>NW_006159515.1:3029184-3053043 GCF_000334495.1 Tupaia belangeri chinensis
TAAATAAATAAATAAATAAAGTTAAATATCATTCATAAACAAAATATTTGGAACAACAGGAACTCTTATTTATTGCTGGTGGGAATACAAAACTTTACAGTAACTTTGGGAGGCAGTTTGGTAATTTCATATGAAACTAAACACTTACCTTAAAATTCAGGAATTATGTTTCTTGGGATAACCCAAAGGATTTGAAAACATAAATCTACACAAAAATCTTCCCATAGCTGTTTATAACATTTTTGTTGATAATTGCCAAAATATGGAAGCAACCAGTATGTAATTCAGCAGGTAAATGGATAACTAAACTGTAGTATATCCAGACAATGGGATATTATTCAGTGCTAAAAAGAAGTTTGTTATAAGCTAAAAAAAAAAAAAATTGTAGGACCCTAGTATGCATATTACTAAGTGAGTGAACATAATCTGAAAAACCTACAATGGTATGATTCTAACTGTAGGACATTTGGGGGAAAAGCCAAAACTATGGTGATAATAAAAAATGTCTGTTTGGCAGAGGTTGAAAGTAGAGTTGGGAGGGAGGCATAGAAGGATCCCAGAGGATTGTTAGGACAATGAAAATTCTCCGTATGATGCTATATTAGTGGATACTTGCCATGATACATTTGTCGAAATTCATAGAACATGCAACACTAAAACGTGAACCCCAATGTGAAGGACAGACTTTGGTTAATGCTAACATGTCAGTGCAGCTCATTGGTTGTAACAAATGGATCCCTCTGGTGGGCGTATTGACAGTGGGGTAGGACAGTCATGTTAGAGCAGGAGGAACAGACATGCCTTCTTTGATCATGCTTCACTTTATTGTACTCTGCCAAAAGTGTATATAGTTTTTAATGGAAGGTTTTTGGCAACTCTTTATCCAGCAAGTTGGATGAGCCATTTTCCTAGCAGCATGTGCTCACTCTATGTCTCTGTGTCATATTTAGGTAATTCTCATGTTATTTCAACCGGTTTATTATTAACATATCTGTTATAGTGATCTGTGACCAGTGAGATGTGACTGTGGAAATTGCTTTGGGGAGGCCACAAACCATGCTTGCATAAAACAGCAAACGTAATTGATGAACATAGCGTGTGTTCTGACTTCTCCACCCACAATTTCTCCACCTTTGTGCCACTCTTTGGCCTTCCCTGCTCTTAGAAACATGACTATTGAAATTAGGCTGCTAAGTAATTCTACACTAGCCTCTAAGTGTTTACGTAAAAGAGTCACAGTTCTCTCACTCTAAATCAAAAGCTAGGAGTGATTAACTTAATAAGGAAGGCATGTCAAAAGCCAAGACTGGCCAAAAGCTAGGCCTTTGGGCCAGTAAGCCAAGTTGTGAATGTAAAGAAAAAGTTTTTGAAAGAAATCAGAATTCCTACTCAAGGGAACCTATGAATCATAAGAAAGTGAAACAGCCTGTCGATATGTAATAAATTTTAGTAATCTGGCTGGAAGATCAACATAGAAGGTATGCTCATTGTTTTTTTAGACACAATGCTAATAGATTATAGTTTATTACACAATTATCTTACAATGTAGTATAAACATAATTTTAATATGCAATGGAAAAACAAAAACTTTATGTGAATTCTTTTATTGTGATATTGGCTTTATTACAATGGTCTTGAACAACCTGCAATATCTCCAAGGTAAGTCTGCATGAGGGAAATCTTTACACTTTTCTCTCAGTTTTACTATGACTCTAAAACTATTCTAAAAAACTGTTTAAAAAATAAGTGAAGTTTATAAAGATCAAGTGTCATGCCCAAGTCACAATCCATGCTTTTACCATTGTGCCAGCAGCATCTTATTATGAAAAGGACAGAAATCACTTATTTCTCCGAAAATCCAAGGTCAGAAATACTTGAAAGAACAGAATGTTTTGAAAATTAAAAAAATAAGCTTCCCTATCCATGGGAATGATTTGTGAACCAGCCTAAAGAAAACTCCCTTGAAGTCTGACTTGACATCAACAGTGCCCAAGCACATTCAGTCTATGAGGAGGAGGCTGTGAGATAGAGACTGAGCAGATCCGACAAGAGAGAGGGCTAGAGGGATGTGGAAGCTTGGCAAAGAGAAGATAAGCAGGCCTACCTGGCAGATGAGTAGATGCCTAAGCCACGCAGTAGCAACAGGGTGAGCATCCATACTAGACTGTCTGGTCAGCAGGCTTCATCTAATGCATTGTGCAATGTGAATTATATTATAGTATTATCCACTGGAAAAACATTATGAGAATATTGGAGCTATGACTACTATAATAAATACATTTGGGAGGTAATGATGAAGTGTCATTTTAAAAAATCATGTCTTGGTACAATTGTGTAAAATTTCCACATGCCATTCACCTGTAAATACTATAGGAATACAAAAACAAGATGCAAACTGTGTTTTCAAGAAGCTTCTATCCAAAGTAGTTAAGAGACCATAGTCTTGCTTCAAATTCAAACTCAGACAGTTCACTATCTAATTAACTAGTTGTGTGACCTTAGAGAGTCTCTTCATCTATACAACATGGTTTATAAGGGAAAATAAGAGTTTATTGGATACCTGGCTTTGTTTGCCAGATTAACAACCCTCAGTAAACACCATGACCCATGAAGCCATGAGTTAACCTATAAGGTCTTCAGAAATGGAAAAGCTTAGGCCTCCTGTACAACTCTGGATGAACTGCTCATGCTCTCGCACGTTAAAATACCAGGATCATGACTGTGCCTTTCACCTTAAACTCACAGCGTGAGGTAGTTACGTGCTCACTGCTGCTCATGACTCTGCCTGTTTAGCACTGCTACTGCATCCCGTCTCGGTTGGCAACAGTCCTCGCTACACGTTTGAGGAACATTGATGCGAGTGTATAGAATAGAAAAATGAACTCTGATTTAGTGATTGTGAGTTTTGTTGGTTTTAGTTTTATGATAGATCTTGGTTTTTATTTCCGGAATTCAAATGAAATCCTTTTACGTGATATGAGCTAGTTTTCTAAATATGTACAGGTTTATCAATTTATCTTACCATTGTTTCACTGTAAAACATACAAAAAAGGTAAACACTTCTGCCTAAATTCTGAAAAATTAGATGTTATTATCACACTTTTAATATTAGAGATATAATTAAGTGAAATAGCACTGGGTCAATTTTACAATGTATCAAAATTCAGAACTGCAGAGGATTTTAAGGTGTGCATTCAAATGTTGTCTACATCCTAAGAACCAGTAAGACTGGGAGAGGCTATGAGTTGATGAGCAGAGTACTCACCATTTACACATAAGAACTCAAAATATGTTTTTTAAGTGATATAGGAAAAGAAGAAATCATAAATTATGTCATGCACTAAGTTAATGTGTTGTATGTTTTCTCTACATTAAAAATAAAGTACTAAAAATTAACATAATTTTTACATGTTTCTGTTTCATATTCAGATATATGTTCATCACTAATCACTCATCTTGGTTCTATTAGCAAAAAGCTGTTTTATAATTTCTTAAATTTGGGATGGAGATATGACTTTTCATAACTTAGTAAGCAATCACAGATCATTTTTCATTGTAATTTTTAAAAATATAGAAAACATTAAATTATCATCTTTTTAAAATCAAGCATAATATTACAACATTTCTATTGGATTAAAAATTAAATCTGTTGATTATAATGTACATGGTAATGTCTTTGACTGGTCCGATATACAGTGTGTTCATGATGGGAAAATTCATTTGGTGTGCTGCAATGATACACAGTGATTGAATTTAATAAAGAAAGAAAGAAAAAGATTAATGCATTGTGTCATTTCTAAGTGATGACTACTTAGTATAGGTTATAGAAACACAGAAAGAGGTAGATGGATGGAAGTAAAGAAAATAGACAAAGGTGGGCCAGCTAGCGGCATGGTGATTAAGGATGCTGGATCCCACATGGACAACCCTGTGGCTTGAGTCCCAGACCCAGGAGCTTAGAAAACATGTCAGGCATGTGTGCATGCATGCTTAGAGTACTAAGAGAATGGAGGAGATAGAACTATGTGTGGCCATTCCCCCTGGGGGGTGCTTTCTCATTTTTCCTCTCTGTGCCTCTCCCTATCTCTCTAACCAGTGAGCACATGTGCATTATTGCATATATATATATATATATGTGTGTGTGTGTGTGTGTGTGTGTGTGTGTACACACACACACACACACACATTTGCAAATATATATTTTTATATATATGAAAAGAGAAGAAAAAGACAAGGACAAAGAAGGCACAGGAATAAGAGGCAGAGAAAGCAGAAAGATATTTAGTAGACTTACAGACACAAATAAGTTACTATAAATGACTTTATCTTTAATTATTTATACTGCAAGCCACTTGTTCTGAGTTGCTGTTTACTGTTTATTTTTTTGCAAATATTTATTCATTAATTATTTCACCCATTTCTTAAATATATATCGCACCTACCAGACACAAAGCAGTGTTATATACTCTGTGGGGAATACCATGCTGCACATCTTTTGCTCATTAACCATTATTTACGGCTATTTGACTGCACCAACCTTTAAACTATTGCATTATCCTCTCAGGATAGGTAACTGGAAACTGCATCCCAATTATGCCTGGGTTCTACCAGCATTAGGCAGAATACTATGGTTTCTCTACTAGACTAAACTACCCTGAGGGCCTGGCATTCCAAAATAAAAATATTTCATATTTCAATGGCATATTAGTGTGGGAACTGTTAAAAATAAAACTGTAAACTAAAAAAAAAAAAAAAAAAAAACAAATTCCCTGGCTTGCAGCAAGTAGCAATCTTAGAAACCACACCCTATTTAAATCTATAACTCCACCAACTTCCTTTCCACTCACTCCTTTATTTTGGAAGATATAGAATAACTATACATCTTTTTTAAAATTGTATATATTTGACAATTATTTTCCCAGCCTAAGAGTCTTGTGTATGCACCCATAGCATGATCTTTTCTTTTTTTCTTTACGGTATAGAATGCTAGAGCAATATTACTTCAGCTGAGCCCAACACAGCACAAGGCACATATAGCACTGACAAAAAAAAAAAAAAAATCCTAAGAGGCAATATGTGGATCATATTGCTTTGATACCTCTTAGCTTTCAAAGACAATATTGAATGTGAGTAATCTTCATCCACTTTCACATCATAATGCTATGAGGTCACTGAGCAAAAATGCTCTACCTAAGTAGCAGTGATTCTGTTTGCAAGATTAGCAGCTGGGCGGCATTATCAGCATATGTGTTTGCTCCAGAATAAGCTAATGTATTCGCACTCTAGCTCTACTCGACTATCGGACGAGGAATGAGTAGTGAAAGTATCAGAAATTGATAAAAACTGTAATTGTAATGTACTGCATTAGTGTCCCACCCATTAAAAATGATGTTCTGTCCAGAGTGAACATAGAATAATATAGAACATTTATTTCTTCATTTAATTCCTCTATTCTTTTTTTAAAATTTATTTTATACATTTAATCACTATACATCGCTCAACCTGTATGGTGAATTTACCCCACATGAATACACTTCGCACCAGTCCATTGAGGATGCAAGGCACATTACCATCAACAGATAATAATCCATTTCTATCTCACATAGATGTCTTGCTTTCAGTTTTCTTTCTTAATTTCATTCTCTATACTCTCCCCACTTCTCCCACCTTCTTCCCACACTATCTCCATTATCTATAACCATTTTCAATGCTTCTGTGTCCTCTAATCTTTCTGTTTCCACCATAGAGGGCAAACAATTGGTACATGTTAAGTGGAGACATACAATGTCTCTCTTTGACAGCCTGGCTTGCTTCACTCAGCGGTAAATCTTCCATATTTTTCCACTTTCTATCAAATTCCACATCTTCTTGTTTTTTGTTTGTTTGTTTTTGTTGTTGTTGTTGTTTTTATGGTGGAGTAGTATTCCACAGAGTGTACATGCCACACTTTTCCAATCCATTCATCTGTTTGTGGACATTTGGGTTGTTTCCATGTCTTAGCAATTGTGAATAATGCACAATAAATATTAATGTGCAAGTGGTTTTCTGACTAAGCCTTCCTGTCCTTTGAGTAGATACCCAGGAGTGGGATTGCTAGATCGTATATGGTAGTTCTATTTGTAGATCTTTTGAGGAACCTCCATATTGTTCTCCACAGTGGCTGGACCAATTTACATCCCCGCCAGGAGTGTCGGAGCGTTCCCCTTTCACCACATCCCTGCCAGCACTTAGCATTTTTTCTTTTTTTTTTTATCTTTGCCATTCTGACTGGGATTAGGTGGTATCTCATCATGGTTTTGATTTACATCTCCCTTATGATGAAGAATGTTGAGCATTTTCTCAAACGCTTTTTGGTTGTATGTATATCTTCCTTAGAGAGCTGTTTATTCAGCACATTTTCCCATCTTTTAATTGGGTTACTCATTTTTTTCCAGATAAGCTGCTTGAATTTCCTGTGTATTCGGTTATCAGTCCCTTATCCTCTATTCCTCTATTCTTTTAGTACCATCACTTCACTTTCATTATTTTTTTTCTAAATTTCTCTGATATTTCTTCTTTCTTAGTCCAGTGGTCCAGTGTTAGGATGTACAAAAGCTCTCAGAAAACTAGAAATGGATTTTATTACAGAAAAAGCATAATATTACCTTAATTGGTATTTAATCTGGTTATATTAAATTTGGGGAGATCTGTCATTATGATAGAACCCACAGGATTATTTTCAAGACATATTCGTTTCTCAAATGTAATGCTCTTGAGCTAATTTTCTTTCAACAGTATTTTTATTACGATTATTATATGTTTTAATTTGCCAGAGGGTGTGTATATTTGTCAGAGAGAAAGAGCAAGAAAGGGAGAGTGAGGTAAAGTGAAAAAGCACTCTTGATAGGGAATGGTCACATTGCAATCCCTCCTTCATTTCCTTCTCCTCTCAGGATTTTGGGCATGCATATACTTGGGCCTAGCATGTGTTTCAAGCCTTGAAACCGTGGCTTGAACTGTGATTAGCCATCCATGTGACATCAGGCTTCCTGTGTACAGGGCAGGCCCAGCAACCTTGTGTGTGTGTGTGTGTGTGAAGTGCCATTTAGTAAATATTGTAGGCTTTAGAGGCCAAGACGCAGAATCCAAGAATATTCTGTAGGTACTTAAATAAGAGAAAACTTGTCCCTTGTGCTTGGATCGGGCCATCCTGGCCGGTGAACACACTTTACTGGAAACTGCATCCCAATTATGCCTGGGTTCTACCAGCATTAGGCAGAATACTATGGTTTCTCTACTAGACTAAACTACCCTGAGGGCCTGGCATTCCAAAATAAAAATATTTCATATTTCAATGGCATATTAGTGTGGGAACTGTTAAAAATAAAACTGTAAACTAAAAAAAAAAAAAAAAAAAAAATTCCCGGGCTTGCACGCAATCTTAGAAACCACACCCTATTTAAATCTATAACTCCACCAACTTCCTTTCCACTCACTCCTTTATTTTGGAAGATATAGAATAACTATACATCTTTTTTAAAATTGTATATATTTGACAATTATTTTCCCAGCCTAAGAGTCTTGTGTATGCACCCATAGCATGATCTTTTCTTTTTTTCTTTACGGTATAGAATGCTAGAGCAATATTACTTCAGCTGAGCCCAACACAGCACAAGGCACATATAGCTGACAAAAAAAAAAAAAAAAATCCTAAGAGGCAATATGTGGATCATATTGCTTTGATACCTCTTAGCTTTCAAAGACAATATTGAATGTGAGTAATCTTCATCCACTTTCACATCATAATGCTATGAGGTCACTGAGCAAAAATGCTCTACCTAAGTAGCAGTGATTCTGTTTGCAAGATTAGCAGCTGGGCGGCATTATCAGCATATGTGTTTGCTCCAGAATAAGCTAATGTATTCGCACTCTAGCTCTACTCGACTATCGGACGAGGAATGAGTAGTGAAAGTATCAGAAATTGATAAAAACTGTAATTGTAATGTACTGCATTAGTGTCCCACCCATTAAAAATGATGTTCTGTCCAGAGTGAACATAGAATAATATAGAACATTTATTTCTTCATTTAATTCCTCTATTCTTTTTTTAAAATTTATTTTATACATTTAATCACTATACATCGCTCAACCTGTATGGTGAATTTACCCCACATGAATACACTTCACACCAGTCCATTGAGGATGCAAGGCACATTACCATCAACAGATAATAATCCATTTCTATCTCACATAGATGTCTTGCTTTCAGTTTTCTTTCTTAATTTCATTCTCTATACTCTCCCCACTTCTCCCACCTTCTTCCCACACTATCTCCATTATCTATAACCATTTTCAATGCTTCTGTGTCCTCTAATCTTTCTGTTTCCACCATAGAGGGCAAACAATTGGTACATGTTAAGTGGAGACATATAATGTCTCTCTTTGACAGCCTGGCTTGCTTCACTCAGCGGTAAATCTTCCATATTTTTCCACTTTCTATCAAATTCCACATCTTCTTGTTTTTTGTTTGTTTGTTTTTGTTGTTGTTGTTGTTTTTATGGTGGAGTAGTATTCCACAGAGTGTACATGCCACACTTTTCCAATCCATTCATCTGTTTGTGGACATTTGGGTTGTTTCCATGTCTTAGCAATTGTGAATAATGCACAATAAATATTAATGTGCAAGTGGTTTTCTGACTAAGCCTTCCTGTCCTTTGAGTAGATACCCAGGAGTGGGATTGCTAGATCGTATATGGTAGTTCTATTTGTAGATCTTTTGAGGAACCTCCATATTGTTCTCCACAGTGGCTGGACCAATTTACATCCCCGCCAGGAGTGTCGGAGCGTTCCCCTTTCACCACATCCCTGCCAGCACTTAGCATTTTTTCTTTTTTTTTTTATCTTTGCCATTCTGACTGGGATTAGGTGGTATCTCATCATGGTTTTGATTTACATCTCCCTTATGATGAAGAATGTTGAGCATTTTCTCAAACGCTTTTTGGTTGTATGTATATCTTCCTTAGAGAGCTGTTTATTCAGCACATTTTCCCATCTTTTAATTGGGTTACTCATTTTTTTCCAGATAAGCTGCTTGAATTTCCTGTGTATTCGGTTATCAGTCCCTTATCCTCTATTCCTCTATTCTTTTAGTACCATCACTTCACTTTCATTATTTTTTTTCTAAATTTCTCTGATATTTCTTCTTTCTTAGTCCAGTGGTCCAGTGTTAGGATGTACAAAAGCTCTCAGAAAACTAGAAATGGATTTTATTACAGAAAAAGCATAATATTACCTTAATTGGTATTTAATCTGGTTATATTAAATTTGGGGAGATCTGTCATTATGATAGAACCCACAGGATTATTTTCAAGACATATTCGTTTCTCAAATGTAATGCTCTAGAGCTAATTTTCTTTCAACAGTATTTTTATTACGATTATTATATGTTTTAATTTGCCAGAGGGTGTGTATATTTGTCAGAGAGAAAGAGCAAGAAAGGGAGAGTGAGGTAAAGTGAAAAAGCACTCTTGATAGGGAATGGTCACATTGCAATCCCTCCTTCATTTCCTTCTCCTCTCAGGATTTTGGGCAATCACGCACAAGTGCCCAGTGCATTTTTCAAGCCGAAAAGTCCCAGACTGAAACCATGCAATGGTTCATGTAGGATCCACCATGCCATAGGGTGCATGTGCTCACTGGAAACAGAGACAGAGACAGAGGGAAAGTGAGAAATCACCCACCAACGGGATGGCCATGCTGCAATCCCTTCTCCTCCATTCTCCTCCTGGGCTTTTGGGCACTCATGCAATGCACACACGCCCAGCATACTTTTCAAGCCACCACATCTGAGACTTGAAGGCTGTCAGTTATGTAGGAGTCCAGTGATGTGACCACTATGCAATCTGTTCGCCCCCAAGAGTATTCTTAATGATGCTATTAATATTAGAAAGCATTATCCAGACTAGTTTTATATTTACTGCTTTGATTCATGTAAACTAGTAACATTTTCATGGTGCCATAGTACTATTTTATAAATTGCTATATCCCACTAAGTAAATGATACTATTAAACTAGTTGTATTCTTTATTTTATTTTTACTAAAAAATGGCTTGACATTGACTAATAAACTTATCAACTAATTGAGTGCCTAATAAATCCCAGAGGGGCTGGCAAGTGGTGTGGTGGTTGGGGGCCCTGGAATCCCACATGGCTGACAGTGGTTTGAGTCCTGGACCTGGTGGCTCGCTTTCTCACTCCTGCCCCCTACTTTGTCCCTTTCTGGTCAATTTAAAATAAATAAATAAATAAATAAATAAATAACATAGTACTATTTTATAAATTGCTATATCCCACTAAGTAAATGATACTATTAAACTAGTTGTATTCTTTATTTTATTTTTACTAAAAAATGGCTTGACATTGACTAATAAACTTATCAACTAATTGAGTGCCTAATAAATCCCAGAGGGGCTGGCAAGTGGTGTGGTGGTTGGGGGCCCTGGAATCCCACATGGCTGACAGTGGTTTGAGTCCTGGACCTGGTGGCTCGCTTTCTCACTCCTGCCCCCTACTTTGTCCCTTTCTGGTCAATTTAAAATAAATAAATAAATAAATAAATAAATAAATAAGTGAATAAAGTTAAATGGAATAATTCTTTAAGGAAAAATAAATAAATTAATCCCAGATACCCAGGTTCTCATTGACAATTTTTTGCTCACATTTTTACTAGAAATGGAGATGATAGTTTTAATTTATAGATTAACTTATGTGTGCATGTCTCTGAAAATATTTGCACATGGAATTTTTGAGAGTATATAAGTGTTACATAAAATATCTTATAAAGGGCAAGCATTATGATGTATTCCGGCATACATTTATTTGAAAATACATTTTTGGCCAAATTTTACTCACAAATTTATTTAAATAACTCATACAATTTAATGACTTATAAGGAGATTTTTTTCTGTTTTAAATGTATCACTACCTGGTATTCATCACTGAGTATTAACCATGGATAACAAAATATATGGCATAAAATTTATTTTCAGGAACACCAGGTAGCGTAGTGGTTGGGCATTGGACTCTCCTATGAACAACCACCATTGAAGGCCTGGGACCCAGCGGCTTGAAAATTACACCAGTTACATGTAGGTGTGTGCCCAAAATCCCAGGAGGAGAATGAAGGAGGGACTGTGGTGTGGCCATCATCCCTGGGAGGTGATTTCTCACCTTCTCTCTCTCTGTCTCTCTCTTCTCCCTCCAGTGAGCACACACATTCTACAAGCAAAAATCTCTCTCTAAAAGAAACAAAAAATTAAAGAGTTATCTTGAATGTACATATACACACACACCATATATACATATATATACACACACACCTGTGATACATGCATTTTATATGTTTATATATTGTATACATTATATCATTATATTCCTTTATCTACATATACCATGTATATATACATTTAATATACACTAATAAAACTGATGAGTTTAGCTCGTTTTAGTAGAATTCTTTTAGAAGTAAGTTTGGGCTACGGTTTTTTGAAATATTTTTATTGTCGACTTCTTTGACTTATATTTAAGTTGGCATCTTACATAATAACTTTATAGAATAACGTTGACGTGAATGACCTGCGATTTTAGGGTGGCCAGAGTTTTACTTTTATTGTACAGTGGCTGTCTGTGCAATTTTGGCAATCAGGTTGGCCACTCGAATTTATTCTGAAAGGAAGGGGCCGATACTGCTGTATTTCGGAGTGGCAGATACTCGAAGCGATGGCTCGCATACGAGTCCTGAACCTCTCTGCAGCAAGACGCCACAGCGCGTTTGGTGCCCTTAACGGCCTTTCATTTGCCACTGGCATTAACTGTCTGAACTGTGTATCTGACGTTGAGTAAGATGTTTGTGTTTCTTACCTTGGGGAAGCTCAGACACAGCAATGAAAGTAAATTTCAAAGCCTTTGGAACCAAATTACAACTATCTACATCTTTTTTATATTTCTTAAGTCGTTAAAATACTAACCACCATTAATAAAAATTACTGTGACATTTTAGATATACTAATTCAAAATGATAAATATTTTTGTTGATCCCCACAGCTTCCATTTCAATATTTGTTCACTTTTTTTTAAAGAGAGATTCTTGCTATAGGGCATGTGTGCTCACCAGAGAGACAGAGAGATAGAGAGACAGAATGTAAGAAATCATCTCCGGGGGTGGGGGCACGCTGCTGTCCCTTCTCCTCCATTCTCCTCCTGAGATCTTGGGCATGCATGCACACATGCCTGGCGTGATTTAAGTCCAGTACTCAGACCGTGGTCAACTATGTGAGAGTCTAGCAATGTAACCATTATGCTATCTGCTGGTCCCTTGTTCAGTTATTTTTAATCCTGTTTTATAAAAGTTTATCTTGTCGTCCATGAAAGAAAGAGAAAGAGAGAGATACCTTGGCCCGCTGAATTATGAATACACACAGCCCTGTATGCCTAGGGAGATCCCTAGACACCAACCTGGGAGATTCCCATGCGAATTCAGTTGAGTAACCTCTGCAACACCCCCTGGCCTTGGTTTTTAAGATCTTTGAATCAAGGCAACCACTGAAAGAGCTTTTCTTAAATTTTTTTTTAATTGCTGTACGTGAGAGGTTCTCAACCCTAGCATGTCCAAAATATCTCTATAGAGCAAATATTTGAGATTGCCCTTTTCACTATCTTAACATGCACATAATGAATGTATAGGCAATATAACCTGCTCATTGTCATAATAAAAAATTACTGTGATGTATCTCTTACTGTAATAAAACAAATACTGAGGAGTCTTTTTAAACTTCAAATATATGTATTTTGACATGTAAATTCTCAAGCATATCTGCAGAAGAAGACATAGCGATGTCATATGGTTCCACCATGAGCAGAATCACTAACTATGAATGCAGTTACAAATTCAGGTTGATGTAGGTGTGTTCCACTAGGTAATTCAAATACCATCGGTGGCAGTGCCATCAAGGACGGCATTTTGTAAGTGCTAAACAGCTCTGGGTAAAACAGGTCTGAATAAAACAAAATATAATCTTCCCTTGATTTACATGACAATGTGTATTTTAGTAAGAATTAATGTATATTAAAGCATTGCAAAATATTGGGTTGTCAAGAAAGTAGTCATGCATTTTTGCATAGAAATTATGTCATGACTTTCCTGATGACCTAATACTATAGGAAGTCTTCAATACATTCATAGAAAGTACTTGTTATGAAAAAAGCTCTGCATGGATTTAAAAAATTTTTGCACCAAAATGAACTCATACTTTAAATCCTTTTTAGTGAATTTTTGAAGTCCGCTTCTGTATGTTCCTCTTTCTTTCTCTCTTTCATATGTACATACGTGTGTGTGTGTGTGTGTGTGTGTGTGTGTGTGTATGTAGGGTTCTAATTTAAGTGGATATTTTTAATATACCCTTACATGAATGTGCATATGCATGTATGCTTGTGTATGTCTAATAGAGCTGTGATTTATTGCAGATATTCCTAAGTAGGTTTTTTGTCTATGTGAATATCCTGTGAGGAGTTAAAGGATTTTTTTGCCAGATGCAGAGTAATTCTGTCTTGTGTATGGGACAGTTTGCTCACTGGGGCAGCATGTCTATGATTTCTGTGTATTAAAAGCCAGTGGGCTATCTCTCCACATCAACAAATTTCCAAAAGGCCTCTAAGATGCATTGTCATCCCTGTTCATTAACACTGCAGTAGATACTTCTTCCTCTTCTTTATTCTACCACTTTCTATCTACTTCACAATTTACTTTCATCTGCCTTCCACTATCTCCTTCACCCACCCATTGCAAAGTCACCAAACTGAATGAAGCCATTTTCACTATGGTTGTTAACTACTCACCACATCTGACTTGTAAGGAAGTATGGATGTAGATGTCCCACCTGTATGACCTCAGTGTCTTCTACAGGAACATATTCTTCTGACACAACTCCCTGTTCTCCTGCTTTTTACTAGTTCCTCTTCTAAGTGATCCTGACATACCGTACTTGCTTAGGGCTTGGTCCTAGGTTTTTTCTAATGTTGCTTATTCCCATGCTTAAACTTTGCAACAAAAAGCAAGTGGCTTCTATAGTTAAATTTCTAACTTAGATCTCTCATCCAAACTCCAAACTTGTATATTAATTCAACTACCTACTCAAAATTTCCACATCAGTGTCTCATATGCATCTAAAATAGTGTATGTCTGAGACTGAATTCATATCCTTCCGCCCCGAACCTGGCTTCTTCCAGTGTTTCCTGGCTCAGTAGATGCAGCAACATCTGCCCAGTTCCTCATGCCAGAAGCCTAGGTGCCATCCAGGACGCATCTATCCGATCGTACAGTCGGTCTGTTACTAAGTTCTGTATATCCATCTACTTAAATAGCACTTACATGCATCGACTGTTCTCCATTTCCAACATCAACACAGTAGTCTGTTCAAGCCATCCTCTTTTTTTTTTTTTTTTCTTTTTTTGGGGACTGTGTTCTAAAATAGTCCTTCATAATTCTCTCACCTCTTCTAAGTACCCTCTCTAAGGAGGTCAGCAGAACGGTTGTTCAAAAACATCCAAATCTTGGGGACCAGCAGTTAGCGTAATGGCTATGTCACTGAACTCCCATGTAGCCGACCGCAGTTTGAGTCCTGGACCGGGTGGCTTAAACTCACGCCGGGCGTGTGTGCGTGCATGCCCAAGATCTCGAGAGGAGAATGAAGGAGAAGGGACTGCAGCGTGGCCATCCTCCCTGGGGGGTGATTTCTCGTTTTCTGTCTCTCTGTCTCTCTTTGTCTTTCTGGCGAGTGCACGTGCCCTATAGCAAGAAGCTCTCCAAAATAATAATAATAATAATAATAATAATAAAAATCCAAATCTTGTCTAATCGCCCCTTCTATTTTCATGATACATTAGAGCAGAGATCTGTAAGACATGACCCGTGGGCCAAATCTGCAAATCTCAAACTTTCGTAAATAAACCTCTGTTGGAACATAGACCTACTTATTTGCTTACTTATTATCTATGACTGCCTTTACAGTTTAGCAGCAAAAGTGAGTAGTTGTAAGAAACACTAAACCTCCCCAAAGCAGAAGATATTTACAGTCTGTCTCTTTAGAGAGAAAGTTTGTCAAACTCTGTATTAGTTACAGAGTTTAATATGCAAGAAATAATTCATTTGCTATTTTTGTATCATGTTCTCAAAATACAGCCTAGTTCTCTTTGCAGTATGAACCATAAATTCCAGATGGCTCTTGGTCATTTTTCTTGTAGATGAGGACCAGTTCAGAATTTTTGTTTTGTCCAGACTGAAACCATGTGAAGAAGAGTTACGCATCACATCAGTGATTAACAGGCTCACACGTAGTTATTTGAGGAACCTCTCAAGCGTGTGCTCTTTGAGAGCCCATTTCATCTGTGTTCCTCACTCAGACACTTATATGCTGGCATCCAGTTTTGACATTCTTTTGAAAGGCAATGCTGGGCTATTGTGTCAGATTTTCTAAAACAGTCTAATGGCTCATCCTCCAGGCAGATTCATTATTAAGTAAATTTTTTGAAAGTTCAGCATGTTTTGTCTTGTGACTAGGTTTGATACCAAGACATGCCTTGTTAAGATGCTAACTCTGTGGCCAAACTCTCTAGAAGGAGGTGGAAACATACTCAGGCCAGCTGAGCTGCACTCTGTCTTATGTCTTGCCAACTGCTTACAAAATACTCCATCAGAAGTGCAGAGACTCTGGTAGGAGGTTGTGATTGTTGATATGTTTTGTTTCATTTTGGTGAAGTAGACACCTGTATTATAAATGGAAGCTGTTTTTGTATCCCGGTCAAGAGAACACTCCGATCAGTCGCTGTCCTTGGGTAATTAAGGACCAGAGTTTTAAACTAAGGCAGACAACAGATGGAGAAGCCCCTTTTGTTCTGACACACTTCTAATTACTGTATCATACGTAATTTCTATTTCTATATGCAGACATTACTATTACTGTGTGTATATGTATGCATACATATAGATACACATCACTCTGTGACACATAGAAGTTAACATTATTGTCATATTTAGCAGTTAAATTTAAAGAATACATATCAATTCTCATTAGTGCTCATATTTTATATTTCTGTAATGCTTTTGAAGAGATGAAATAGTCTTTGAAATATAAATTATTCCAAGATATCTTGTTCTGAAAACTATTTAAGTGGTAAAGGGGAGGATAGTCCCCTAGGAAAATAAAATGAATTTCCAGCTGACACATAACCCAGGCTGATTTTTTAGATACCCAGTTTATATTCAAGGCATCTTTTCTGTCTGCAAATTCTAAAATATTAATTCATTAAAATGAAAAGCATTTTTTGTGTCTCTGTGGACACAAATGTCTCTTTGGAGAATGAGGCAAAGAACATTCGGAGAACTTGACTTTCATCCATGTAAAGTTTCTCTGAAAGGCAATTCACTTGCCTACACTAGATACTGAAGCTGAACACATCCATAGGCTGTTCTGTATACGTTATCACATAATTCCTGTTACAATTTCCATGAAATCACAACCATTGGCAATTTTGAAGACCCTTTGTAGGTGCCCTCTTCTCCTCAAGTTATTCTTTCTTGAGCATTTTTATAAAGGCCTTTTCATCCTAAAGTTCAGTTCTATCACTGTCCTCTGATCATCTTGCTCTGTGTCATCTTCTAATTACATGAGAAGAGTTCCCCTTGGGAATGGAGTGGGAAGTGGTCTGCCATGCAGAACAGAGTCAATATCCTTGAACCCAGACCGTGAGGAAACGTAAAGACTATTGCTGAGTAACATGCACATGCTGTACTACGTGCTTATTAACCTCTCGCCAAACAGTTAACTCTTCAGTGTTTCTCTCAGTGCCACACTTTATTCAAGTTGATCTAAAGTCATGTTGCTCTGCCTTAAATCCTCTTCTTTTTGCCAGCAACAAACTGAGAGATCTTTTGCTGTGGAAAATCGCCTCAGCGGTGCACTCGCCTTCGCTGCTCCCAGGCACTCTTTGGTTATCGAGAGAACTAAGCCGAGTCTAGAGAGGAGCAGAGGCAGACGTCCGAGACATCACATCAATGTCACACGAAGGCCTTGATGTGACTTCTCTGTCCTTTGGGCTCACACATCCCATGAAACTTCAGATTTGAAAGACAAAAGGGATATCAGAGGGAACAGCATGAATTTGAAATGAGAAAGATCAGACAGGGAAGAAAATATCTTCAACCTTCCGTCCCCAGATGGGCTGAGTTAAAGAAAAAGTCAAACAGCACTTAGATTGAGTAGATGTAGACCAAGTCTGTACACTCCCGTGATGTTAAAAATTCACCCAAAATCTTTCAGAAGCAGCGTTTAGTTATTTTGTGTTTACTATATCCATACAAGCCAATCTTTGCCTCAGACCCATGTCAAATGCTTTATGCTCAAATTAAATATATGTGTCTAATAGAATACTATAAATAGATTTAGGAAACAATACTTCAAAGTTTCTACTAAATCAGAATTCAGATGTCATGCCAGGATCACTGATGATGGCTTCTGTCTGCTTACTCCAACCCACATGGATGTAAGTGTACATGCACACACCTCAACCTAGGCCCATATTCCTTTCACTTATAAAGGCACATATCTCTGGCCCCAGCAGGTGGTGTGGTGGTTAAGGTGCTGGACTCCCACATGATCAACCACGGTGTGAGTACTAGACTTGGAGTCTTGCTTTTCATTCCTCCACCTCTCTCTATCTCTCTCTCCCTCTGGTGAGCACACATATCCTATAGCAAATTAAAAATTATAGTAATGATAAATAAAATTAAGTAAATAACTATTGTTTTCTTTTAAACCACCTGTCTGAGCATTCTTTGTCCTTAGACACAGGAATACACAGGCTGTTCTCTCATAGGGCACTTAAAACTGCACCTTCCAAGATGCACACAATTTTAAAGTTGTATTGGCCTATTCATCCCAAGGTTGTTTATTGGCCTGTGAACACATTCAATTTTGACTGCATCCTGCCTCCTCCTGCTCCCTCCCTCCCCCCGAGAAAAAGACCAGTTAGACAGCTTAGGTCTGGAACAGTGCTAGTCAGTGTTCAATTCAATATTGTTTCCCATCCTTCATTTGCTGGACCAACTGCCGTACGAATTGCAATGTCAATGGAGTCCCCCATTTATGATCACATAAATGACTTGTTTTAATGTCAACCTATTTCACTGCAAGATGTTTAGGCTTCTTTCTTATCCCCAATGCCATCTGTAGATACTTTGCAAGAAACTTGACCTTTGCTTATGTGTGTCATTCCAATCACCAACACACACTTTCACAAAGATAAGACAACTTTATGTGACAAATTAATCAGTTATCTTATTAATTTGTGTCCACCAAGTAATTATGGAAGAGCCTAAGACAAGAGTTGTACTAGCCATCCTGTCTAGAAAGGTGAATGAACACTAAATGTGTCCTGCAGCATCTTGCAATAAAGAAGGAAAAATGGAACAATAATGAATTAAAACTAATGTAGCATGGAGTATGTTATAACTCAAGGGAGGTACTTTTCATAAATCTACCTACCAAGAATAGCTTACATGTCCTTATAGAGGAGAGGAATCATGAGAGTCTATTAGTCTCTTTGGACTTGCGTAAAACAGTACTGAAGTCTAGGTGATTTAATCACAGTCTGCAGAACCTCCTGAAGTTCTGGAGGGTCGAGATCAAGGTGTCAGCAGGGTTGGTTTCTTTTGGTTTTCCTCCTTGGCTTGCAAATAGCCGCTTCAGAGTGTCATCACACGATCTTCATTCTGTGATTGTCTGTGTCCCAATTTCCTCTTCACGTAAAGACAGAAGTCCTATTGGATTGGAACCCATTCTCATGACCTTATTTGGATTGAATTACCTCTTTAAAGACCCAATCTCCAAATATGGCTACATTTTGAAGTGGTTTGGACTTCAACATATGAATTTTAAAGGGACATCATTCAGGTCACTATATGTGGGATCAAGCCACAGGAACCATGGGTAGAGCAGGAGGTCTCACGGTGTATACTCAAACTCACAGCTAGAACAGGGAACACACAGGAGCAGAGGAGGTGAGCACCAAGATGAAAGGAAGAGGTGAGGAAAGGGTCCCAAAGGGGGCTTCAGCAAGGGGTTTGTCTCTCGTTCTTGATATGACATGGTCATCGGGAGTTCAGGGAATTTTGTAAAGGATTTTTGGCCCAGTCTGTTTAGCATACATCAAATGATGCTCACATAGTTTAAGGGTCTTAATTTTAATCAGTCTACTAAAAAATGAATGACTACTCAGTAGAATTTTAGATTTTACTCTATCTAAAAATATTATTGGTTATTTTTTTCTAGGAATTGCTATTAGTTTGGAACATTGCTGCTATATACTTTAGAGATGTAGAAATATTTTCTTACTGAGTATTTGGGATTATATTCAGGATCTATATGAGCTAAATTATATCATATTTGACATTTTGTCCTCAATTTAGCAATATTTTATGATAAAAGTCACAAGATTATAAACTATTTCTATACTTAACAAAGTAGTATTTAATATTTTATGTAGAAAAATTCAATTTTTATGGAGTACATAATCATCATATTCTAAATATATAAAAATGCACTGCATTATTACATGAAGTTTCTCTGTGACTCAGTATTTTACACATACTGACTATGTTTGTATCCTAGTACGTAATTCCTATTTGTCCCATAGAGGTGGTAGCTTTGTTCCTCTGGTTTTAGCTTTTTGTTTTGCATTATGCTGCTTTTCTCTGTTATTAGGCTATAATTGCTATATTTTCAATTATTTAACTTGCTAGAGGGTGAGTGTACTTGCCGTAGAGAGAAAGAGAGAGAAAGTATCCCCCATGGAGAATAGCCATGCCATAATCCCTTCTCCTCCATTTCTCCTTCCATATGCACATGTGCTTGGCATGTTTCTCAGAATACCAGGTCAAGGACTCAGACCATGTGGTCAGCCATGTTGGATCCAGTCACACTAACCACCACAACACAGGCTTGCCCTATAACTGTTATCTTTATTTTCTACTTCTGATGGTTTAGGAATATAAAGGATTTTTTTTTAAGTTTATTTCTTCTGATGAGAGAGAGAGACAGAGGGATTGATTCAGTGCTCCAATGGGGTTCTGATGCCATGATCCACCCTTAGCCAACCCATTTCATGGGCACACACATGCCTGGTGTACTAAAAGAGGTCTCTGGATGTGAACCCTGGACCTTTGCATGTGGCTGAGCCTCACGGAGCATCAGATTTTAGTCTGAGATCTAAAGGTAATTTTTAAAAGCATGTTGCATGTTAGCCAGTGGCACAGTTGTTAAGGCAGCTGGACTCCACATGGCTGAATACACTGTTCGAGTCCCAGACCTTGAGGTTTAAAACACACACTGGACAAAAGGAGAGGGAATCGTGGTATGGCCATCCCCATTGGGGGTGCTTTCTTAGTTTCTTTTCCTTCCCCTCTCTTTATCTCCAGTGAGTGCATACTCTATAGCAAATTTAAAAAAAAAAAAACGTGCTTATTGCCTTGCTGCCACTTTTCCATGGTGGGAATCAGGGCATGGGAAAGCTGAACTTGTAGAGTCAACCTCAGGGGTTCATGGGATTTGATTTATGATCATGATATCTCAGGAGATCTAAGTTGCCGGTTAAGTAAAAGAAACAATTACTCAATGGAGAAGTGTTTATAGAAAACAGCTTTTCTTTTTTCTTTAAATGCAGTTCTTAAATAGTCTTAAAATGGTTTTCGCTCTTCTCTAGCATAATAATCAAACCACAGTTTAGGGCACGTTTGGCCCACTGTGGCTGCAGTGCATTCTGGCTGCCCCTGTTCCTGTGAAGGAAGTTTTACGGGACACTTAGTCCTGCTCTTGCATGTGGTCTGTGATGGCCTTGCAAGAGAGTGGCTGAGTCTGGTAATTAACACAGTTTATATGGCTCCAGAGCCTAAATTATTAATGATCTGCCTTTCCTCTGGTTTAGGGTAATAAAATTTTAATTGTGCACATTAATGTACATATTCTATTTAATATGTCACAATAAAGGTTTTGCAACTTTTATGCACCACATTTTTTAAAAGAAAAAGAATAAATCAGGGCTAGCCTCATAATACAGCAGTTAAGTACTGTGCACTGGTAGCAAAATCCCAGACCTAAGGGCTTGAGAAGCATGTCAGGTGTGTTTGTACATGTGCCCCAAATCCTGAGGAGCTGGAGGAGTAGAGGGAAAAGGAATCGTAGTGTGAGTTCACCCTATCGAGGGAAGTGCTTTCTTTCCCTCTCCCTGCTGAGCACATATGCTCTCTGGCAATAAAGAAATAACGAAATAAACCATAGTAGAAATAAAATTCCACTTTCAGATTTTAAGTGACTTTGTCATAAAAAGGAAATGCCTATTTTATAGAATAACAAGTTTTTATCTATTTATTTATATGTATTTATTTATGTTTAATTTCCAGAGGCCAGAGAGAGACATAGGAAGAGAGATAGAGAGACAGAGTGAGAAAAAGAAGGCATTTCCAGTGGAGTATGGTCATACTGCATCACTTGGGATTTGGGGCACATGTGCACACACACCTGACATATCTTCTAAACTGCCAGGGCCAGGATTCAACTGTAGTTGGCCATGTGGGATCTGACTCCCTTAAGCCTAGGCCGAGGGCCACCTCAAGAACAAAATGTTTTAACATATCTAATTTACAGTAACTAGTATAAACTTCTATTTTGTCAAATTTTTACTAATAATGATGTATCTTGAACATATACTATTATTGTAAATTTGTCAAGTTTCCCAATGGACAATTGAACCAAATTACTAGAGGTGGCTTTTTTTTTTGGAGAGATTTTCACTGTAGGGCGCGTGCGCTCGCCAGACAGACAGAGAGAGACAGAGAGACAGAAAGCGAGAAATCACCCCCCAGGGGGGTGGTCATGCCGCAATCCCTTCTCCTCCATTCTCCTCTCGGGATCTTGGGCACGCACGCACACGTGCCCGGCGTGAGTTTTAAGCCACCAGGTCCGGGACACAAACCGCGGTCAACTACGTGGGAGTCCAGCGACATAGCCATTACACTAACTGCTGGTTCCCTAGAGGTGACTTTTAAATACACATCATTAGAATATCTAGTGGAGAATAGCTCGAGTTGTTTTAAGTTTCATGCAGCTAGGTTATTTTAACCCCTAAGGGCTCAGAGATAAGAAACAGAAATGTCAGAATTTGAAACTCTATGTGTTAGTTCATGTGTCAGAATACTTGCCATCTGGCCCTGGGGAAAAGGGACCACAGGTAGTTCCTTGTACTTAAATTCCATGCTTCATTGACACCATTGACCATTTATCTTGATCACCCTGGCACTAGGAGTGTTAGCAGAGCTGACAGTGCCCATGGATGGCTCCTCATCAGCCTCTCAGGGGGTCTACCCAGCAGGAACATTCTCTACTGAGCAGCAGCTGACTACAGACCAAGTCACATGCTCTCCCTCAGTAGAGTTAGAGGAACCAGAGCAAAAAAAATACAGACCACGAAAGTGATAGTTGCGATGGAGACTCACAGAGAGCACAGGTGCTTCCAGAGAGCCTTGGTAGTTGTTAGTAGGAAACATAAATAACAAGGGTGAGAAGAGATAGAAAGGGGAGGCAAGAACAAATGAAGTGGAGGCAGATCATGCAAGGAAAAAAATGGAGTGCAAAGAGTGAATATGGTCAGAAGCAGATTTCACCCATTTCTGAGGTGGTAACTGCTTGAGTTGCTGTTGCAGCATTGAGGTTTGCCAATCTGATGGAAAGGGTGGGCACATTCTCATTCTCCTTGGAGGTATTTACCTTCCTTCCGTACGTCTTCATGCATCTTTGGAAGAAGCCTCATCATCTACAACAGAGCTACACACATGCAGTCCACTATTAACTAGAGTTAGCGAATAAGGCTCCTAATAAAATGTGGAGGCAATGAATCACTAAGCGGCCCTATTTATAGTTTAGTAAAGGATCTCACACTCAAATGTCTCGAAGGTCAGGTATAAGTGAGTGACTCAGTCTAGGTGTAGGAAGCAACAGGCAGTGTCTGTGAACTGAAAGAGACAAATTCTACGTGGCTCCATCCAACGGTTATATTGAAGGCTATTATATACGGCCTATGTTGCTTAATCTTCTGCTTTTCCTTTTTAAGAGAAACTAGAAATCACAATTTTATCTGAGTTCTCTTAATCTTTTAAATGTATGATGAATTGGTTGCAAAGGTATGCATTGTATACTATTCAAATCAGGGTATTTAGCATATCCCTTGATTTAGAGTTAACTTCTCACTTGTCACAAATAAAGGACAAATAAACCCTCAAGAATATTTTCTATTTATTTTAATTGGGAAATACAATTAATGACATTCATTCTCTAGGAAAAGCCATTGTGTACATTAGAGACAAAAAAAGATATTTTGTGCACGAGATTTGTTTTATGATGTTGGATTTACAAATAACAGCCAGCCTGATTTTTGGTAGCCTTCTTGCAATGGTGATCTGTTAGAGGCATAAATCAATAACTGCTTTCTCTATTTTTTTCCCTTTACAAAAATGGCCTTGATCTTAGCTCATCTCAGGAAATGGGATTTCACTGTATTGTTCAGTTTTCATTTTTTGCTGGAAACTTCCAAGGCCCGTGTCTGCAAGGTAGCCAGTGATGAGATGTGACATATATCCTGCGCATCAACTGTCAACCTGACTGACACGAAAATGAAGAGCTGTCATTTCGTACCAGAAACCTCTTTGCTTTATTTCCTGTTGTTTCAGCCATCCAAAGTAATGGCGGTGTCTGGGCGTGGATCGGGGCTCTTGGGCTC
>NW_006159515.1:3053074-3073462 GCF_000334495.1 Tupaia belangeri chinensis
AGGGTTTCATCTGCAATAGGAAAATAGTTATAGTTCACAGAGGTCATTCATCTTCCTATCACTCTCACCAAGTTTGCTTTTCTTTCATTTACTTTTCATATCTCACCTCTTTCTAAACTCTGTACTATTTTTTAAGATAGTTTTTGGTTTCAGTCACACTCCCTGTGACAATTATAAATCTTTTTACTGTCACTACTTCTTGTTTTATCTTATTGTTAATTGACACAAAATAGTTGTACATATTTATTATAACCTAATGGCGTTTAAATACATGTCCAAACTGTGTATTGATCAAAGTAGGGTATTTAGCATATCCCTTGATTTACAGTTCATTTTTTTCTCTTGTCACAAGCAGAAGCCAAGTAATATTTTCTATTTACCTTTATTGGGTAGCATCATTGATTGTATGCATTATCTAGAGAAAGTGAGTACTGTGTTAATTTTTGTTTAAATGCACATCCAGCTTGCATTTCATATCTGGGAAGTTTACAAGTGGGTTCTTCAAATGAATGAGTTAAACACACTCACCTAATTTTCTTACTGCACACAAATCTTCAATGTTGGTCACTTTTTTTAAAAAAAATGATTTATTTAATTTTATTTACTATTATTATTATTTTTAAAATTTTACCAAAGAGAGAGGGAAAGTGAGAAACCAAGTCACCAGGTCCAGGACTCGAACTCTGATTGGCCATGTAGGAGTCTAAGGCCTTAACTATCATGCTACCTGCCGGCCCCTTTGGTCACTGGTTTTGCATTGTGGGTTTCAGTGAATATTTTTAATACTTTAAATTGGCTATAAACATGGTTTAAGTGAATAATATGGGATAGAGGAGAAGTAGTAAAATCAGGAATCTTGACTGGAGCCTGCCTTAGAAATCTGCTTTTCAGTTTCAGCAGTTGTAGAAACTCATAATAGATCTTCCTACCAATAAACTCCTTGAATTAAGGAGATATTGTATTATGAAGAAGAATTTTCTTAAGAGTAGATATACTTGTAAAATCACTCAAAACATTTATTGAACAATATTGAAGAACTATTCTCTGTTGATTGCTATTAGGTCGTTGGGAAAATCATGACATATTTTTCTATGTTTTTCTCTGCAAAAATGCTTCATGACTTTCTTGATGGCCTGATAAATTTCAGGGGCCACCTAGCATGCTATATAAATCTCACAGAGGTTTTGTGTCAAGGCCACCTGCTAGAAAGGGAAAGTTCCAGAACTTCTTGTCACACCAAATGTTTTTTCATAACTACCTCAAGGAATAGTTAACCTTGGTATCGTTCACAGCAAGTACTTTTCATCAACACGTTACAAACTATTTTTTTTGTGGCTAAGGCATAGAACAAAAGAAAAGATAGCATGTGCTTTCAGGTGCAGCACACACACACACACACACACACACACACACTCACACACAGTCTCACTCACACACACACACTCACACACACACACACACACACTCTCACACACACACACACACACACTCTCACACACAGTCAGGCACAGGTGTCAATACAAAATGCACAGTATCGTTGGTAGGTGTAAATAAATATGGCAAATGGCAAATACTCAAAATTTTCAGTGAATTATCTTCTATAATCCCTTATCAGTACTTACCATAATGTGATCCAAGGTCATCAAATCACCTTAGATTCTTATCTAAAAAACGAATTTCTAGGCACAAATCTAAAACTTGAATTTTAACCAACATTTCTATGGGAGGACCCAGAAATAAACGTTTAAACAGCTTTCTCAAAAGGGAGACAAACAAGCGTGCCAAAGTCGGAGAAATACTATTAGCTTATAGAATTTAGGTGTTTCATCTGTATGACGTGTATCTATTTTATAAATTTCATTTAATTCTGGTACAGACATAGATAAGTAAATGAAAATGAATAAAGCTAACTAGTAGCTTTACCCACGTTGTAGTTTCCTTCACTCAACTATAGTTAACTGTACTCTAGAAATTTTGAATCATTTAGCTCATACACATTTAATGCGGTTACTCAAATTGGATATAATTAGAAAAAGGAGAGAACTCCTAGGTTACAAATAGATTTAAAGGGAGGTGTAAGAGATATTAGGATTACCAGGAAGCAAATTTAAAAAACAAACAAACAAACAAAGACAACAAAACAAAACAGTAAAGCTTGGTAATATGGAGATTTGGAGAAAATTAAAGGAAAATGAAGAAATTAAAATATTAGAATTAGACCTTCATTCAGGAAACAAACTGAAAAGATGACAAGATTCAGAGATGGATATGGGTCCCAGGAGGTAGACTATAAGGGTCATAAAATCCAAATGGCATTGAATATCTGATTGAAGGGCCAAAAGCAAAGTGAAAGATCCTCTTATGATATATATTGTTTACTAAAAAAAAAAAAGTAAAGTTATTGCTACATGAAGGGGAAGATTTTCTGGAAATTATCTAACAACCAAAGGAGAATAGATTTTTAAAAAAAGTTTCTTGCTAACTTCATGTGTAATGTTATTTTTATTGTTTTCCCTTAATATATTCTCTATTGTTTAATCTTTATCTTAGAAAACCAATACTATCTCGGGAACCAGCAGTTAGCGTAATGGCTATGTTGCTCGACTCCCACGTAGTTGACCGTGGTCCGCGTCCCAGACCGGGTGGCTTAAACTCACGCTGGGTGCGTGTGCGTGCATGCCCAAGATCCCGAGAGGAGAATGGAGGAGAAGGGATTGCGGCATGGCCATCCCCCCTGGGGGGTGATTTCTCGCTTTCTGTCTCTCTGTCTCTCTCTGTCTGTCTGGCGAGTGCACACGCCCTATATCAAAAACCTCTCCAAAAGAAAAAAAAAATCAATACTATCTATAGAGACTTTTATATGTTCATACCCAAACTTGGTCTTCTCACCCTAGTTTTCCATAGAATTTTTTTTTTTTTGAGGGAGAGATTTTTGCTATACGGGGGCATATGCACTCACCAGAGGGACAGAGACAGAAAGTGAGAAATCACTCCCCCTCTATCCCCACAGGGGGATTGGTCCCTTCTCCCCCATTCTCCTCTTGGAACTTTGGGTACACATGCACATGCACCCACGCCAGTGGGTCTGGGACTGGAACTTCAGCTGACCATGTGAGAGTCTAGCACCTCACCCACCATGCTGACCACTGAGCCCTCCATAGAATCTTAAATTCATAAAATCCCTTAAATGTTACTAGTATTGTTTAAAATTGGAGAACACATGGAATTCAGGTGTGTGAAAGTTTGTGCATGTTAGTTTTGAAGCAATCCCAATGGCCAGAGAAGGGTTTAGAGTCTGTATGTGAGTTGACTTCATGATAGCCAAGAAACCTATATAAAATTTTAATAGAGGATCTGATATGAATGAGAGTAAAAGATGTGGTTTTCCAGGTGAGTTGACAAAAAAGGTCAAGAAATATCGAACACCCTGGATAAGTGGGGCTGTTGATGCTTCTAGAACTGAAAAGAAAATCTCTCTAGTTTGCATTACAAACACAAAATTGGGAATTACATGGAAAATATACTCCAAAAAATGCAGATAAATGTCTTCCCTCTTGTATTTGGTTTCAAACTTGATCACACTAGAATCAAGGAAGGCAGCAAACATGTAGTGTCCAAGTCACATGAAAAGAATTGATTTCTCTCTCTGTTAAGAATACGCTTTGGGTTTTTAATACGTTAATTAATATAGTAATCCATCTCAAGATTGCTACTTTTATTATGCCAGCAAATATTTCAGAATTTTCCTCAGTGCTTACACACATGTGCTTTCCCAGAGGGAGGATGGTAATGACAATCCATCTAAATTAATTTTCCCATTCGGAGTCCTAAAGACCAATTAATTGCTCTAATCTGACAGTGGCAGCCTGGACCAGGCAATCAGGAGGCAGACACTTCGGCACCCTCACACTAGCTGGGTGTTCTCCCATATGACTGTGGTATCCACATGAGCTCTGTGCCATGCTAGGACTGCCCTGGTGATTTTGGAAAAAAAATCCAACAGGCAGCTGGGAACAGCTGGGCCTTTCTATGTGATTTAAAATTCTCAGTGGGATGAATAATAAGATAAAAAGAAAAAAGCACCAGGACCAGAATATGGCGTAATGGCTGTATCACTGGACTCCCACGTAGTCAACCATGGTTCAAGTCCCAGACCTAGCAGCTTAAACTCAACACCAGGCACATGTGTGTGCATGTCTAAGATCCCAAGAGGAGAATGGAGGAGAAGAAATTGCCGCATGGCCATCCTCCCATCCCCCTTAGGAGGATGATTTCTCCCTTTTTGTCTCTCTGCCTCTGTCTCTCCAGTGATTGCACAAGCCCTATAGCAAAAATCTCTTTAAAAATAAAAAGCACCAAATCCAGTAACAATCCCACATCCTGTGGTTAACTATGTAAGAGTACTGGAAGCTGCCTACGTGGCTACTCTAGATGAGTGGAGGGTGTGAGGTGTCTGGGAAGGAGGGCAGAAGCAAGGATGGAATGGTTGTTCCCTAGAGAGAAAATCAGACTGACGTGCTCTGAAGAGATGCAGTCAGTCATCCGAAAGTGCCTAAGGTGATGCATGGGGGAGATGGAGCCATGTGAGGACGTAATCCTTTCCTTCAGGGGCTTGTAGCCCTGTGGAAAAGCAGATGAGTAAAATTAGCAAATTATACTATAGGCCAGCCACAGTAGCACAGTGGTAACACACAGCTCTGTGAAGCTGTAGCCACATGAAGATTGGGAGGAAGGGGTTCAATTCCCAATCAACCAATGCAAACCAAGCATGTGTGACTGTGATCCTGACTGAATGGGAAGGCTGTGGAGAGGGTGGCAGCATGAGGCCCTGTTGAGAATCTCTCTCTCTCTTCTCTCTCTTTCAAAATAAATAAACAGGGACAGCCAGTGGTATGGTGGTTAACATGGCTGGCTCCCACATGGCCGACTACAATTTAAGTTCTGAACCCAGTGGCATGAAAAATATACCATGCTTGTGTGCATTCCAAATCCTGAAATAAGGGACCAGCAGGGCCCAGGGCATAATGGTTACATCTCTGAATTCCCATGTAGTTGACCATAGTTCAAGTCTCAGACCTGGAGGCTTAAAACTCATGCCAGGTGCATGTGTGTGCATGCCCAAAATCTCAAGAGGAGAATGGAGGAGAAGGGGTTATGGTGTGGTCATCCTCTCTAGGGGCTGATTTCTTGCTTTTTGTCTCTCTGTCTCTCCAATGAGTTCAAGCAAAAATCCTGAAATAATAATGGAGGAGAAGGGTTTGTAGTGTGGCCATCCATTCTGGGGTGCTTTCTCACTAACCCTCTTTCTGCCTTTGTCTCTCTTCAGTAAGTGTGCAAGCCCTCTCACAAATAAAAAAAAATAATAAATAGCTTAAAAATAAAATACAGCACTATGAATGCTATAATAATGGTAAGTAGGAAGAGTTATGAGCATACATGGGAAAGGCAACTCACTGAGTTTGAAGTATGAAACAATAGGTCATTCTTTCATATAATAATCATTATAAAATGTAATAATGATAACTATTCAATGTGTTAGTACTTTAGAACTTCCAAAGTACATGTACATGGATACTAACTTTCTTTTTTTCTTAAGAGGTTTTTGCCTTATGGTGGATATGCTCACTGGAGAGAGAGAAACAGAGACAATGAGAGGGAAAGTAAGAAATCACCTCACAGGGAGGATGGCCATGCCGCAATCTTTTCTCCTGGGATCTTGTGCACGCATGCGCATGTGCCCAGTATGACTTTCAAGTCACTGAGTTTGGGACTAGAACCGTAGTTGACCATGTGGGAGTCCAGCAACGTAACCACTACACAGCTGGTGGCCCTCTAACTTTCAGTCTGAGAGTATGAGAAAGTTAGGGAAAGTATTACTGGCTTAGTTTGTCAATACTCTTGGACAGTATGTTGAAATATACTTGCTAATTAGAACATGAGTGTTTTCATATTTTTTGAGTTAGAGTCTACTGGTTTTTCCACATTTCTTATTTTGGATAACCACTTGGAGGAGAAAGAGCAGATTTAGCCATGGAGTCTGACTTTTAAATAATATGTTGTAGTTGGAAAGAGAACAGATTGCATTATAGAAGGTGGAACAGGATAAAATAGCAACATGTCCCGTGTTAGTGTTTACCTTCTACCTTGTGTGGTCACGAAATCCAACATCGTTTTGTTTTGTTTTGTTTTTAAGTTTCTTAAAAGGGACATGCACTATTGGCTGTCCAGCAGTCTGTGTAAATGCTGTTTGGTTTAATAATCAATGGCCATAAGAGAAAGCCCAACAATCAAATAAATTGGGAAGAAAGTATTATGGGCTGACTTGCTGCACCCTCACCAATTCATATGTTGAAGTCCCAGCTCCCAATGTGATTTTATTTAAAGATAGGACCTTTTTTTTTCTTCCTAATTTTGCCACAGGGCATATGCATTCACTGGAAAGAAGCAGAGAAGAGAAGCAGAATGAGGTAGTACTCCCCGTGGGGCATGAGTCAAACCGCAGTTCCTTTTCCATCTCTCTCTCCTTTTGGGATTTTGGGCATGTGTGTACATAACCCCAGTATGTTTCTCAAGCCACCACATCCAGGGTTTGAACCACACAGTGAAGCCATGTGGGATCCAGCCCCTTGATAAACACCACTCCATGGGCTGGCTGGAAAATTCCTATAAGGAGGTTATTAAGTTAAAGTGAGGGCAGGCCCTAATGCAATATGATTGATGTCCTTATAAGGAGAGAAAATTAGGACATGGCCATGCAAAGAGGAAGACTGTGGAGGCCAGGGAGAGGATAGCAACATAGGGGTGAAGCAGAGAGGCCTAGGATTCCATCCTCCAGACTTGTGAGGAAATGCTTCTCTGCTGCTTAAACCATCTGTCTGTGGTTCTTTGTGATAGCAGCCCCTGTGAATCATCAGAAAACGCAATTTTTCCTTATCATGGAGAATCAGTGGAACTCTATGTGTAAATAGTGAAGGCTTTGCCTACATAAAATCCCTGTTCTTGGGTGTGTATATAACGTGAAAAACTTAAAACCAGAGATAAGCCAATGCCGCCTGTGCACACACATTGCAACTGCATGTTGGGAGAGGCGCACTTTTCTGTGGAGGTAATCCCTGCACTGCTCATTGTACTCAGATAGTATCAAGAAGGCAGGGAGGGAAATGCACTCAGTTTAGAAGATGTGACATTTGCTGTTTCCTCTTTAGGGAGAACTGCATGAATAAAGCCAGAGGTGATCCTCAGAATTATTTATGAACTAGACAGATAACGGTCCACCTCAACTGTCACGTCTCCTCCAGCCCACTGTGAAAGCCCACCCTAGTATCTCATATACTCTCTTGCAACACTTGGCCCCATAGATAACACATACTTAGGTGCAATTGTGTGAGTGATAACATCATTCTACACCAAAGCAAAGATTAAATCTGATTGGTTCAACATGGTATCCCCCTTGTCTTAATCTAAAACACACAAGTGATTAATTAATGCATGCTAAAACCAAAAACCAGGGAGAAAAGTGACAGGCCAGAGATGAAAAAATTAAATAGGAATGGAAAAATAGGGAATGGGATGAATATATTCAGGACATGGTACAATTCAAGCATTGAAATGACTCAAAAATCTTTGAGATGACATCAAGTAAATATTACGTCAGATTAAGGTCTAAAAGTAGAAAAGGATAATGTGAAACAATAAAGAAAGACCACACTCCCTGAAATCCAAATACATTTATGTCCTCTCCTGGCCATGTGCAACATGGCAACCTTATCAGAAGTGGCTTTATGAAGGTGAGTATAAGTTAAGCATGGATGGATCTTAATAAATCAAGAGAAGGGACTTTATTCCAAGGAAATTGTCAGAGTATGGAGAAAGTTCTGCTGATAAAATCAAGTGGGTCATATTTAGAAGACTTCCTTGAAGTGGAAGATTTTAGGGAATAATAGAAGCCAGAGTGTAAAGCTATGTGGAGACCATATTGTATATGGCTCCTTCAAAACTATAGTGTTCAAACTGAAATTTGGCCACGGACTTACTGAGAGAACGTCAAGGAACATTAAGTTGGTACTAATGTACAGATTATATTCTAATAGGGAGATGCAGGGAACAGATCAATTAGGATACAATTGAGGGACCAGCAGGTGGCGTGGTGGTTAAAACACTGGATGCTCCCACATGGTCGACCACAATTCCAGTCCTGGACCTAGTGGCTTGCTCTCTCTCTCTCTCTCTCTCTTTGTATCTACCTCTGGTTAGATGAAAATAAATGAATGAATAAATAAAAAATAATAATATATTTTTTTTAAAGAAACAATCGAAGGGGGCTGGGAGGTGATGTGGTGGTTAAAGTGGCTGAACTCCCACTAGCTATCTGAGTTCTTTTTTAAAAGAAACAATCGGAGGGGGCTAGTGGCTGAACTCCCACTAGCTATCTGAGTTCCAGACCTGGCAGCTTGCTTCCTCCCTTTCCTTCTCTCTCTCTGTCTCTTTCAGGTCAACTTCAAAAAAATTAAAATAAAATAGTGACAATGTATAGAATTAAATAAAATAATTCTTAAAAAAAGAAGCAATTGTAATAATTCAAGAACAAGTCGAAATGGATCTGAAAGATGATGCTGCCTGTGATAATAGTAAAGAAGAGGTGAATGCAAGACATAATTTAAGTAAGAATAAATAGGCTAAAACTGGGTTTTGTTTAAGTGATTATATATGGCTAAGTCTTCCTGCCTGGACTATGGTGCCACTGGAAGAGAAAATTCAGAGTGAGGAGCCAGTTGGGGACATAGAGGAATATTGACTTTGTTTGGGGACGTGATGACAAGAACCCAAAGTGAGAATGTCCACTAGACATTAAGAGTCAAGACTGAAATTCAAATAGAAGCTCAGTCATAAAAATGCAGAATTAAGGTTGTGAGGTCATAAAACAGAAAGAGCTCTCTTTAGACACAAAGAGCACATGCTGAATCTTAAGAGCTATCCATATTCAAGGGATGCTGGAAAGGAGAGACGGAGAGGAACGAATAATGTTAAGATTTATAGATTCACTTGCTGGTTTGGATCTTTGCTTCTGTAAACATTTATTTAATTATTTCTCTCATTTCCCTATACCCAGATTGGTTATCTTTTAATATTAAGCACTTAATAAGTCAAAATTAGTACAGTTTGTAAAACTCTATGAACTTCTTTAAATTTATTTTACAACTGCATCATCTTGAAACAAGATTATTAAATTTGGAATCTAGGGTCAGCAGGTGGCATGGTGGTTAAGGTGCCCGACTCCTACATGGCCTAACACAGTTTAAGTTCCAGACCTGGCAGCTTGAAAACCACACTGGGTACATGTGCATGTGTACCCAAAATCCTAGGAGGAGAATGGAGGAGAAAGGACTGTGGCATGGCCATCCCCTTTGGGTGATGATTTCACACTTTCCCTCTCTCTTCGTCTCTCCAATGAGTATGCAGACCCTATGACAAAAAACATTAAAAAAAATAAAAAAAGAGGAATCTTAAAACCATGACTTAAATACTTGCCGGGTGACTTGCTAGCTACTTTTAAATCGGAAAGTATGTAAATCCTAAATTGAGAGGCTTCAGCTATAAAATAAAGGGGAAAGATATGTCACTATTAAATGTGATAATGCAAGTAAATATTAGCCCCTGACTCTGCCCTACATTTCTAATAAAATGCAATGGTGAAAGTCTACTAGTCAATATTTGTGCATAATGTTTATTTACTCATTTAGTCTTTGAGCTTCTGTCTTGATCAGGCACTATTCCAGATGCTGAGGCAAAGCAGAAAAAGCAGCAGTCTGGTCTTCTTGAGGTCATAGTCTAATGGGAGAAAGAGAAAATAAACTGAAGTACATATCTAAACTGAAAATTTATGTTACTTCAGTAGTGGTGAGCTCTTTGAAGAGTAAAACAAAGCGAAATAAGAACATAACAAGATTCACTTAAGAGTGACTCTATTTCAGACGGCCACTTATGGTATACAAGACTTACTGAGATAAGAGAGTTAGAGACTGAGAGGGAGGGGGAAGAGGGAGAGACAAGGAGGGAGGGAAAAAAAAAAAGGAAGGGAGTGTTGTAAACAGATGACTGGGAGAGAGAGCATGGGAGTGGACAAGTATAATGTCCACGAGGTGGCAATGACTGGAAAATACCAGGGTTATCAAGAAGGCAGGTCTGTGCACCTCGTGTGGCCTAAGCAAGGGGTTGAGGTCAGACCTGCTGACAATGATCTTACCAATCACATTGGTCAAAAAGTGACAGGAAACTCTTAGAGATCTAGCACAAGGAAGCAACACCATCTGTTTTAGAGGAACACTAGAGTTCTTAAATTCTGTTAAATTGAACTAGCTTATGTGGTAATAGTTATATTGTTGGGCTCCCACATAGTTGACTGTGGTTCAAGTCCTGGACCCAGCAGCTTAAAATTCACACTGGGCACATGTGTGTGTGTGCTCAAAATCCTGAGAGGAGAATGGAAGGAAAGAAATCAAGACCAGCAGTTCGCGTAATGGCTGTGTTGCTGGACTCCCATGTAGTCGACCGTGGTTCGTGTCCCGGACCCGGTGACTTAAACTCACACCAGGCGCGTGGGTGTGTGTGCCCAGGATCCTGAGAGGAGAATGGAGGAGAAGGGATTGCAGTATGGCCATCCCCCCAGGGGATGATTTCTAGCTTTCTGTCTCTCTGTCTCTGTCTGGCAAGCACATGCACCGTATAGCAAAAACTTCTCCAAAAAAAAAAAAAAATAAAGAAAGAAAGAAAAAGAAAAGAAATTGCAGTATGGCCATCCCCCTGGTGTGTGAATTCTCACTTTCTGTCTCTGTCTCTCTCTTTCTCTCCAGTGAGAACACACACCTATAGAAAAATCTCTCTAACAACGACAACAAAATTCTGTTAAATAACTGCTTCTTACATCTCTACATTGTGCTTCTTGATGCCTTTTATCACCTCCCCTACCCCACAGCCTGTGTACTAATACTGTGCTATGAGTTCTATTTGAGGTGAACTATAACAATACACTTCAAAGCCTGAAAGAAGAAGAAAGTACTATTATTCATGTGAAAGGTTTAGGAAGGTTTCATTAAGAAAAAGAGAGGAGAGATAGAGAGATAGAGAAAGAAAGAAAGAAAAAAAGATGAAAAATGAATGTCAAGTGAAAATTTCCCTACTCCACTTCAATCAAACACAAAAAGAAAGCACCACTATAGGTCATACATTTTCATTATTTAGACAATGACAATGGTCATTATAAGTCAATGACTTTGTGTTTAAGAGCCAAGGTAGCCAAGACTTTCTGTTGTAGATTGGCATCCACATGATAAATCCATTCTAAAATAAATGTTGATAGAATTTCTTAGAAACAAATTGGAACATATGGTTCTTCATAAGTGTCTGCTGGAAAATCTTAAAATCAGAGTAAATATATTTCTGACTGCCGAGATGCTGTGAACAACAGTTACCACTAAATGATAAAGAGTAGCCTTTAAGAAACCAAAGATGCCTTCATAACTCACATGGCTTGGAGTATTTTATCGCTTGTTCCCCCCTAGCTAGTAGTAGTATTTAGATCAACCAAACAACTAGGACAAGTTAATAATCACTTATTGCAGCCCTATCTTAGCATTCATTGGAGCATATTGCACTACTGCCACCTTTTCCATTCCAGAAACAAAAACTGGTGTCCAAAGAAATTATGTGAATTCCCCAGTGCCACTCACTTAATAAGTGGCTGAGTGATCCTGCATTCATATCTGCTGGGTTCCAATGTCTATGACTTTGGTGTTTTACTATGGCGTAGCAGAGTAGAGGGGTTGCCCAGGACATTGTAACACTGTATTTACTGAAAATAAAGGGTTATATTATGAATAATGAGGTGCCATTTTTGGATAATCTTGAGTGTCAAATAACCCAATAGACCTGTATACCAGAGACATCTGGTATTGTTCTATTACTTGAATAGTTCTGTAGTCTTTTTTTTTTTTTAAATATATATATATATATTTACAATTACCCAGTTTTAGAATTAGAAAATGACTTTAACTCCGTTGTCTGGTTACTTTTATGCTGTAATCTAGTTTTATGTTGTAATCTAGTTTATTTTATGTAAAATATTTATTGAATGTCTTCCTTTTTTACACATGCATTAAATAATTTGGCAATCAGAATTTTAAAAAAAGTTGTAGTGAGAAAAAGAGATATTCTGTTAAATTCATGCAAAAAAGGTGTATTAGAGAAATACGTAAATATGTAGTTTTACCTCATTGTTCCTAAAAAACATTGTCAGAGCTGGCAGGTGGCATGGTGGTTAAGGTACTGGACTCCCATATATCTAACCATGGTTCAAGTCCTGGGCCCAGCAGCTTGAAACTCATGCCAGGTGTGCATGAATACATGCCCAAAATCCTAGGAGGAGACAGAGGAAAAGGGATTATGGAATAGCCATTCCCCCGGGGGGGTGATTTCTCACTTTCCCTCTCACTGCCTCTCTGGCAAGCACACATGCCCTGTGGCAAAAACATTTTTAAAAAAGTATCATTTGTTTGAAAAGAAAGTGCTAGTTTGTCCTCTGTAAAAATAATAGCTAAATCAAATGACCATTGAAACACCTTAAATTAGCCAAATTACAAATTGGACCTTTTACATGAATACAGTAAGATAATAGTGGCAAGTGTTTGGAGTATGGTATTTACATCAACAGTTAAAACCCTGTGACCAGCAGTTCGTGTAATGGCTATGTCACCAGACTCCCATGTAGTCAACCGCGGTTCGAGTCCCGGACCCAGTGGCTTGAAAATCACGCTGGGTGCATGTGCGTGCATGCCCAAGATCCTGAAAGGAGAATGGAGGAGAAGGGACTGCAGCATGGCCATCCCCATGGGGGGTGATTTCTCGCTTTCTGTCTCTCTGTCTCTCTGTCTCTCTCTGTCTGGCGAGAAATTGTGCCCTATAGCAAAAACCTCTCCAAAAAAAAAAAGTTAAAATCCCCAAATTGGTAACTTCAGATTAATACATGAAAATTCATTGATATATATGTCTTTTATGTTGAGTCTTTTGTGAGAAACACTTTAAAAGTATTTCAAAATGGAATTACTATCAATTTAAATACATAATTTTTTATCTGAAAATATTTAGGTAAGCCTTCCTCTTAATATGTCTTTGAACAGTTTACTAGTCACCAAAATGGATTAAAACAATGAGAGATGTGAATTTTTCTAAGGCTTTGAGTATTATGTTTCTTATGCTTTTTTTTTTTTTTTTTTTAGATTTTTGCTTTAGGGCACGTGTGCTTGCCAGAGAGACAGAGACAGACAGAGAGACAGAAAGAGAGAAATCACCCCCCAGGAGATGGTCACCCCTCAATTTCTTCTCCTTTATTCTCCTCTCAGGATTTTCAGCATGCACACACATGTGGTTGCATGAGTTTTAAACTGCCAGATCTGGTACTCAAACCATGGTCAACTACATAGGAGTCCAATGACATAACCATTCTACCATCTGCTGGTCCCAGGAAATTTTCTTTTTCTTTTTTGCTGTAAGGTACATATACTTGCTATAGAGAGAGAGGGAGAGGGAAATTGAGAAACCACCCCCCAGGGAGAATGGCCACACTGCAATTCCTTCTCCTTCAGTCTCCTCGGGATTTTGGACATGCATGTGCATGCACCCAGTGTGAGTTTCAAGTCGCCAGGTCTGGGACTTGAACTGCAGTCATCCACGTGGGAGTCCAGTAATGTAGTCATTACTATTTGCTGGTCCTTCTTATGTTTTTTAAAAATGTATTAATACTAGAGCGTGTACATACATATGAGAGTGAGAGAGAGAGAAAGACGGAGAGGAGCACCCTCCATTGAGCCTGGCCATGCCAGGATCTGCCTCCTCCAGTGCTCCAGCCCATCAGATCTTGGACACTCACTACCAGCCTGGCATGTTTTAGGCTGACTGGATGGGAAATTCAAGCCACCGTCACCATGTGGATCCCACTTCCCTGGAGTAGTACATTACTGAGCCACTGAGCAGACCCTATTATTTTTATTTTTATTATAGTAAAACTATGTTCCCATTTCTAAACTAGGAAGGAAATTGTATTGTTGTTAATATGTGTACATGGTATCTTGGTCTGCCTAACTTTTGGTCCCAGCTGAAGTTTCTGGCCCTTTACATGATTCTTTAATGTAACATAAAGATAAAGCGAGGTGAGATAAGCAAGGCAATTCAAATTTAAGGACCAGGGAGTATAGATAAGCTAATGCTTTGGCAAATTCTATTTTTAATTATATATTTTGTCAGTTAGTAGATCTCACGAGAAATGAAGTAGAATATAACTAGTTAATGATTGTTGGGCATATTTTCTAAAGGCAGATACATTTACAAATTGGTCTCATATATTTTGGAAGAAACAAAAGTAGAAACTCTTTGCTTTAAGAAAGTATACATGCATTCACACGTGTGCACATATACAGACAGCCATGTTAGAACCCACAGAACAGCCTCTGAACACTTTACAGAGAAGAGTGTGTGTGAGCCTAAAGAGCCAGGTTTCACAGATGAAATAGAACTTAACAGGATCTTGACAATAACAGGTATTTTGGTTTTTTATTTATATTTTAAGAGGACTTTGGTATAGGGCACTTGCCCTTGCCAGAGAGACAGAATTAGAGAGATAGAAAGCAAGATATCACCCCCTCCCCCCAGCTGAAATGGTCATGCCACAGTCCCTTTTTCTCCATTATCCTCTCAGTATTTTGGACATGCATGCACAGGCAGCCAGCATAAGTTTCAAACTTCCAGGTCTGGGACTTGAACCACGATCAGTCATGTGGGAGTCCAGCAACGTAAGCATTATACCATCTGCTGGCCCCAACAATGACAAGGATTTGATAATGGGGAGAAGGAGAAACCATTACAGTCAGTGAATATAGTATAGATTAAAGCAAAGACATAGGAGTTTGTGAGCACACTGTATGTGCAAGTTAGCAAGGAGGTTGGCCTGACAGCAAAGAAGAGGCTTCCTGCAGACATAGTGCGGGACATCTGCAGCTCTGGAACCTACGGATTACTGGTTGCAAATTAAGGCTAGACGCAATTGCTCTTATGGGTGAATTGTTTACACAAGGAGAACCACGTTGGGTGTGGTGCTGAACTTGTCACATGGTACAAATAGTGTTAGCAGGAGGTGGACAGTAGGCTGGCTTAGCGAAGAGCAATAGGCATCTTTAGGTCAGAAGAAAACAATTAGATTTCAAAGGAAGAACCAACACAACAGAATTGTATTGGAGCACTAGGGTAGTGTAGACAATTCCAATTGGGTCCAGTGACAACATATCAAAACCATGTCTTTAGTAAATGATTTGGCAGTCTGGACTTTTCTTTGCCTCATCTACTGAAGCACGAATATGGCCATTTGACTGATCAGCTCCTCTTGCCACAGAGCTCAAGGATATGCTTTCCTTCACATGCCTAATCACAGTTTCATTACAGTATGCATATAGGTTTTTCCCCTCTGGGGCTGTGAAGGGCATCTGGGGCTAAGAGGAAGTTTAAAATGTCTCTCTGTCTAACCTTGAGATTAAATTAATGTTATTTGAGATTGAAAACTTTCTCCTGCACATAGTAGATAATTAATGTAATTGAAAGAGATTTGAATCCCAGATGTTTATGCATTTGTGATCCTGAAGGCTTCCCTCAGGGAGTCATTCTCATTTACGGTTAGAGACACAATGGAAAGGCTGCAAGCAGTGTCAGTTAGTCAGACATCAACCCTGGCTCTGATGACAGCTCTGGAGTGTAACAACACGGTTATGCTAATTCTCACATCCATTTACGAATTTTGCCAATTATGATATTACAAAGACTGTCTAACAAAAGCTGGCATCTTAACAAATGACCATGCTCTCTCTCTCTCTCTCTCTCTTTTTTTTAAACATGTGCATATGAACATGAGAGAAAGAAAGAGAGAGAGATGAGCACCTTCCACAGTGGTCACACTGAAATTTCTTTCCTTTATCCCTATAACATATTGGATTGTGGGCACTCACATGCATGTCTGGTATGACCAGGTCAGGAATCGGAATCATGGTCACCATGTGGGATCCAGCTTCCCTTGAGCAACACTCTATCACCACAGATCCAGCCTGTCACCAAATGATCACTCTGCCTTTCCTCATAGGTAGTAGAACAGAACCTTTTTCTAATAAAAGGTGTTTCTGCCAACTCTTTTCTAGAGGACTCTAGGTAGGAGAGGGACCACAAAACAGTGGTGGTCAGTTTTAGGAATGTAGAGGGCAGATGAGAAGATGACACAAATACCAAGGACCTCTCAAAGGCCTCACCTGCTAATAATATCACCTTGAGGATGAGAATTTCAACAGATAATGCTATATAAAGCCTGAAAATGTGTAACACTCCTTTGAAATAGCTGTAATTAAAGCCTAAAGAACAAAGGTCTTCAGGAGGGGATAAGATCATGAGGTAGAGACCTCATGAATGGAAATAGCAACTTAGAAAGAGGTTCAGGAAACTCCTCGCCCCTTCCATTAGCTGAGGACACAGCAACTGTGTCATCCGTGAAGAGAAACACTCACCAGAAGTTGAGCTTGCCTTGATCTTGGACTTCTTAGCCTCCAGAACTGTAAGGAATACACAAATGTCTGTTGTTTCTCATCCTCCTAGTGTATGGTATTTCATTACAGAAGTCTGAGTGGACTAAAGCCATATAGCAAAGTAACTGTAAGGGGCACCCAGCACTTCAGCTTTGGAAGATGTTACATGTGACCAGATCTCAGCACAGGTTCATGAAGAAATTTAGATTTTGGGAGACCAGCAGTTAGCGTAATGGCTATGTCACTGGACTCCCAAGTAGTCGACCGCGGTTCATGTCCCGGACCCGGTGGCTTAAAACTCACGCCAGGCTCATGTGCATGCGTGCTCAAGATCCCGAGAGGAGAATGGAGGAGAAGGGATTACGGCATGGCCATCCCCCCTGGGGGATGATTTCTCGCTTTCTGTCTCTCTGTCTCTCTCTGTCTGTCTGGTGAGCGCACGTGCCTTATAGCAAAAAACCTCTCCAAAAAAAAAAAAAAAAAGAAATTTGGATTTTGTTCAGCAACCAAGATTTTCTTCTGCTTTCAATAACTCTAACTGAAGGTGTGGCCCTCAACCTTTTGAAGGGGCCAGCTTGAAAGCTGCCCTTTGCCAGCTAAAATCTGTACAAATTGGAGGGAATTTACAGTATTATCCCTGAACTGAAAATGGAGTCCCTGAATGGCAAGCTTCAGGAGAAAATAAAGGCTGATTATTATTCATGCACTCTCTGTGCACTGCTCTTCAGAAATGCATCCTAATAATTATGGCTTCAAGTTAAGATGCCCATAATAACACCACACAATTTTCATTTTGGTGTTTCACAGAACAACCACCTTTCCAGAGCCCAGTTCTAAATTTTAATAGCTTTCCTTTCTTGCTGATTAGCTGACAAATGCAGTTAAATAACAAGCTTTCACTTGGAGAGATGATGCAGAAAGAAACTGCTCTTTGATATCCCCACTGATCACAAGAAGTGTGGAAGCCTGAGATGATCTTTTCTGGATACATGTGTGTAATATTTATCTATATTAATGGAATTGCTAAATGGAACTGTGGAAGGTAGTTGCTATCGTTGGGGTTGGTTTTTAATTTCACAAAGTTGTATAATGCTTTCATAAGTTTCCTTCATCTTGGAGAAATGTTGCTGTGCTATATATTTAATAACTACTCTTAGAAAGACAGTGTTTTGGGTCAGCAGGTAGCAAAGTGGTTAAGGTGCTGGACTCCCACATGGACGACCATGATCTGGGTCCTAGATCTAGCTGCTTGTTTTCTCACTTTTCTCTCTCTTTGCCTGTCTCTCTCTCTTTCTGGTGAGTGCATATGCTCCACAGCCAATTAACAAAATAGTAATGATGATGATAAATAAAATTAAAGAAATAATTCTTTTAAAAAAGAAATATCAGTGTCTCTAGTTGAGAAGGTTATGTGGCTCGAACGTTGTAGTGTCACCTGAAACAGGTAACAGCAAATAATGTGAGAGGGTGAAGATGGTTTTAGTCCTTGGCTTGGTGACTGTTAACATCAACGGAAAGCACAGACTGGCATCAAGGGGGACTCAGCTTCCTTGACCTTCCCATTTCATTTCACATTACCTGTGGCTTCCAGGAAATCCTCTGGGCACAATAGCATTTTTTCTTTGTATCTTCATCCTCCTTTAAACCTTCCATTCTAGCTGTACTAATCCATGCAGGTATAAAGGAAAAATTTTAAATGTACCTCTTATCTTCCCTAAGATATGTTGCTTAAACATAAGAGACAACTACGTGGCAACTCTAGCACACACACACTCACACACACACCCTTCTCAGAATTTCTCAGTTCTTCACGAGAGTGTGTTTTCTCCTTATGGAGAAGTTGATATGGTTCCATTTGTAAAAATAGCAGCTATTTAAATAGGAAACACTCTCCTTTATATCATCTTTAGGCCAAATGTTTTTCTAAAAACATACATTCTCTTTTTTTCTAGTGGAGAATACATATCTAAATGGATTCAAGATTCATAGAGTCTCAGAGTTTTCTGTAGATTAATGCATTCGACAATTAAATTCACACAAGTGCCAAAATAATTGGTGAATTAAGAACTGTTCTATGTAATTGCATTACATATGTTCATGTGTATGTTCTTGCATGTGTATGCATTTTATATGTGTGTGTATATATACATATGTGCAGATATACTTATATTTTTATTCATAATGATATTTATTTTCTATGTAGAATTCTATAGTGATTTTTAGGAAGGTGGGAGGAGTAGCTAATATAAATTTTGATTTAAACTTAGTTCTCTCTACTTCAGGAAAGCAAAGAGGGGCAATGCATCCCTTTGTTATAACCCTTTTAAGTCCATTTATTTGTCACCACCTAAAAAATTTTCCATTTCTCTAGCTTATATTCAAATACTTTTAATTAGGTGTGACCCTGAAGTTCAAAGATCCATGAAATGCAAAGTTCTATTATTCACCTCTGATTTAGTATTTCCCCAGTAGGGGTGTCATAGAATGTCCAGGGATGGGAAGGGGGTTGAGATTGTGGTAGACAGAGCTTTGAACCAATAATCTCCTTCAGCCCTGTTGGGCACATTAACTACTTAAATTGAATGAAACATTCACTTGTTCTCTGGTGAACTGGTCTTGCTTCAAAATGAACGAACCACTTACCGTCTGCGTGTATTCTAGCACTAGGTTGCTCTACTCTTTAAGACACTGTAGTGAGAAATTCTTAGCTAGAGAGAGAAGGGATATCCAAGGATAGAAAGTTACAGAACAGATTTTAATTATTACAGATACTGTCTTTATATCGAGACACATTTACCTGTCCAATTGGAACCCTAGTCTACATCTTCAAGTCAATATTTTTAAATAAGATATTTCCTTAAATACTTGGATATACTATGATAGTCTACTAATCTTTGCTTTCTAAAGTACATTGTTTCAGTGTCTTCAAGCATCATAGATAGCATTTATCAACGACAATAGCTATGTACTTTCTTGTTTTATGCATACAACTATAGGCTCTTAATTTTATAAATAAGGAAACAGACTCAGAGCAGATCAGTCAAGTACAGTATAATTGCTCAGCTAGTACATGGTGCTGACTACACCAGGAATAGAACAAACTCCTAGATGTAAGAGAAACTAAAACCAGTGTGGCACCTCTCTTACAGCTTTAGCAGTCTAGTTAGGGAGGCATACGTTTTAAAAACTGTCACTACTGGTGATACTCACATAATAGTCTCAACTGTGGCAGAGCTAAGACGTCCGTATGAGTCTTCTGCCTCCAAACCAGATTCAGTGGAATCATTTCCTTCACTGCACTGGAACCCCACCTGTATTAGTGACGCCCATTGAAACTCAGTCTTTGGGAACCATTTTGACACTAGTCTTTCCTAAGATTGACTGTCTCCATTTTGTAACTGTAAAATTGTGTGGGGTCCATTATGTCTGTGGTTAACTTAGGGGAGTACTTTATACCAATTTCCATCAAATCTTATTTTACCATTTTTGTTTCCTTCACTCTCCTGTGCCAACCTTTTTCAAACCCTGGCTTGGTCATCTCTAAGATAGTAGCTCTTCCTCTCAGTTTCTGTTCATTTGAAAGTTCACCTATATCACTTCTCACTGGCAGAACAAAAATGTCCGCAAGCGTTTGGTATGAAAGAGCATACATTTGTCATTAGAAACAAATTAGATTTCCTATTGACTAAGTGACCTCGAGCAGATAAATCCTCTCCCAGAGCATCTGATTACTCATCTGTGTTATGAAGAAACTGAGCTAGAGCATTTCTAAAGGATTTCC
>NW_006159515.1:3073908-3087139 GCF_000334495.1 Tupaia belangeri chinensis
TACATGGAAAGTTTTATGTCCCAATATATTGTAAAGTGTTAGCTAAGTCTCAAATCCTGTTCTTGGATATGGAGAGAAGCAACTGCAGGCAGAACATGCACTGCTATGAGCAGGGTGCTGGACTGTGGCCTAGTGGTGAAGTGCAATGCTCTACAAGGCTCACCCACATGGAGAGGTTCCAGATCCGCATCCTGAAGCCTCTCAGAGTACATTAGGTGCATGCCCATGATCCAGGACTGCTGAAACTGAGGGCGGGTTATGGTATGAAAACCCTTTGGGGAGACTGCCTCTCTCTCTACGTCATCATAGAAATAAACACACACACACACACATACATGTATATTTATATGCATTGCTCTTAACTATTGAACATCACCTCCTATATCAGTAATGGAAGGAAGGAAATCAGAAACACTGCTTGGAAAATCATTGCCCAAAAATGGGCAATGAAGTTTATTAGTTATCCAACCTCTCATTAGTCTAAAGAAGTAACTCCAGGAAGTCCCAGAAAAATCTCTTTTATATACTTTTACTATTTAGAAACCAACAAGGAATACAGAGATTATAAATAACTAAGCCAAATCAATTATTTAGAAAAAATAATTCGGGATTGTCAGTGAGTTCCCTTTTCTTCTTCTATCTAGGAAAGTTATCTTTGAGGTTGTAAGTGATATCCTGACAGTCTTCTTCCAAAAGTTGGCTTAATAAAAGAAAATGCTTGCTTTCTACCTTTAAACTACTGCTACAATTTATTTTTGTCTTTAAACTTGAGTAATTTATGGGCTTTTCTTTCTAGTACTGTTTCATTGTCATATAATGTATCTGTTTTACATCAGCCCTATTTTGGTGGCAAATTGTGCAATAATTTGTTCCTGTTATTGTCTTAAACTTACCAATTAGAAAGAATTCAAATCGAACTAATAGAAAATTTCGCAGTTTCAACTAAGGATAAAGAAGAAGTAATTATAGAAACAAAAGCTTTCCCATCCTGAGAGAGGAGAAAATAGAGCATCCACCCCAAAATGTAATGAATGGTCTCTGCAGAGAAAAGTCTATACTGACAATGTGTTTTAAAGACAGATCATTCAAAGTGTGTGTCTATGTGGGGACCGGCAGTTAGTGTAATGGCTGTGTCACTGGACTTCCATGTAGTCGACTGTGGTTCCAGTCCTGGACCCGGCGGCTTAAATTCACGCCAGGTGTGTGTACGTGCATGCCCAAGATCCGAGAGGAGAATGGAGGAGAAGGGATTGCGGCATGGCCATCCCCTCTGGGGAATGATTTCTCACTTTCTGTCTCTGTGTCTCTGTCTTTCTGGTGAGCGCACGCGCCCTATACCAAAAACCTCTAAAAAAATAAAAAAGAACAGTGTGTATCTATGTGGAGGAATAGTGGGTATTTTTTTTCCCTCCATTTAAAGATAACAATGTAGATTGTATGAAACCATGATGACTTAATTAGCAGTAAACAGCAGATTGATTGATTTTAGATGATGCAGTTAAACATTTCTTTGGGCACTTTTCAGTTTCTTAGTTCTTTAAAGCCTTCTTTCAACTACATCCAGATTATTTTTTATCTAGGAAGCTTTCCAAAGGTCCTTGCAGACACAATAATCTCTGCTCTACTTCAACAATGGCTTCACCTTTTTGTGTGAATGGCTACTGTATTTGAATATAATACTTACCATTTACTTTATTTTATTGAAATGTATCAAAGACAGGCAACAAATGATACCTGTTTGATAGTATGGCTATTTGTATATATACAGAGAAGGTGTAATTTTAGACAGTTTTTTAAGCCATTCAATTTAAGAGAACATTTTAAAACTCATTTATGATTTTTTTTTTTGAGAGGTTTGTGCTATAGGGCATGTGTGCTCGCCAGAAAGACAGAAAGAGACAGAGAGACAGAAAGCAAGAAATCATCCCCCTAGCGAGGATGGCCATGCTGCAATCCCTTCTCCTCCATTCTCCCCTTGGGATCTTGGGCACGCACGCACACTTACCCAGCGTGTGTTTAAGCCACCGAGTCTGGGACTTGAACTGCAGTCAACTACTTGGAAGTCCAGTGACATAGCCATTACATTAACTGCTAGTCCCATGAATATTTTTATTTTGAAAATCATTAAAATGTGTTTTGAAATATGAATATACATAATCCCTCGAATTCCACAAAACTCAACTGAAGAATCTTCAGTTTTATCTACAAATAATGTCAACACATTTCCTAAATTCATTGATCATGTCAGGCTATATTTTATATATTTTAGATCAGATTAATGTTCAGTGCTACGACATCCCTGATTGACTAAACACCTAGGCATTTACTTGCCTAAATTCAAAAATTCTTTGTAAATATAATTTCACCGATTTTTTTTTTAACGTTGTGTTCTAAGTTTTAAATTTATGATAATAATTTATTAGTGCTTTTATTCTGATTTTTAGCCAAGCCAGAATGAGAAGAAATCTCTCAGGTCATTCATTACCTTAGAGGGAGGAGAGAAAAGGCCATTTCTCACATTTAATATTAAGGCCCTGTGGCATGTTAAATTAAGTTTTCATCATGTGTCTTATTAGCCTTGTTTTGTTGGTGAGGCTTTCTTAGATCCATTTTGTGCATGGAGAGGTAAAATGCTAATGCATTGCTAATGACACACCTTAGCAGGTAGACACATGTCTGCAGGGACTTGAGTCTTTCCATGAGGACAAGTATGAAGGTGCATGCTGTCAGTACCCACTGGAGAAATGTGAAGATACTTATGCTCGCCCATGTATCCTCTAAAATCCCTGAGCATATACTATATTGGCAGCTTGAAAATATTATTTTTAGGTTGATATTATAACATTTATTAAAATAATGCTATACGAACTATCTTAATGAGATTTTCATGTAATTTGGTTTCTTAAAGAATTCTTTGTTTTTAATTTCATTTATTATCATTATTCTTCAATTTTGACCAAAGAGAGACAGAGAGAAAGCAAGCCACCAGGTCTGTGACCAGAACTGTGTTCGACCATGTGGGAATCCAGCGTCTCCACCACCACGCCACCTGCGTGTAATTTCAGATCTGTGTCTTTTCTTACTGTGTGTTTGCTTCCTCGATAAGTTCTTTGATAGGTCTGTGTCATTATTTAATTCCAGATAATGTTCCTACAACCCTACAATACATCTTGGGGTACTATTGATTAAATTGTTTTAAAGAGCAGTATGTTTTATCTATTTCTCCAAATTAATCAATCTCTTTCACTAGATAGAGCATAAGCAATGCACATGAGAAAGAGAGAGACAGAGAGAGGAAGAGACGGGCAGGTACCTTCGACATGGTCTTGTGCTGTGATCCTTTTCCTCATGTGTACTAGCTAGTAGGATTTGGGGCATGTGCACCTGACTTATTTTAGGTTAACCAAGAATCCAAACCCGTGGATGACAGGTGGCTTCCAGTACCTTATATCGCCTGTGCCACTGGGGCTTCACCTACCACTTTTATTTTTTTTAAAGCATTGGATTTGGTATCTGACCATTATATCAACTCATTAATCCATTTATATCCTTTCTTAATATTTTAGACTTCAATTTCATAGTAATTACTTGACAATATATAATGATAGTAACTTCATACAAGAAAAGCAATTAGAGGAGTATATTTTGTATTATTGTTAATGTACTCTCAACTCTGATGTTAGGTAATAGAACTAATGCCAGAATTTCTGGCTATTATCTTTAAAATGAGCATGTATTTTATTTATCATTGAAAAAACTTTAACCTTCATGGATTATCCAAATATTTATCTTCATGAATTCCATTTATAAGACAATATTTAATATTCCAGTTAAAATATTTGAGTGCTTTTAAGTTTTACTAATATACACTGTAATGTAATAAAAAACAAACATAGCAAAATGAGAAATTGCTAATATCATTTACTTAAAATGTGTCAATGAACATTAGTCTATGGCAAATTATTTTAACAAAAATTACAGTTAGACTCAAATCATTCACAATTGATTCTCCTAATATGAATGTAGAAAAGTCCACAGGAATAAAATCTTTGATATATAAAGAGAGCTCTGTCATCGAGTGACTAAGGGAGCTGCATCACACATAGCCGACCATATTTGGAATCCTGGCCCCAGTGGCTTGAAACACATACTGGGTAGTGTATGCATGCATGTCCAAAATCCCAACAGGGTACAGAAATGCAGGAGAAGTGATTGAGGTGCAACTATGCCCCCTTGGGAGATAGTTTGTCCCTCTTTCTCTCTCTTTCTGTGTTCTCTCTGATGAATGCATACAGCCTCTGGCAATTAAAAAAATATAAAAAGGCTATAATTTTAGAGCATTTTAAATTCACAACAAAATTGGATGGGAAGTATAGAAATGTCCCATATTCTCCCTAGCCCCACACATGCATAGCTTCCCTGTTATCAATGTCCTCCACCAATAGAGTACATTTGTTACAATCAATGAACCCACATTGACACATCACTTATCGCTCAAAGTCCATTGTTCACATTACAGCTGACTCTTGGTTTTGTACAGTCTAACATTTTCACTGCCCTACAATCCTCTTTGTCATCTCCCTGCCCACTAACTTCTGGCAACTGCCAATCATATTACTATCTCCATAGTTTTGCCTTGTCTACAACACAAGGTCATATAATGAAACCACATAGTATGTAGCCTTTGTATATTGGTTTCTTCCACTCAGTAGTAAGCATTTAAGTTCCCTCCATTTTTGTCCATAGCTTGACAGCTCCTCTCTTTTTCAGAGATGAATAATATTTCATCATCTGGTTGATGCACACTTTACTTAACCATTTACCTACTCAAGAACATCTTGGTTGCTTTCAAGTTTTGGCAAGTATGAAGATAGCCAAAACTATGAACAGTTGTGTGCAGGTTTTATGTAGATATAAGCTTTCAACTCATTTGGGTAAATACCTGAGTGTGATGGCTAGATCATATTGTAATAGTTTGTTGAGATTTATAAGGAACCACTGAAATATCTTCCAAAATGGCTATCTCATTTTATTTTCCCATCAAAAGTGAATAAGAATGTCTATTGTTCTACATCCTTGTCAGCATTTGATGGTATAGGTGCTATGGATTTGAGCCATTCTAAATGGTAGGTAGTGGTGTTTCATTTTTATTTTAATTTGCATTTCCTTGATGACACATGATGTAGCATCCTTTCATATTCTTATTTATCACTATACATCTTCTCTGGTGAACTGTTAGAATCTTTGGTCGGTTCTTAAAATCAGGTTGTTTGTTTCCTTAGTGCTAAATTTTAAGAGTTCTTTGTATCTTTTAAATAACAGTCCTTTATTTGATTTTATTTTTGGCAAACATTTTATTCAAGTTTATTATTTGTCTTTACATTCTTTAGACAGTATGTTTTACAGAACAGAATTTTTAATTTTAATGAAGCCTAGAATATCCACTTTTTAAAAGAATTGTTTTAACTTTATCTATTTTTATTTTATTTTAATTTGACCAGAGAGGGAGAGAGAGAGAGAAAGTGAGAAAGCAAGTCACCAGGTCCAGGACTCAAACTATGGTCGACCATGTGGGAGTCCAACTCCCTTAACCACTACACCACCTGCAGGTCTCTACCCGTTATTTCTTTCATGTATCATGTCTTTAGCATGATAGCTAAACAGAGCCAAACCTAAGATCATTTACATTTTCAACTGTTACTGTCTAGGAGCTTTATATAGCCTTGCATTTTGCATGAGGTCTGTGATATATTTTGAAGCATGCAAGGTGAGATTTTTTTTTTTTTTTGATTGCAGAAGTCCAATTATTTTAGTACCCTTTGTTGGAAAAGACTACCTTTTCTTACTTTATGTTCCTTTTGCAAAGATCAGTAGGTTTTATGTGTGTGGGTCTCTGTTAATAGATTAATATATCTATCATTGATCTATTAACTGTTCTTTTACTGATTCCACCTTGCTTTGGTTTCTGTAACTTTGAGTAAGTCTTGACATCAGGTGATGCCAGTTCTCTTACTCTTTCTTCTTTCTCCAACTTTGTGTTTCTCTTTCGGTATATATCATGTTGAATATTCTGAGATTTTTGTCATGCTGTAAAAACATTCTTTTTTTTCTTCAATATCTACCAAATAAATTGTTGGGATTGTATTGAATCTATAAATCAAGTTGGGAAGAACCAATATCTTGAATTGTTGGGTTTTGATTGGGATTGCATTGAATCCATAAATCAAATTGGAAAGAACTGAAATCTTGAAAATATAGTCTTTTTCAAGATGATAGAATTTCTCTCTTCATTTCTTTAGTTATTCTTTGATTTTCTTCATTAGAGTGTTGTAGTTTTATCCACATAGTAAATGTCTTTTTTAAAAAAAATTCTTCCTATTATTTTATTTGGATATTAATCAAGTTTTAAAATAATTATTTAATTTTGTTTATTGTTATTTTTTAATTTGCTGTGGGGCATGTGCACTCAGCAGAGAGAGACAGGGAGGGAGAAAGGGAAAGTGAGAAAGCAAGCCACCAGGTCTGGGACTAGAACCGTGGCCAGCCATGTGAGAGTCCACCTTAACCACCACAACACCTGCTGGCCCTTTCAGCAGGTTTTTATTGCTTGATTCAGCCATTATGCAGTATAGTGTTTTTAAGGATGTATTTTTTTTAAGACAAAAACATTTATTTTTATGTGCATTAGAGACCTTCTTGCCAACATCAAAATGTTTATGTGTTGATATTTATGGCTTCCTTTTATGTCAGTTTTAGAAACAAAGGCTCCTTTCCTCTGAATTATGTAAATAATAAAATACAAATACGGAGCTCAAAAAGGAAAGAAGAAAGTTACTTGAGGATGTTAAGAATATAATCTCAGGTCTCTACTCAGAAGTGCCTCATTTGTATAAAACAATAATTAAATTCAAATCCCCACTTATAAATATTTTAAATATATAGCCTGGCAGAATGCATATGATCAAAAATAACCATTTTCTCCCCTTCTACTGATTCACTTAATCTGAAGAGTTTTGCCCCAACAGGGTCGCATGGCAATGACAGCTTCACTATTGTCTTTAAATTTTCACTCTTTTAGATCTGACATTTAAGCTGAACCACTTTTGCTGCCCCCATATCTGGTCACCCCGTCCCACATCAGGAGATATCGCTACCTCTCTTTGCAGGTCACATTTCATTATCTTTTATCTTCTCTAGTTCACAGTGTAATAACGGAATGAAGTATTGCATGAGTTTTAAAAATAAATTTAGCAAAGCACAAGAACACATTCAGAGCTTACTTTTGGATTATATTTGCTTTATCAATTTAGTGCCTTGAAGAGCCATTTAACATTCTTCGCTTCAACATATCTGCTTTTAGTAGAGCTTTGCTCCATATTGGTCGCTTTTAACCTGGGCTGCACTTTTGAAACCCTGGGGAGCTTTAAAAGAGAAATGTGTGGTCTACTATCACACCAGACCAATTAAATCAGCATCTCTGGAGACCAGCATTCTGGCATCAGTACTTAAAACAACTCCCCAGGTGATTCTCAAATGCAGAGAGTGGCAAACCTCAACTCTATACAATAGAACAGGCTGCTCCCTTATAAATATTAATCACACTGTATATTAATTCATCATCACATGATGATGCTAGAAAAAAAAAGCAGATATGTTGAAGCGAAGAATGTTAAATGGCGCTTCAAGGCCTACACACAGCAGTAAGGCAGAATTCTGCCTTCAGGACACATGTACCTTGACATGGTGGACATCTACAGTTATTTGTTTTAAATATTGATATGTCTTACTCATATGGAATGTCTTGCACATGAAAGAGACAGTAACAGGTAGTGCAATTCTGGTTACAAAATTATAGATCAGTGTCTATGACTATCAAATCCTATTTTTCACAGCCTCATAATTTTTGGAAGTCTATCATCCATAAATTTGTCTAAGAAATAAAAGACTTCTATATATGCATGAAAGGATTTTTTTTCACGGTTCAAGATTTGATTTTATCATAACCCAAAATTGACGATTGATCATTTCTAAGACAGACTATGTTAGAACTATTTTAGCATTGCATGGATGACAAATGACATACTAATTCATACAGATATTTAAAAATCTCATACTATTTTAGAACAGCTATAAACAATTTTAGTCTTACACAGACTGCTAAATGCCATTTTTTTTACTTTTTTTAAAATTTCATTTTCTTTTGTACATTCAATCACATTATTTAGCTTACAAAGTGAATATTTCAACAGGTGAACATTTCTCCCTAGTCCAGTTGATAAAACTATAAAATATTTTCAACAGATAATACCACTTTTCTTTGTCCTATTAAGGCTTTGTCTCTCTATTTTTCTTCTAAATGTCCTTCCTCAAACCCTCCTCTTTCACACACACTATATCTGGTATTTACATCCATTTACTGTGTTTCTATATCCTTTGGTCAATCAGGAATTTTTTTAATATACTGACCTACCTACATGATCTTCAGTTCCACAACTTAGGAATCTATAGCATAAATATTTACTTGGCAAATAGGGATTCTATCAGAGGAAGAGTGGGAAGGTATAATGCAAGCCAGTTGTGATACATCATCTACTCAAGCAATTCACTGCATCATGTCTTTTAAAAAAAAAAATTAATTGCCAGAGAGTACCTGCATTCACTAGAAAGAGAGAGAAAGAAAACACCTCCAGTGGGGACATGGTCACACTCTAATGAAGTCCGCTTTCCTCCTTTTCTCTAACCTGCTTTGGGGAATACACACACTTGAGCCTGGTGTATTTTTCAAGCTGACTGGTTTGGGATTCAAACTGTGGTCGACCACATGGGATCCAGCCTCCTTAACTGCTAGGATACGAGGCAGGCTCTCATTGCCTGTCTTTATGGAAGCTATTTTTGTTGTCTAGCACAATTTAAGAGCTACAGCAAAGCATGTTTTAGCATTCATTATCCTCATCTAATGGCAGTGGTTTCAGTGACCAATATTTTCAGCTGCTGTGTTCTGCCATTTAGTAGCTTTGTGGGTCTGTGATTTGGGCTACTTCTCTCTCTTGGTGTGTGAAGTTTTTAGTATTAGATTCAATTTCCATTAACTCCTTAATGGAAATTTCCTATTTCCTACAACTGAATTATGTAGCAAGAAGGGAAAAGATTAGATTTAAGAGAAGAAATGTACATGCTGGAAGCAGAGTATGTTGTGTAGTCTCCTATTTGGTCAGGATGATCTAAATCATTCTTTGCCTCTTCTTTCACATAGAGATTGTAGAAGACCTGAACCAAATCAAAATGGAACAACGAAAGTTAGCTTACAAAATATTTTTGCTCTATTATGTACATAAGTATTACTTTTAGACAGGATAAACACTATAGAAGAAAAAAAATATTTTTGAAGGTTTTTGCCATTGGGTTTGTGTACTTGCTGGAGAGAAACAGTGAGAGGAAAAGTGAGAAAATACCCCCAAGAGGATGGCCATGCCATGATCCCCTCTCCTTCATTTTGCTCCGGGGACTTTGGGCACATACGTACATGCACCTGGCATGATTTTCAAGCCATCAGGTCCACAACTCAAACCACGGTCCAGCATTTGGGAGTCCATCACCTTAACCTCTACATCACTTGCTGAGCCCCAAGAAGAAAAAAAAAATATTGTTTATGAGTGATTTTCATACTGAACCCAGTGCAATCAGTCAAGTAAAACACTAATTCTCTTTCAAGATCAAACTAAACTCTGTATAAACAACTTAAAAATGTATATTTTGTTGCTTTTTAAAAGATTTTTCCTTTTATTATTTTGATTTATTTTATACTTTGTTTAGGGGGAGATTTTTGCTATAGGGTACATGTATTTGCTGGAGAGACAGACAGAAATAGACAAAGTGAGAAATCACTCCCCACAGGGGATTACAACATGCTGCAATTCTTTCTCTACTATTCTCCTCTCAAGATCTTGGGCGCATACACACACATGCCCGGCATAAGTTTTAAGCCACTGGGTTTGGGATTTGAACTGTTGTTGGCTACATGGAAGTCCAGTGATGTAACCATTATGCCATCTGCTGGCCCCCAATTTATTTTATACTTTCAATCACTGTACACCACTACATCTTGTAAAATGGACTACTCAATATGACTACACTTCACACCAGGCCAGTTGAAGATAACATACACGTTATCATCAACATACAATCCTGCATTTCTCTGTCTCTTTATTGTTCTCCTTGATTTCTTTTCTCTCACTCTCCCCCTTCCAAAAAAAAAGAAAGAAAGAAATTTGACATTATTTCTCAATACTCAAATATTTTGAAATTTTTCTGACTTTTACTTCCTGAACTCTACCTTTGCTGCTCTTGTTCCAAAATACTGACATTACTTTAGAATAGTAGTACGCAACCTGGGTGATTTTATCTCCTCCAGGGGACTTTGCACAACATTTGGAGACACTTTTGGTTATTACAACCTGAGGAGGGACCTGCAAGTAGAGGGGGTAGAGGCCAGGGATGCCACTAAACCTACAATGCACCGGTCGGCCATCACAGCAAAGGTTTATCTGGGCCCAAATGTGAACTGTACCAACATTGAGAATAACCAGAGAGAATAATGAAGCTGCCTCTCAAGTCAGTGAATCTCATTTTATTGTTATTCACTCTCTTTCTGCAGCACCTGTGGGTTAGAAGACTCTTCTAAACCAAAGATGGGGTTAGGGGATCACCAGTGAGTTTCAATTTTCTATTATATTCACTCTGCTCCACACCTCATATAATCAAGTGCTTAACGGCTACAATTTGCTTGACAATTACAGAACACTTTCTCTCCCATTATCACATTTGGTCACAATTCTGTGAGGTAGTAGGGGCAAGTACTGAAATCATCATATGTAAATCAGAGAACTGAAGCTTAGAGACAGCTTAGAGACCCTGGGGAGCGGGTGCTAAGGTCAGTGGAACCTGTCCCCTGATTCAGGCAACAAGCGGGTGCATTGCCTGCAAAGTGTCAAGTAATAATAATAATAATATAATAATATCACCAACTAAATTTTACTGTGCTTTTTGTTCCCACTCTCTGTCAACCATTCTAAACAAGATGAAACACGGTACCCATCCCCTCTTGGCCTGCCACTGTTTTAGTAGGTTAAGTACTTTAACACAAACAAGAACAAAAACAAAAACAAAACAAACAAACAGGAAAACTAGAGTAGAAGCAGGAATACAGTGGTAGGGAGCCCAATCTCATCAGATGTTTCCATGTATAAAGTTCCTTCACCATTCCAGTCTCAATCTTATAACTTAAGTATTAGACCTTTTGTTTTTTACTTAGAGAGATTTTTGCTATAGGGTGCAAGTATTCACCGGAGAGACAAAAAGACAGAAAGCAAGAAATCATCCCCCAGGGGAGATGGCCACACTGCAGTCCCTTCTCCTCCATTCTCCTCTTGGGATTTTGGGCACACACGCACAAGTGCCCAGTGTGAATTTTAAGCTGCGAGATCTGGGACTCAAACCAATTTCAACTACCTAGGAGTCTAGTGACATAACCATCACACCATCTGCTGGTCCTAGTATATCTTTTTAAGAGAAGAAAAACGTGTCCCTTAAAATGCTGCCTAACGCTAAAGCCAGGCAGGGTGGTGCATGCCTATGGACCCAGCCGATCACAAGTGAGACCCTGTGTAAAAACTCACCAGGTGCATACACACATGCTACTGTTTGATCCCGCAGATTGCACACTTACCATGGTAAGTGTGTAAATGGTAATTACAGTGGTGATTACACACATTCAATCCAGCCAAGTGAATACCTTTTTACTCCAGTGACACTGATGGGGCTCCCTGCCTTACGTCTGGTTTTATCACTTCCAGGAGCAAGGACTGGAGAAGTTCTTGGGGCTTTGAATTTGTCACAAGTGAAATGATGCCAGTAACCATAATCACAGACCCCTGGGCTGTACCTTCCATCTGATCCCTCTTTGTTCACTCTCACTCCAGCCTCACCAAAGTCAGGCAGTTTTACTTCTGTGCATGTTATACACTTCCAGACACTCTATATTTGACATTCCCTATGATGAGAAAGAGGAATGGCAGTTGCTAGTCTGGAAGATGGCCCCTGACCTTTTCGTGATGGGGCTGAAGGCCAGAGGCTGGAGTCGAGGTGTGTGCTTGGTGCAGGACTGGAAGATACTCCCCACGGCTGTGTCAGCAGCCTGCCAGAATACAACTACTGACTAGCATGAAAGTATTCCCCAGGGCAAGAGGAAAATATGACACAGTGGAAGGTAGGATTTGACATGATATAGATTTGGGGAAATGAAATGTGACAATTGTTAATACCATGTAGTTCCATGAAAACTGGCACATCTCAGGTTACCAATAGGTATTTAATATTTAATATGGAAATGTAACAAAAGGTGATAAACTTGAAATTATGTTGACTGCATTATGGCTATCTCCATCCAATGAGAGAACACTAATAACAATGCCTTATGGCATAGCTATTTCACTTTTGTCATATCATCTTATGCCTTCAATCTATGTTACATAATCACACAGATGAACAACAGCTAACTGAACTGATATTGCATTTATATGTGTTTAAGATTATATTTCCTGTTGGTCTCTCAATGGTTAGCTTAATGCCAATGGAGTAAAAAGTTCAATTATGCCTATGCTTGCTTTACCTGAATATAAGTCCCCCTAAAAAGCTGTTTTTGGTATATAAATTCATGAGCTTATTGTTTGGGATCTCAACCTTGAGCTGAAAGTCCGAATTTTTCACAATGGGATTAGGAACGTTCACTGGAAAATTTACTTCATTGCAAACCAATATTGCTACTTCCATATTTAGGGCATATGTTTTAAAATAACTTTACTGGACAAGATTTAATATGGCACTCTGTAACTTAATCTTGGGCATAACCTTTCCAAGTTTTTCAACATATGTTTAGAAGTGCTATCCTAATAATTCCTAAATTAGGCAAAATGATCATTTTATTTTTGGATTCACCAAGTTCATTTAAGTTTTCAAGCCATGGGACAATCTGCTACACCTGGAGCATGGTGCAGCATCTGGAATTGTTTGCTTTCTAGATCATCAGTACATACTATTTTGTGTTCAGAATGTCAACTGGCATCAGCAGAATCAAAAAGGATTACAACTAACTGCTTTCTACCCAATTCTAACTCCTCATAGTCTTGCTCTCCCTCTTTTTTTTTTTTTTTTTTTTTTTGGGGGTTTTTTTTTA
>NW_006159515.1:3087283-3132602 GCF_000334495.1 Tupaia belangeri chinensis
GTGCGCTCACCAGAAAGACAGAGAGACAGAGAGACAGAAAGTGAGAAATCACCCCCCCGCTGGGGTGGGATGGCCACACCACAATCCCTTCTCCTCCATTCTCCTCTCAGGATCTTGGGCATGCATGCACGTGCACCCAGTGTGAGTTTAAGCCACCGGGTCTGGGACTCGAACTGCGATCGACTACATGGGAGTTCAGCGACATAGTCATTATGCTAACTGCTAGTCCCTCTCCCTGACTCTTGTGTTGTTTATTTCCCTAGACAGGAGCCTTTAGTTGAGATTGTAAGCCATTGGATTGTGAACTGAGTACTTACAGAGAAAGACCCACTCATCTCTTGCCAGTGAGGAGTAAGGGTGTTTGTTTTTTCATTGTTGTAAATTCAACCAAGAAACCAAAATAAGCTTTTGCTTGCCATTGGTCTTCCTACATTCCTCAGACCACTAGAGAGGACTTGTCAGTGAGACCCAGGCCTGTGCATGCCAAGCTGCTGCATTTCCTTTAGCTGATCAAGTGAAAGGCACTAGTCACTCAGATCTTTAAAATGTAATGCATAATCCCATTAGGAACTTGTGAACCATGAACCTGGGTCCAAGGGCAGGTCTTCATACTTATCTTCTTCGTATCTTATTTTATTACATCTGCCCTGTGACTGCAGCTTCTTAGAATCTTTATAAACACCTTTGCAGTCATCCACTAAGGCTAAGAGATTGTGTACTCTTAGCCTTATGATATCTTCAATTCACTATCTCCTATTCACTACCAAAACAAGACTAGAGTCCCAAAGGGATAAAAAAAGGTGGTGGTAACATCTTTTTTAAAAAAGAATGATTTATTTCAGGACCAGCAGTTAGCATAATGGCTATGTCTCTGGACTCTCATGTAGCCAACCATGGTTCATGTCCCAGACCCAGTGGCTTAAAGCTCATGCCGGGCACGTGTGCGTGTGTACCCAAGATCCCGAGAGGAGAATGGAGGAGAAGGGATTGTGGTGTGGCCATCCCCACTGGGGGATGATTTCTTGCTTTCTGTCTCTCTGTTTCTCTCTGTCTGTCTGGCATGTGCATGCCCCCTATAGCAAAAATCTCTCAAAAAAAAAAAAAAGAATGATTCATTTTGATTTTATTTACTATTATTATTATTATTTTAATTTGACCAAAGGGGGATAGAGAGAGAGAGGAAGAATGAGAAAGCAAGCCACCAGGTCCAGGACTTGAACTATGGTTGACCACGGGAGAGTCCAGCTCCTGAATCACCATGCTGCCTGCCGGCCCAGTAGTAGTAGCATCATCTTGATTTTTCTTCCTTTATCCTTGAAGGACTGTTTCCCATTCTCTACCTTCTGGGCAAAACACTTGGCAGCAGTTCCTAGGCCTTGTTCAGGGTTTGAGAGTCTGAGAGGGGAAAGGCTGATAAGAGCAGCTGAGCTGAACTCAAATCCAGGTATCCAAGATCAAGGGAAACTTTTCTGATCTCTGTCCCCAGCTGAAGGTAAACACCAACCTCCTTGCATCCAGCAGTACTGCTCAGGTCTGTTACACTCCTTGCACTACTCCTCATGCCACCACCCTAGTCCTCCGGGTTGCTAACCCAGTCCAGTCCTTGCCCTAGTCGACAGGTGGGAAGCATCTGCCAGAGCTGGTATCTCCTTCTTCCTGGAAACACCTGCTAGTTATCCTTATTCCAGTGGACACTTTCACTTTTTCAAACACCTTTGCTAGTTTATCTTCATCTCTCCAATTTCTCTTTCTCTTTTTTATTATTTTTTTAATTTTTAGGTTTTTGCTGTAGGGCACATGTACTTGTCAGAGAGAGAAAGTGAGAAATCACTCACCAGGAGACATGGCCATGATACAGTCCTTTCTCCTCTCTCCTCCTCTCAGGATTTTGTGCACACATGTATATGCACCTGGCGTGACTGTCAAGCCATCAGGTCCAGGACTCAAACTGTAGTTGACCATGTGGGAGTCAAATGCCTTAACCACCATGTCACCTGCTGGCCCCTCTTCAGTCTCTTAATCTTGTAGTGTCCCTAGCTCAGTTTTTAAAGCTTTTATTTTTTTCCTCTATCTATACTTATTCTTTTAATTATCGCATCAGATTCAGTTTTCACTGCTCTCTCACACACTACGATTCCTAATTTCTGTCTTCAGCCTGAATCTCTCCTTTGAATTCCAGATTCAGGTAGTCAAACCAATGTCCCTCTTTAGGTTTCTGACAGGTATTCAAAGTTAACACGCCTAGAATAGAATGCTTATTCTCTCCTACCCCTCATCCCTAAGCTAAATTGTTCTGCTTAGTCTTCTCCACCTCAGTAAATGGAAATTTCAAATGTCCCTGTATTCAGGACAAAAGCTGTGGGATATTTTAAAGGCTTGTTCCAACTGCTAAGTAGAAAATACCCTGCAGGGAGTAAGGAAGGAACTTTGAAGACCAAGTCATAAGCTGCTGTAGTAACTGAGGTGGGATGAGATGGTGGCATGGACTAGGGGCATGAGAAGGGCGTATATGGGTACGAGTTTTAAGGCAGACCCAGTAGGTTTTGGACTTGTATAGGAGAAAGAAGCAATCATCAATTATGATTCCTACTCATGAGAAAAATGTTGAAGATACATCAAAGGTGGACGCTTAGATCAGACCACCACCAACTCTGCTCAGGCGCACACAGATTCGAGGTCACTCAGGTGTGCTCACACGAGCGCTTGTTAATTGTAACTGCTGCACTTCCTAGTCAAAGGTCTTATACAAGGGAAACTTCATGATTCTGATTCATGAGCTGCCAATCTTCTTGAATTTATGAGAGTATAAAATCATCTTCTAGTGCATGCATTCTTGGTTTTAGAAATATCAACTCTTTATTTACTCACAAACCATTCCCTTTAATAATCAAATCTAGATTCTTGCTCAGAGAATACATTAAAATAACTGGCATGTTGTTAAAGGATCTGTTTTATCTTCACTTTGAAATCTAGAGCTATCAGTTTTCCAAAGTTATTATTAATTTCTACCCATTTACAAATATCAGTGATAATGTGATTGTTATCTGGTAAAACAGAAAACTATCAACAATTAAATAAACACTCCTATTTGCTGGATTTTAATGTCCCCCCCACCAGGAGCCCTTTGAAGAATTTAATAATATGCAAACTAGGAATCATATCATTAAAGTACTTAATGAAATTGTCACTTGCTATTTAATCCTAGTACAATTTTAAAGAGAGGTTATAACATTTGTTTGAAAGCTTGTTTTGACCCCCTCAAAAAAATGGAAAAAATAAACAGCGGAATCTGGCTCTTAGTGACCTTAATTGATTTTTAGTGTTTTTCTTTTCTTTTTAAAATGCTTATCATGTTTACTTTAATGGATAACAGCAATTCTTTTTTATTTTTTTAGAGGTTTCTTTCTTTTCTTTTCTTTCTTTTCTTTTTTTTTTTTTTTTGCTATAGGGCACATGTACTCACCAAAAAGACAGAGAGAGACAGAGAGACAGAAATCAAGAAATCACACACACACACACACACACCCCCGGGGAGGGAGGGATGGCCATGCCGCAATCCCTTCTCCTCTCAGTATCTTGGGCACACATGCACATGCGCCCAGTCTGAGTTTAAGCCACCGGGTCTGGGACTCGAACCATGGTCGACTACATAGAAGTCTAGTAACATACCCATTACGCCAACTGCTGGTCCCAACAGTAAAATTTTTTACATGCATTTTTAGGAATAGGATTTATAATTCTGTCACTACCTTTGTTTTAATAGAATATGGGGAGGACCATGGTCAGTCATCTGGGAGGCCAGTGCCCTTACCTACCAGCCCCCATTCTGAGTTTTCATCATCTTTTTTTTTTTGAGAGATTTTCTGCTATAGTGTGCTCACTGGAGAGACAGAGACAAAGGAGTATTCTCCTCAAGTAACACCAGCAGACAGAAAGAGAGAAATCACCTCCAAGGGGTATGGCCATGCCACAATCCCTTCTCCTTCAGTCTCCTTTTGGGATTTTGGGCATAAACGCACATGTGCCCAGCATGAGTTTCAAGCCCCCAGGTCTGGGACTCGAATTGTGGTTGACTACATGGAAGTTCAGCAACATAACCATTATGCCATCTGCTGGTCCTCATGTTCTATTTCCAGTTCCAGACCTAGTGGCTTGCTTTCTCACTCTCTCCTCCCTCTCTCACTCTGTCCCTTTCTGGTCAAATTAAAATAAGTAAATAAAGTTAAATAAAATAATTATAAAAAAACTCAGAATGTAAAGCTATATTAAATATGTGAGGGACTTAAGAGACAGAGAAATAATATTTGTTTATAAGGCTACAGTTTACCTAATTTCTGTTATATTCTTTCTTACAGTTTAAATCATTAGGCTCAATGTAAATTATTTTCCTTTATTCATGATAAAGTGTGTGTGTGTGTGTGTGTGTGTTTGACAGAGGGGGAGAAACAGAGAGAGGGCAAAAACCTTGCAACGGGACCTGGTCATATCACAATTATTCTTCCTCCTGTTCTCCATCCTGTTAGGATTCTGGGCACACACACCTATCCAGTGTTGCCATGGGGCTAGCATGGGGGGTGATTTCTCACTTTCTGTCTCTCTGGCAAACTCACATGCCCTTCAGCAAAAAATCTCTCTTAAACATATTTAAAGAACAAGAAACTAGACAAGAAGCAGGGGACATGGAGTGAGACCCACATAGACATGCTCTGTTCTCCAGACTCCAGAAACAGAAATGCTTACAAATAATGCAATCAAAACAGTCATGGCTTTGTTTCTGAGGCATTGGTTCACAGTTCATCCAGGTTTCTTTCTGTCAAGAATAGTTCTGTCTAAAGTTCTGTCTAAAGACATTTTACCCTATATTGCCTAGAGAAAGGAGATTTCCTCTTTAGTCACTAATTCTGTATTATATGCAAAAAGAACCCCTGGAGTCACCCTTATATTTTAATTTTTTTTTTCTAGGCTCAGGGGTTGGTATTAGGTGAAGAGATGTGAGATTTCTCTGTCAGCTGGGAAATCCTTTTTCCTCTTAGGAGTCTATTAGGTTATTTAGCTGCCACTAAGTTTAGCTTCTAAGAAGAGATAGAAGCAGCCTCTGAAATTCCAGGCTGATCCTTTCATTTATCTAAATTCCATTTCTACCTCTGCAGAAAAAGGCCAGATAATAAATCTGGTCCTCTTTCCTTCTCAGTAATAGCTCCCACCCAAGGGCATTTATTATAAGGCTAAATAGGATAGAATCTGGAGGACTGAGGAGTGCCGTAGAGATCATGGCGTCCTCCCTCCTAATTTTACAGCTGAGCAAACCAAGTCCCAGATGAGTATTCTCCTCAAGTAACACCAGCAGAAAAGTCATATATTAAAATAGGTGAGACGATTATTTATTCAATGATGTGATCCTGTTTCTCAAACTTAGGAGTAAGAGGTAAAGAATTACAGGAATCTCTTGACAGGATGCTGAGCACCCAAAGAATCTCAGTGAATACCAGCTGGCCAAGCTAAGACGAAGGTGTGGGAGGCATAGCCCAGTGAGCTGCAGTCTTCCTGTGGGTACCATTGGTGCCATTTCTGCCAACTATCCACTGCCCTCTGATGCCATTGTGAGCTTCAGCCATCCTGGTCACACTTGGCTTTACTGTTGCCATCTCTACTCCACCCCAGGCTCCCGGATACTCTCAGGATGGGCTTGCCTCCCTCAAGCTACAGACTCTCGGTGAAGCATCCAACGGGCCACAGTAGCTCATCTGCAGTGCCCTAGTTGCTGGAATTGGGAGCAAGAAACACAGAAGAGGTCAGGAATAGGGTCCTGCCACTCACCTGTCTTGAGATTCTCTTCAAATCAAAAATGGGTTTGATGCAGAGTCATTGAGAAGCAAAACATTTAAGGGACACAAGAATGGAAAATTATCTGCTGATGATAATATCTGAACGAATATACAGTGTATTCATGCTGGGAAAATTAATTTTGCATTATTTAATGATATACAGTGATTATATAAATAAATACATACATACATGTATACATACATATACATACATACATACATACTCAGGATAGCTCTGTACACTTGTAGCTCTGTTTCCCACTTGAGCTAGAAAGCAGTCACAACTCTGCCATGCATTGAACCAAGATTTGGCTAGAAATTGGATCCCTAATAGAAAAGGTGCTCTTCCTATTGTGATCACTGTTGCTGTTGTCCTCATGCCAAAGCAAACAAACATCTCAGCCTTTAAGTTGGAGTGCCTCAAAACGCGTTGGAATACTACCTCCTTCAGAATACTCGCAGGTGCTTATAAAAGCGCATACCTCATCCCACAATCCAGAACTGCGGAACCTATATTCTCGAGGCCAAGATATGGGTTTGATATCCATTGATCTATTTTTAGGGTTATCGCAAACGTTCCTGGAGGGTGTTGCATGCTTTCACCAGCTCCTCTGACTTGTCGCCAATCATGTAGAGAACTTGAGTCTGATTAGAAATGAGAAAGGTGTCAACTTTAGATTCCTGTTGCGAGGCCTCTGCAATTACTGTGTCTTTATGGTTACTATGTGGTCATGGTTACTAGGTATAGGTGGTTACTATGTTTTACTCTACAAAGTCAGAAAAGTAAAATAGACTAAGCTCTCATATGTGCTGATCACACCTGTGCTGAAGAAATTTCCACTCTCTGACTTGGTGCCATGATTTTCTTTTCATTCAGTGTTTTTATTTCTATGTTCACTTTTTTTTCCCCAAAAAATCAATGGTCATTTTTTATTGTATCTATAAAACATTATATATAGGTCTTAGAAAGAACCTGGCATTTTGCTTCTGAAGCTGGAAAATTCTTAGATCTTGTTCATCAGCCTGCTGAAATGTTCCCTTTTCAGAGACATAGGTAATATTCCCAAATTTTCTAATATCCTTATTTTTAACTGTTGCTGCTTGCTGAATCAAAGCAGCTGAATTTCAAAAAAGTTTGTTTTCAAAATGTAGTAGCTAGGCCAACAGCCTCAGTATCACCTGGAAGCTTCTTAGAAATGTGCAATCTTATCCACTTCATTACAGAGTTGGATTTTAAGCTTTTAAGGCATGTGGGAGTTTGAGAATTATTGCAGTAAGCTTCCATTTCCTTGACTGTAATATAAAAATAATAATTCATACCTCATAGTTATCCTTTATATTCTTTTCTATTATCATTTTAACACCAAGGTAATATATGAAAAAGCAGTTTAGTTAAGGTAAGTGTTCCATAGTAGGAATGTATTGGCTCCATATTTAAGTTTTAAGGATTCTCTACTTCTCTAATTGCTTAACCTCAAGTGTACTCAAAGGTTGCTTCTAATACAAATACTGATGTTAGAAGTTACGTTCAAAAGTTCTAGATGAGATCTAGATGTTGTAAAATTGTAATACTTTAAGAAATTAGAGTTCCTTTTTATTCACCTATTTTAAAAATTAGGACCTGGCTATCTAATTTTTCTACTGTCATTGAAAGGCATTTTAAGACTTATTCATAAGTGAGTTAAATAAGTTTAGTGGGCATTAGTAAATGTAGTGGATCTTTACATTTTTAAATCCAAGTTTCTTGGGACTAAATGCAGTAAGCTGTACCTTTTCATCTTTGACACCCCAGTAGCAAATCTGAATCCTGGACTTGCCTTTGGCTTTTTTGCATCCAAAAACTTGGCAACTGATCTTCCTTCTTCAAGAGGATTGAGACTGAAATACATCCCAACCCCACTAGAGGGTGACCTTTTCTAAGCCAGGGTGCAGATACACTAAGGGCTATCTTGAGACTGAATTTTGTTGCTATTTATTCAAGGCGAGGGAGAGGCTGACTTGGACCTGGGTAACTTTCTGTTTCTAAATAACCCAATAGTCTGTTGGAAACTTTGGAAATCAAACTGCTACATACTCTCAGTTTGTAATTTGGGGTAAAATTTTTCATAAATGAAATTTGAAGTTTAAATTTCTTTATCTGCTTTAATTGTAATTCTCAAATATATCCACATTCCCTACCTCTAGAAAAACCTACACAACTGAAAATATGATATAGAGAACCTACCTTTGTTTTATAAAAACAAATAAGCAAGCAAATGACTTAAGACTATGCTTAGTTTCACTTAGTGATTTAAAAATAAGGCAGACATACCCTCTAGATACCAAAGAACAAGAACACAGTTAAGATATATAAACTCAGATCAGAGAACTCTGTTTAGAACAAGTTCTAAGAAATTAATATTGAACCTCAGATTTGGTTTCCTTTTCACAGTTCAGATTCAAAAAGTAAGATATGTGTGTTATGGTAACTCTGCTGAAATCTCTCATTTAGATATTAATGTTATTTTACAATCATCTTAGTTCCACTTATGTTTATGGCATTTTTTTTAGAGTTTTTTTTTTTTTTTTCGCTTTAGGGCGTGTGCGCTCGCCAGACAGACAGAGAGAGACAGAGAGACAGAAAGCGAGAAAGCCCCCCCCCCTCCCCAGGGGGGATGGTCACGCCGCAATCCCGTCTCCTCCATTCTCCTCTCAGGATCTTGGGCACACACGCACATGCGCCCGGCATGAGTTTGAAGCCACCAGGTCCGGGACTCAAACCGTGGTCGACTACGTGGGAGTCCAGCGACATAGCCATTACGCTAACTGCTGGTTCCCTCTATGGCATTTTAAAATTAACATTTTGCAATGGTAAGTTCAAGTAATATTTATATATTTTAGGTGTGTTATATGCCATCTTGATACTTTTGTAATTTTATTTTTATTAGTTTTTAGCAGAAAATAAAATGTTAACTCAGAATAGTGCCAATTATATGAAAATATATGTAGATTGTACTGATAATTGCTTCTTTTTTCAGATCATTATGAGTGTTTTTAGAACAGAAAATAGCTGTCCTACCAACAAGAAAATCAATTAACCTCATGCAAAACAAGACTATAGTAATTAAACTTGAGTTCCCAGATACAAATGATTTTCATTCTTATCTACCTATGTAAACCAGAAAAGCACAGTATTATAAAATTCATTTTTATTAAAACACAAAGAAAGATTTTCCATGGCATACATTAGTTTAAATTAGTTTTTAACTGTATTTAAATTCACATGGAGAGATTGCCTTTGGAAAGAGATTAAGTCTTAAAAGATGGGTAGTTTTTATCACTATTTTATAAAGTATATATATATATATATATATATATATTTGCCATTGGGTGTGTGCACTCACTAGAGGGACAGAAAGAGATAGATAGATAGACAGAGAGAGACAGTGAAACATCGTCTCTTGGACGATGGCCATGCCACAATCCATTCTCCCCTAAACCTATTCCTGGGATTGTGGGCACACTTAAACATGCACCAAGTATGATTTTCAGGCCACTAGGTTGAGGACTCAAACCACAGTTGACCATGCTAGAGTCCAGTGCCTTAACTACTACACCACCTGCTGACCCCAACATATTTTATCTTTTTGAAGGAACATCATAGCCAAAATTGAACACTGTCTTCCCTGAAAGACAAGCTTTCTATGCTTTCATACATCATCGGTGTACATCACCTATATCTTATATAGAATTGGTAAGAACTACACTAGTAACATTTATAATTCCCTTAGTTCATGCATTATTTTCCTGAGAACAATGACTCCTAGTGTTTAAGATTAGGTATATTTCTATTAACTAAACAACTTTGCAAGACATTCTTGAAATGTATATGTGGGTTATATATAAGCATACTGTCTTACTATTATCCCAGCTTAAAGATGATAAGGGGTTACACTCCCCTTTGCAAATTAGAGTTAGAAGAGGAATCTATGACTTTATGAAGAAGCCACTCACACTCTCTCCCATTATAAGCTAATCATATGAGTCATTTTCTAATTGTATATCACCTGCTAAGACATGACAGTTCTCTTGCATATGAAGAGCCATGAATCAGGCAGTATCTTCAATTCCCTCCCCAGTTTAAGATCAAATTACTCTAATTTTTCTGACTTCCTTGAAAGTGGAATTTTTATGGGACCAGCAGATGGTATAATGATTATTTGTCAGGCTCCCACATAGTCAACCATGGTTCAGAGTCCCAGACCTGGTGGCTTAAAACTCATGCTGGGCACATGTGTGTGTGTGCCCGAGATCCAGAGAGGAGAATGAAGTAGAAGGGATTGAGGCATGGCCATCCCTTGTAGGGGGTGATTTCTCTCTTTCTCTCTGTCTTTCTGACAAGTACATGCACCCTACAGCAAAAATCTCTCTTAAAAAAAGTGGATTTTTCTTCATTTATTTTTAGTCAACTATTTAGATTTTTCCTTTTTACAAGAAGGTAAAGTTTAAGAGGCAATTGACAGACATAAAGAAAGCTAGAGAGAAAATACAAAGGTTAAGAGCATGGATAGAATGGGGTATGTAAAAAGTGTCGAGTATCATCTTATTCATATTTGTAAGAGCATATAGATAACTAACAAAAACTAAAAATAAGAAAACATAGATAACTTTAGCTATTCTAAATTTTACTATAATGACTTTTCTGCATTTTTCAAAACAATTAAAGCATAATTTCAATCATCCATTTATGTTTCCAGACATTGATGTGACACACAGCAATTTACTTAGACAGGAAGATACCATTTCATTTAACATCAATTTCTTTTGAGAAGTGTATCCTACTTAGCATTTTAACTCCAGTGAATTGTTAAATGAAGAGAATTGTTACTGATTATTCTCCTAGTTTAAGAAAGATCATTGTCCTCTTCATCCTTATTTAGTATTTTGGATTTTTAATTTCTCCGTTTGTAGACTAGAAATCATCGGTGCTGTCAGAATATTTTTGTAAAAAATATAACTAATTTTTATCACTAGGATAAAAGAATATTCTACGTTGCTTGAAAGCATTAAGAACACTGAAAAGTAGAAGCCAGCAGAAAAAGATACCCTGTAGGGAGAACTACGGTGGTTCTTAGCAGCAAAGAAGAAACAGACTTTTCTCTACTCGTTCATTTTAAGGAATACGTGGCTCCTGTGTGGCAGGAGGAAGCCCACATGTGCAGCAGCCTCTATACTGGGACACCGGCTGTCCAGCATTCTGGACCAGCACACGTGAGCCTCGATAGCTGTGCGGTCCTGAGTAGCTGAGATGCCTCTGCTGAAGGAAGCAGAGAAACAGCCAAGGAGACACCCACCCTATCTCCAAGCTTGGTGGTCACTGCATTCATTCTCAAAGGGGCACATTTTAAAGAGTAATGGCAATCTACCTAGTATAAGGCAAGGAAGCAAGGGCTACCACGAATGTGGGTCTCTATTGTCACCAGACACTGTTACCTTCTCCAAACAGGAATGACCTGGCTGCTTTGGCCTGTATATGTTACACACACACACACACACACACACTATATAATATTATTTACAAGTATATAGTATATAAATAATATTATATATTAATATATAACATTATATATCATGTGTGTGTGTGTATAGGGGGAGAGAGAGACAGAGAGGAGAGAGATAGAGGTACTGAGGTACCACCAACAGGATCTTCACGATCCACCCCTAGTCTCAGTAGGCCGAGATCCCAGGCACATGTGTTACCGGCCTGTTCAGGGGCATCCCAGAAAGAAAAGAGTAAGGAGAGGAGGGTAAGAGCGGCGCTGTGCTGGAGCAGCGGTAAGTGGGTTGTGGTAGTAAATAGATTGGGAAGAAGCAGAGCCAGGGCCTAATGTGGGAGGCTGTCCACTGGGCATGAACACTGGTGAGGCCGGTGTGGCTGGCAGAAGGGGCCGGCAGGGACAGGAGCAGGATGAGGGTAGTAAAGGTAGGGGAGGTGACAAGGTCCTGTAGAACCCTGTAGCCACTGTAAGGATTTTGGCTTTAGCTTAAATGTGGCAGAAGCTTCATACGCTGCCCTTTTTCAGAATAGAAAATCAAAGAGTGAAATAATTGTGAAGGGGAGGGTCAGCAAGCATTCTTTTCATATTAGAACTTAAAATACATGTGGAACTCCCACACATGCTCCAAATCCAAATTACCGACAAATTCGGTTCTCCCGATACAAAATACCCAGATAAGAGGTTTGCAAACTACAGCCCACGCTTTTCAAATTGCCTCAAAACTATGAGCAGCATTTACATTGTTAAATTGTTGTAAAAAAAAGAAAAAAAAGAAAAATTTGTGACACATGAAAATTTTTTAAATTTCAATGTCTGTGTCCATAAGTAAAATTTTATTGGAATACAGCTAAATCTTTTTATTGACAGCTGTGATTGTTCTCATGCTTTGACAGAGTTAGGTTGTTCTCGTAGAGACATATGGTCCACAAAGCCTAGAATTTTTTTCTGACTCTTGAGAAGAAGAAGTTGGCCAATTGTTAACCTAGATGTCAAGTAACCTTTCTTTCTTTTTTGAAAAATAATTAAAAAAAATAATTTAAAATAATTATTTAGTAATTTAAAAGAATTATTTAAAATAATTATTTAGATTTATGTATTATTGTTATTATAACCATAGTGTTTTGCCTTGGGTTATATGTGCTCGCCAGAGACAGAGAGACAGAGACAGTGAGAAAAGTGAGAAATCACCTCTGGGTACGGGGGATGACCATGCTGCAATCCCTTATCTGTCATTTTCCTCCCAGGATCTTGGGCATACACATGCGCCTAGCGTGAGTTTCAAGCCACCAGGTTGGGACTAGAACCACAGTTGGCCATGTGGAAGTCCAGATACATAACCACTATGCCATCTGTGGGCCCCATAGTTTTAAATTTTCTATAGGACACATGCACTCAGCAGAGAGAGAAATAGAGAAAACGAGAAAGCAAGACACCAAGTCTAGGACCCAAACCATGGCCTGCCATGAGAAAGTCCAGTACCTTAACCACCATTCCATTGTTGGCCCCAAGTAACCTTTCTTAATATTTGTCCTAAACATCTTAGATTATTAATATTTATAGTTCTGGTGACTACTGTGCATTATCTAATAGCATTATCATCCAACAACTTCCGTACAAAGGCAAATCCACTTAATACCAATGTACTTTTTTTTAGAGAAGTTTTTGCTATAGGGTGTGTGTGCTCGCTAGAGAGACAGAGAGACAAAGAGACAGAAAGTGAGACATCAATCCCCCTACAACTCCCCAAGGGATGGTCATGCCTCAATCCCTTCTCCATCCTCCTCTCAAGAGTTTAGACACACATGCCTGGCATAAATTTCAAGCTGCCTTGTCCAGGACTCAAACTTACAGTCACCCATATGGGAGTCCAGCGACATAACCATTATGCCATATGCTGGTCCCCCGTTGTACTCTTTTTTTTTTTTTTTTTTTCCGAGAGGTTTTTGCTATAGGGCACTCGCCAGACAGACAGAGAGAGACGGAGAGACAGAAAGCGAGAAATCACCCCCCAGGGGGGATGGCCATACCGCAATCCTCTCGGGATCTTGGGCACACACGCACATGCGCCCGGCATGAGTTTAAGCCACCGGGTCCGGGACTCGAACCGCGGCCGACTATGTGGGAGTCCAGTGACATAGCCATTACGCTAACTGCTGGTCCCCCCACCCCGGTTGTACTCTTAATACTTAATTAAAGTGTTTATTTTAAACAGTGTACATAGGTGCCATTTGAAAAGGAGAGTGAAGAACTATTTTTGTCGTTGAATAAATGCCATTCTCTCAACTTCTCCGGATTTATATAACACTTGAGATAGCACACAACACCAGGACCCCCCAGGGAGCTTTCTTAAATAGCAAGTGGCCAGTTATAACTTTCAACTATGAAAATATGTTTCCTTTCTGTCAGTGTAAAACAGACTTGTAAGAGGTCTGTGAAAGCATATGAGTGATTCCAATTTTAGCTACATAATGGACTTCTTCCTGTGGTATATGTTTTGTGAATTAAACTGAGTATCCAGAAAAAGTAATGCATATGGTCAAACTGTAGTTTCTTGGAAATTATGATCCTTTAAATCACTAGGAAGAATTTTTAATTGAATATTTAATAATAGTTATTTGCAACAAATATTTGCAAACCACAAAATCCAAGCAAATAACAGCATCATTATTTAAAAACAAAATACTTTAAGATTTTAAGTTGAGATGGTGGAAGGAAAATGGGATTAATATACCCTTCAATCCCAATTCAAATTACAAATCAAGTGTGTGTGTGTGTGTGTGTGTGTGTGTGTGTGTGTTTGCATACGTAATAAATGATGTGGAATTACAGTTACATGTTCCTGTCCAATGTGTTAGATTGGGTCAAATAGGAATTGTGTCACTAAATAAATACGACTCATATACATTAAAAATATTGCAAGAAAAAGATAGAGTTTAATTTACCTCAATTCCAAAATAACTCCTTCTTTCTCACCAACAGGATATTACTTTTATTAGGGGGGAGTATATTTCCCTATAAATTAAAAATAATATCTTAATCTAAGGTTTAAGTTTTAAACTCATCATAGCAGCCCCACTCTACTTAGCCAGCAATTAGTCTTGGTGTGTGATATGCCCCGAGTTCTGATTATTAAGTAAGTTCTATTAAGGAGCATCTGAGAAAATATTCCTATCCTTAGAAAAGACAGATAGCACTTTTCTTTTCTCTCTCTCTCTCTCTCTCTCTCTCTCTCTTTTTTTTTGTCCCCTTTTGTATTTCATCCTATTTGGGATGCGGTTCTATGAAAATGTGACAGTTGGAGCTACTGCAGCTATTATGTGAAAGTCAGCAACACACTTCAAATGGCAGAGAGAAAGAGAAAGGGAGAGAACAAATGAGTTCCTGATGAAACCAAAGGCACTGAGCCAATGCTGGAAGCACTAACTTCTTGAGACTTGAAAGGATCTCAGTTTCTGCTGCCAAAGTCAATGCAATTTGAATAGTCGCTTTCTTGTAACTGAAAGCATTCTGATATGGTTCAGAAATGGGCTTCACCCAGTACCTTTAGTTACTCATATAAGTGATCATTTTTTATAGCATCACTTATAACAGTAAGGCTGCTTGGCATTTTACACTTATAAATTATTATTCTCCTTTTATACCTATGCAACTGATTCAAATTTGCATTGAACATCTTGCAAGTTTGCTCACATCAAAGGCTAAGCTTTGGCATTATGAATAAAGCCACTTCAAGCACTTTATGTGGATGTCAGTCTTCAACTCATTTGGGTAAATACCAAGAAGCAACATTGCTGAATCATTGAGTCAGTTATCTTTTCAAAACTCAAATCTCATCATGTCACCCTGTTCCTTGAAAGTCTCTGGGGATCATGTTTGCTTATTAGAAAGTCACCACCCCATACTGTGGCCTGAATGGTCTTCAGCATTCCACCTCCCTTGGCCCCACACACTTCAGTTTGCACTACATTTACCCAGGATTCCTACATCAGTGTCTTACAATTTCAGGAATGCAATTCTCTTCCTTTCAAATGAAGTGCCTTTCTCTTCCTCATCATCTGACAAATTTATCCATCCCTCAAGACCTAGCTAACCAGAGCTACATTTGAAGAGCTTCCCTTTTCTCCTAGGCAGAAGTAGCTCCTGCCTGCTCTAGACCTTCCCTCTAGCACTCCCCTCTAGCACTCTAGCACAGTGTGGGAAGAACTGTACTGTGATGGCTACTACAGCATTAATCTCTTCCACTAAGTGAAACTGAAATTCTAGAGAACAAGCAGTTTCTTGCACATGAGTTACACAAAATAGACAATAGTAAATAGTTTGGAAAACTGGAAACAGAAATACGTCTCCACATTGTTCCTTAGAAGTTTAAATTTCCACATGCTACTCAAAAGTTAGTTTCCCATTCAATATATTCGTCTTATATATGCAAGGCGACACTACCAAACCATGTGGCACTGCAGTCCTACCATGCAAATGTCCTGCCGACTAGCGTCCTATTGGTATTCCATCTGTTGTCATACATGAAGATACGGAGATGAACAAGTGGCATAGTGGTTAAGGTGCTAGACTCCCACATGGCCAATCAAGGTTCCAGACCTGTACCTAGCAGCATGAAAATCCCACTGACCTCGTGTGCCTGTATTCCCAAAATCCCAGGAGAAGAATGAGGAGAAAGGATTGCAGTGTGGCCATCACCCCTGGGGTGGGGGGTGATTTTTCATTTTCCCTCTCACTATATCTCTCCATCTCTCTCTAGTGAGCTCATGTACCCTAAGTCTTAGGTTAGTCTTAGAGTGAGTTGGGAGCATTAAAGTCAAACTTGTAAGAAAGTTAAACACAAAAATGGTCTTGTTTCATTAGTTGAACTTGTAGGAACCATTCAGACCTGAATTTACTCCTCAAAGATTCTTTATACTCCCTACTGCCAAACTCTCCCTTTGCTGTTCTTTCCTAGGGTGAAATCCGTTGAGAGACCAAATCTGACAAGTTTCTCACTTATTTCCTTTGATACCATTTGTTATGTGTTCTTTACAAGTGATTTCCTCAATCTCAATGGTGCCCTCCATTGAGTCTTCTCCCTTCTAGCCCTCCCCCATTCCATGATTACCCCCTAATTCTTAGTGATACCAACCTCCCCCTGCAACTCTAGCTGGTGGCTGCATTTCTCTTGGTCCCCTGTCACTCCTGGTCATTGTTTCCATCCATTTCCATTTTTGCCTCTATAAACACTATCACATCTATGATACAAAATGCTTTTATTTTTCCTGCACAAAAATCTCAACATGACGAGAAGTTGGATGAATAGGAGCCTTTCCTCAAAATATATACTTGTGCATATACACTATTTTAAAATATTTTTTTTGCTGTGTTTTCATTTTTAAAGAGAATTGTCAGTTTGTTATACATTTTTAAAAAAATCATTCCACTTGTGTTATATAGTTAAGTATAGTCAAGTCTCTATGTCAGTAACCCTGAGATCTTCTGTGCTGGGCTCTAAAATGTGGGCACTACGGCCAGGCTAAGCAAAGAGACCTGTCCATAGATAGTCTTAGTCCATTCAGGCTGCTTATTAATTGAGAAGCTTATAAACACCAGAAATTTATTTTTCACATTTCTGGAAACTGAGTAGTCTAAGATCAAGGCACTGGTGAATTTGGTCTGCTGAAGGCTTTGGTTCGTGGACAGCACCTTTTTGATGTGACCTGACCTGACAGAGAGAGGAGCACTTGGGTCTCTTCAGCCTCTTTTAAGGGCAAAGTGCCACAGGCTTCACCCTCATGACCTAGTCACATCCTTTAGGGTCCACCTGTGTTTCATCATATGAATTTTGCTGGAACATAACGTTTAATGCATACCAGACATTGACTTCTGAATTCATATCCTTAATCATTTCTCAAAAGATAATAATTTAAAAAAAAACTGGGTAGCATGCTCTTAGTTGGACTATACTTTCAAATGTCAGTGTAATGTAAGGTCAAGTAAAATTCTTATTTGAAAAGTACCAAAAGTTGCCATAGGCAACATTTGTAACACTGAACATCTTTATTGTAGATATTTACATAAATGAAAGCTCAGTAGTGTTAAGTATCTTCACCTGATTGTACCTCAGATCTCTAGAACTTTCCATCTTGCAAACCTGAAACCCTGCACCTATTAAACAACTCAATTTCCACTCTACCCCCAAACCCTGGCAAGTACAATTGTATGTTACTTTTATGGATATGACTACTTTAAGTACCTTATATATGTATATTTATAAAGCACTTGTCTTCTTTTGCCAAGCTTATTTCACACAGTATCCTCAGGGTTCATTTATGTTATAGAATGTGTTAACATGCCCTATTAAAAAAAATAAAAAACAACTTAATGGCATTCTATTATGTACCCTGTTTTGTTTAGCTATTCCTCCATCAGTGAACAACTGGTGTGCTCCCACCTCCTGGCTACTGTAAACACTGCTACTATAAATGTAGAAGGACAAATATCTCTTTGAGATTCTGCTTTCAATTTTTTTGGATATATATACCCAGAAGTAGAATTGCTAGATTTATGGTAGTTTTATTTTTAATTTTTTGAGGCGCTTCAGTACTGTTTTCCACAGTGGCTGTATCATTTTACAATTCCACACAAAGATTCCAATCTTTCCATCTATTTGCCAACACTTTCTTTCTCTTTCTCTCTTTTGTTCTTTCTTCCTCTTTCTTTCTTTCTTTCTTTCTTTCTTTCTTTCTTTCTTTCTTTCTTTCTTTCTTTCTTTCTTTCCTTCCTTCCTTCCTTCCTTCCTTCCTTCCTTCCTTCCTTCCTTCCTTCCTTCCTTCTTTTGGAATAGTAGTAGGAGCCATGCTAAGGGGTGTGAGGTGATAGACCATCGTGGGTTTGATTTGTATTTCTCAGTGGGGAGTGGTTGAACATCTTCTCATGCTTCTTGCCCAGTAAGATGAAGTTTAGTCATTTTCAGTCTTCTTCAGCCTCAGCCTCAGCCTCACCCTCATGCAGATATTCTACTTTACCTGCCAAATTGTGTGTGAGTGTGTGTGTGTGTGTGTGTTTTAAGTTTACTTATTTATTTATTCCATAAATAAGAAAGAGAGCAAGAGAATGAGAGAGCACACCCGGTAGGGTCCTGTCACTGTGGTCCACCCCAGCCCCAGGCAGCAGCAGCCCAGGACCATGGGCACACACACGACTGGTGTATGCAGGGAGGTCTCTGGACACGAACCTGAAACCCTACCATGTGGGTCATCCTCACAGAGCATTGCATTATGCTGGCGTGCCACCATTTGGCCCCTGTACCTGCAGTTTGGACTCTTTCCTGGAAAACAAGAAAGAAAGAGTTGTCATTTAAATGCTTTTCAAAAAGTAACAGATGTGTTTGTAATTTTTAAATGGTCATACTGGCCGTACCTAACATTTTCTTGGTGTCTCCATATTTAAATTTCTCTGTAAAAGATAAATTCCTTGAGGGTAGAAAGTTTTACCTCTTTCACTCCTGGAACTCTGACACCCATTGCGAAGCCTGGCACTTTGCAAAGGTACCCAAAACATGCTTGCTGAATGAATCACAGAGTCTTAATGAGACTCCTTCTTCCCCAAAGTCGGTATGTACTCATTAGCAGAGCTCCTTCACCAAATTACCTTTCCAAAGGGTTCTGCTTGGTGTTTTTCTTCACTGGGGGCTCATCAATTTCATGTTTGGAGTTCATCATCCAGTAGGAAAGAGCTTCAGTGTCAGCAGCATTGACAAAGCCCAAAATAACACCTTACTGCCAGAAGATACTATATGCACTGAAGAGACTTACCAGAAAAAAAACTAGAGGCAACCATCACAATTTAGACAGTAAACCCAGAAGGAAGTAGATTTTCCAATATAAAATGTTTCCTTTGAGAGTGAAAATGTGTAATTCTGTTACTTGCTGTAATCATATCTAGTTTCCAAAATATAATACAATTATTTTTATAAAGGATGATAGAGTTGTGGCTAGAGAATGTATTATTTAAATTTTAAGGGGCTTACTGTGCAAATATCATGTTATACAAGGGAGCAAAATACATTGGACCGCTGTTTGCTTACAATTTAAATAATCATTTAAATTTAGTAGAGTACTCACTGCATTGATGATAAAGCACTGTCTCGTGTTCCAGCCTACCCTGTACAAGACATCGCCAAAAACTTCATGAAATATGCATCATGAAAAAAATTATGCATAGATTTTAAATTTTCACACCAAAGTAAACACACTAAGCTCCACTTTTCAAATGAACATTTAGAATTCATCTTGCACTTAACATCACACTAACTCTGTGAGAAATAGTGCAACATTTTCTTCATTCTAAAGTCAAACAAGAGAAAGAAAAATTGTTTTTCTCATCTACTTACCTAGTCACTCATAGCAACTGTTCTTACCTGGACTCCCTAGGAACATATGACATGTCGAAATGATATAAAACACTCCATGAGTACTAACGTAATTTCTAATAATAGAGTATCTGTATAGACAGGTGAACAGGATTAGTAATCTTTGCAATAGGCTGGCCTTGGTCATGGGCTGTAAAAGAATTCAGAAACTCAGACAGAAAATGTTTAGAAAAGAATTTATTCACTTTCCAACAATGGAAGGGAACTAGATGCAGAAAGTTACATCAGCCCAGAAAGGTGGGGGCAAGGAGATTTATTTGGACTTAATAAAAGTTGGGGTGGGGACTACAGTTGGATAATTAGGGTAATCCATCTGTTGGTCCTCGGGTCATTTTGTTGTTATCTCTGGACGTCATATCTGTCACGTATTCTGTAGTTAATTTTCATGCCAACTGTTGACAGATGTTACACTCTTTATGTCTGACGTCAAGAACTCAGAAAATACAAGGTTTGCCATCTGTGATGAAGTTGAGAAAGGACCAACTAACTTGGGAAGAAAAAGAGAGGAGGAGAAAGAATGTCTGAATTACCTAGGAGTTTTTAGATAGAGCTTTCCAAATACAATATTTAAGGTGCCAGAGAGTCATCGAGTTAATCCCTTTTCATATCTAAACTGCTTGAGGAACATTTAATTCTTTCAAAAAAAGAAAATGTTGTCACCTGAATTGGGTGTTGGTCTATACATGCCCAATACATCATTACTTTAGAGAAGTTTCAACCTTTTTAAAAAAGTTTATTCATTTATTTTATAAACATATATATATATATATATATATATTAAGAAAATGCATAAAAATTATATATATACACATAGGGTTTATTACCTTAGGGTGCTCACCGGAGAGAAAGAAAAAGACAGTAACAGGGAAAGTGAGAAATCACCCCCCAGGGGGGATGGCCACACCACAATCCCTCTCAGAGGGGATGGTCACAACACAATCCCTTCTTCTCCATTCTACTTCTGGAATCTTGGGCATGCACGTACATGCACTTGGTGTGTTTCAAGTCACTGCATCTGGGACTCAAACCATAGTTAGCTATGTCGGAGTCCAGCGATGTAACCACTACACCATCTGCTGGCCCCCCAAATTTACATATTTTTAATGATCATGTCATTATATATACACATATATTATATATACATATACATGCACACACACACACACACACACACACACACACCACATATAGGCATGGATATATCCCACATTTATTTCCTCTTTTGAAGAGACACTAAACTATAAAATGCAGAGTATAAATATTGCTTTTTAAAGTTTGTTTTACTCATGATAGGGAATCTGTGCATGCTCATGGGGGAGAGAAACACAATTGATGGAGTCATGTCATATTGTGATCTCTGGCCTTCTAGCTTGTCAGGATCTGGGCACGCAAACATGCACCTGGCATATTGCTGAGTCTGGACTCGTGATCAGCCATGTGGCTTCCAGCACTGTTGCTGGGATCTGCTGCTGACTGTGCCACCAGACTGGAATGGAAACGTTGCTCTGTTACCAATGTTTTGTCCATCTCAGCATGCCTTTATTGGCAGTGTGAAGGCAAGAAAACAACTATTTCTAAATGCTTTTAAAGTGCTTGTTGTCTTCTCTACCACGCCTTCAAAGTAAGAATTCATTCTCATTCAGTTTTTTCTTCATATTCCATTAAAAATTATACAAAAATAGATAACAATATTTAATGATGGTTATGTATTCCATTTGTAACACCTTTTAGCAAAGTAAAAAAGAGGCTTAAATTGATCTCTATGCAACGTAGTATGGTCCCCTTTGTAGAATTCCATAATTGATAGTCAGATCTAAATTCACTATATTCGTCTCCCTCACCATTTTATGAGTGATGCTAGACATTATTACAATTCTCTTTATCTTCAGTATTTTTTTGGGGGGGGAGAGGTTTTTCCTATAGGGCGTGTGCGCTTGCCAGACAGACAGAGAGAGACCGAGAGACAGAAAGTGAGAAATCCCCCCCCCACCCCAAGGGGGATGGCCACGCCACAATCCTTCTCCTCCATTCTCCTCTCGAGATCTTGAGCACACACACACATGCATCTGGTGTGAGTTTTAAGCCACCAGGTCCGGGACACGAACCACGGTCGACTACATGGGAGTCCAGCGACATAGCCATTATGCTAACTGGTGGTCCCAGTATTTTAATAATAACAACAGCTAACTGGGTTTTTTGTTTGTTTGTTTGTCTGTTTGTTTGTTTTTAAAATGAGATCTTACTGTCATGGTACACGTGCCTCAGCCTCAAAGGGGGCAGCATAGCGTGTTGCCATGTTGCCCAGGCCAGCCTCAAGATCAGATCCTTCAGGATTAATGGAATGACACATGGACACACGACCTTTAGACGGGAAAGGACTTGAACCTTCAACCTTGAACCTTGAATCTAGGCCTCCTCTGTGGTCCCAGCCAGCAAAGCAGTGTCTTCTTCTTAGCAGTATATGCCATCATCTGGGCCCTAGTAGCTTACCCTGATTCATATATTTTGTACCAACAACTGTTCATTCTTATAGAGCTGAGTGGTTTTCATTTTGGATGTTAACTCAGTTTTCCAAGATTATTGTTTAGTAAGATGCCAAGGTGGGAAGCAGATCTAGGCCCATTTAGTTTTTAAATCTTGACTCCCAACCCCTGCACTAAGCTTGAGGTCAACTCAACTCAGTGATCACTGGTTTTTCATCTGTAACTTTTGCTCCTGTTCATCTTCTCTGGATGACTTTAATACAACTACATACATACTATCGATCTCTAGCTCTAACCACTTTCTGACCCCTGATTGATTTAGCTGTCTTTGTCAGATGTTTATATTATCCTTGATGTGTAGTGCCTCAGAGACTGTTTGGTTCCCAGGAATGGGCTCATGGAGGCTGTACAACTAGATGTGCTGCTGCTTGCTAATTTATTTTCAATTTTCCTCCTCTGAGGGCCCACCTTGTAGTTAGTCTTTTTAGTTGCAACAGCAAATTGGACTGATCAAGTGAATAGAAGAACTAATCTATGAAACCAGACTGGAAAGCTTACACAATTCAACCTGGGGAGAAAAGTGTGCCAAGCATGGAAACGAAGCTGTAGATTAGCAGAAGGCAGGCGAGTGTGCTGATGACTGATGGAATGACTTTTTTTTTGCTAATAAAATGTGAAAATAACAATAATTTTTAAAGGGTTAGGTAAATTCATGAGTGAAGCATAAATAATAGTTTTTAAAAGCGAACAAAAGCAAGTGTCCAGCTGGCTCCATGGCACAGCGGTAATGTGCTGCTCAAGAGAAGCCAGATCCAACATGGCGACTGTGGTTTGAATTCCTAGCCTGGTTGGCCTGAAATTCCCTGGGCACACATGTAAGTGCTCACAAGAGGACTGAAGGGAGAGGATTATGGCACACCTGGACCCTGTGGGTTGTGCTCATGTCTCTCTCTGCCTCACTCTTGTTACGTGTGTACATACATGTCCTGTCATGAACACAGAAGAAAAGATTAAAAAGAAAATTTTAAAGAAACAAGTAAACAAGTGTCTTGGGAGTTTACCACTAAGCCTTTGCCTTAGTTATCAGTAAGAATAATCATATTTAATATATTATCCTAAAAAGGTCACATTTGATTTCCTTTGGCAATTTTGGGTCATTTTTATGTATTTAACTATGTCACTAGGAGTAGAATAATCATACCATAGTAAGTCTAATATTTCTACTCATAATAAACTAATAGCTTCTGATTGTAATAAGGTTTATGTGAGAAACCTTTCGTAAATTTTTTCTATCCTTGATATTTTTTAATGGTCACCTGAAACTATTAATTTGCTTCTATTTAGAAACAAATAGAACCATAAGAAGTTTAAGAAAGTGTTTTTCCTAAAATCTAGTCCTTTAACTTTCAACTTCACATGCTATACAAGTAACAATATTCCTTCCACTGTGGTTTATCTATATTTTAGGAATCTTTAAAAATAATTTGGAATTGAAACATAGATATGTGCACACACGGAAACAAACAAAACAAAAAAAATAGTGACTTAAGGGGAAAAAATAAGTGTACAGTATTGTGAAAAATTATACATTTGGAAAATTTTTCCATGAAAACCAAAAGCACTAGGTAAACCTATGGTATGCACTTAAGTTTTCTTTTTCACAAAAAAAAAAAAAAGCAACAATTTGACCTTTCAGAAATTCAGTAAGCATATACCAAATGTCACCTAGTTCCACAAGCAAGAAACTTACAAGTTGTGTTTGACACTCTTTTCCCTTTGGCTGCCATATGCAATCTTAGAGTGCTGAGTGTTTGCCCTCCTAAATGTGTCTCCTATGTGCCATTTTCTCTCTGCTCCATCATCAGTGACCTTGCTTACACACATACTATCTTTTGCCTGCTCTGCAGTAGACAAGCCAGAATTCTTATATCCAAACTGGCCCTATTCTATATGATTAGGCCAGTGTGGTCTTTCCACATTTGTACCTGATTGTGACATGTTCCTGCTTAGAAACTCTTAATGCTTTCCTCTTGCTTTTAGGGAAAGACCAAAACTCTTAACATGTGTACCTGTTTTGGCTCATGCCTAGCACCTAAACCCAATCCCTACTTTTCTCTTTTCATACTTTGTATTCTAATCTCATTTGTTGTTGTCATTCTTCTTCAGAAGTTCTGCTATGCACTATGACCTTCATGTAGGATATCACTCTTTCTAGGAATGGCCTTTACCCTGCTCTTGATCTAGTTAATTCATATTGGTATGTCAGCTCAGAGCTTAATGTTTTCCCTTACCCGTCCTGGCTAAGTCAGATTTATTTATATGTTCTCAAAGAAAGCATTCCTTCTCCTTTATGAATATGTCTTGGGGCCAGCAGGTGATGTGGTAGCTAGGGTGCTGAACTCCCACATGGCTCACTGCAGTTAAGAGTCCCAGACATGGCGGCTTTCTCTCTCTTTCTGTCTCTCACTGGTGAGTGTGTGTGCCCTATTGCAAATTAAAGGAAAATAATATTGAAGATAATAAAATTAAATAAGCAATTATTTAAGAAGATCTTGTCTTATTTTGTAGCATTTTATCAATAATGTTACCATTTATCCCCCCACTAGAGTGTAAATTCCAAAAGAGGATAGACTATCCAGTTTTCACAAAGACTGGTAAATAATTGAAGCTCATTAAATACTTACCTGAATAATGAATGCATAAATTTTAGGCATCACTAAGTAGAGAATAAATGAAACCTTGTTTCATGTGTTCAGAGTACTAAAAATTTCCAATTGATTTATTTAATTTATGTTTAAATTACATCAAAGAGGGAGAGAGAGAGGTGTCTCTAACAGTGTCTACATGCTGCCATTCACCCTCAGCCTCAGCTATTCAGGATCAAGGACGTGCATGCACATGTGCAGTACACTGGGAGGCCTCCAGATGTGAACCTGGAGCCTCCTGTGTGACTTCAGTATTGCAGAGGATTGCATTTCTGTTGCGTCACTGCAGCTGGCTAAATTGTCCAACTTGCTATATAACATCTGCAACTGAAAGTTTAGTACTTGTAATGATAGATTTTAACATTTTATTTATTGATTTATTTACATAGTTTTTAAAGTTTTGCTATAGAATGCGTGGGCTCTCTGGTAAGAGACATAGAGAGAGGGAAAGTGAGAAATCATCCTCCACCCCAGGGGGAATGGCCATGCTGCAATCCCTTCTCCATCCTCCTCTCAGACTTTTGAGCATACATGCACATGCAGACAGCATGATTTTCAAGCCACCAGTCGGGGACACAAACCATGTAGTCCGCCATGTGGAATCCAGCTATTTTAACCTCCATGTCACCTGCTGGCCCAGTAATGATAGATTTTTTTTTCCCAAAACAATATTAAATAATATGATTTTTTCTATTCTAGGCTCATACTCTTCAATGAACAACTTGCAAAGTAAGATAACATGTTTATTTGTTGCTGTAAGACTTCACAATATATTGGCTGGCTCCATAGTGCAATGCTAAAGTGCTACTCAGGAGAGCTGGATCCCAAATAGCAGCCACGGTTTGAGTCCCCAGTCCTGTCATCCTGAAACACACGTACACACATGAATGCCCGGGATATGACAGGCTGGAGAACTGGAAGGATTGCAGGGTGACGAGACCCCATGAAAGGTTCTTGTCTCTCTCTCTTTCTCTCTTATTTTCCTCTCTCTCTCTCTCATATGCATGCACAATTATTGTGTCATATGTAAAGAACAAATTTATTTCATAATATAATATAAAAATAATTCCGTACTAATTCAGAGAGGTAAATCCATAGTAAAATGAACTTTAATGGCTACAGCTTTATCTAGTTAGAGTTATTTAACCTGTGGATTGACATTTTCCTCTCCTCAGTTGCTCTTTTTCCCCAGAGGGTACTGCCTCTTTTTTTACTTTCCTGGCCTGTCTCTCCTTGCATGTTAACCTTTGGAACTATCAAACAAGTTGTTATCAGATTCTAGGGAATTGTAGCTAATGTGTTCCTAGCTAATAAAGCATTTGAGAGAAAACCCTTTAGGTTTTCATTTCAGCATTTATGTGGGCTTCCTCCATTTCACACATTCATTATTGGTGATTTTTTTAAGTTTATTAACTTTTTTGTTTCATGAGCAAGAGAGAGAAAGAAAAGGAGACAGGATCCCCATCAGAATGCTCCTCCTGCAATCCACCTGCAGCTCAGCTAACCCTGCATCATGGGACTCATATGTGGCTAGCATGTCCAGGGAGGTCCCCAGAAATGAACTCATGTGGGTCAGCTGCAGAGAACATGGAGTTATCAGTGAGCCAATATCTGGCCCATTATTGGTGATTCGTAGGAGACACTTCATTTTTCTCTTACCCAGGAGATGATCTATCTGATTATCTGGGACAAAATTAATCCCTTTTTATCTGGCTTGTATTTTCAGAATCGTCATTATTAACAAATATTTACTAAGTAGCAGCAGGTAAAATATCGCAAGGGCAGAAATAAAAGCATCTTAATCCATGGCTTCCTTTATTATGCCCTAAATTTCCAAATCATCATTTATGACATGGAGATGGTGCCACTTTTCCTCTGAAATGTTTTTAGTAGTATTTTTGGATCAAAGAAAATATATGTGAATGACCTTTGAAAATAGTAAAACTCAATTAAAAATTATTATTGGGTAAGTTTTCTTTCCTCATAATATTTTTTAAAATGTTTTTATATTCTATCACTGTGTATCATTATAGCATACCAAATGGATTTTCCTGTCATGAATATGCTACTTGTTGGTTCAGTCAAAGAATATATTATACATATCATCATCAGCAGATAATTTTCCATTTTTGTGTCCCTTTAATGTTTTGCTCCTTTTGTTTTCTCTCAATTCTCTCCCTTTCTCTCCCTCTCACTCTGCCCTATTTTCCACCCTCCTCTCATACTACCTCTAGTATGCTATCCATACTTTTTTTAAAGAATTCTTTCTATTTAACTTTATTTTTTATTATTATTATGTTCCATTTTATCAGAGAGAGATAGAGAAAGAGAGAGAGAGGGAAAGTGATAAATCAAGCCACCAGGTAAGGGACTTGAATCATGTCAGTCATGTGGGAGTCCAGTGCCTTTAACCACCATGCCACCTGCCAGCCCCTCTCTATGTTTCTATACCTTCAAATCTTTCCATTTCTGGCATAAAGTGCCAACATTTGGTATATATTGAGTGGGGACATACAATGCCTCTCTTTTATAGTCTGGCTTGCTTCATGTAATGGTAAATCTTCCATACTTGTCCATTTTCTATCAAATGCCAGGATCTCATTTTTTTTATGGCAGAGTAGTATTCCATAGAGTTTATGTACCACACTTTTTTGATCCATTCATCCATTTTTGGACATTTGGGTTCATTTTCTCAGTCAGAAAAACACTTGCACACTCATGTTTATTGCAGCACTATTCACAATTGCTGGAACATGGAACTGATGCAAATGTGATATTTTAAGAGTATTGCAAAACCTGCTTATAGTTCCTCCTTCTCTGAGGGAAGCTTTCATTTTAAAGGTGGGGAACCAGGAGTTCTTTCTTCCTGTGATTTGTTTATTATTTATACAAGTAGGTGGTCTTAACTATCTGTGTTTTTATGAGAAGTTCACAACACAAATGCTTAATACAAAAAAAGTTTCATGAAAATAGAGTTTAAGAAGAAAGTATAAAGTGTTTGTAGAAGCACATTATAAAAAAAGGTCTCAAGAGAGATGCACGTAGAATTCTAGGAGTAGTGTTGAAATGCACCTCAAAGAGTTAAAAGGAAGAAAACCTTGATTAAAAAAAACAAGTCCATGTTCATTTACAGAATCTAACAGAGTAAATGTCATGCAATTGTTTTTTTCCCAAAAAATGTATCATTGTGCAGTCTTTTAAATTTGTCATTTTGTATTCAATTCCTCAAGATAGAATCGGCTGATAAGTAAAGGACAAGCAAGAAAACATGAAGGAAAATAAAGTAACCAGACTAGGTTTGGGTAGGACATAAGACACTAAATGTCCTAACTCTATTAACTAAACAAAATGGATTTGTTTTGCACAGAAATTCTGTTCTTGTTTTGGCTAAAAAATATTCTAGAGCAATAATAGAAAATACAATAATATGTCCCTCTGTTTGGACACAAAAGAGCTGGGTATTTTCAGCAGCATTTGTTCCATTGAGGACATCTTCCTTACATCGTACTCGCCTCGGATTCCACAGTAACTCCCATCGTTAGCACCATGCTCACTGAGAACACAGGAGTTTGTTGTTTTTTATCACCACATACTTGGAGTCCTGTAAGTATGCATCCTTATATCGTACATGAGTACATGATATCTCCCTTTCTTCTCTCTCTCTCGATACACACACACACACACACACACACACACACACACACACATTTATTTATTTATTTGTTTTTCTAGATAGATTTTTGCTATAGGGCCCATGTGCTCCCCAGAAAGACAGAGAGAGACTGAGAGACAGAAAGCGAGAAATCATCATTCCTTGGGGGGGATGTCCACGTGGCAATCCCGTCTCCTCCTGGGATTTTGGGCATGCACGCACATGCATCTACCGTGAGTTTTAAGTCACTGGGTCCCAGACTTGAACTATGGTCAACTACGTGGTAGTCCAGTGATGTTACCATTATGCTGTCTGCTGTTCTCTTCTTTCCTCTATTTTTCTGTATCTGTAATTTCTAACAAATATAGACTAAGTAGACTATCACATTAGTGCAGATCCCATTCCAAACCCAACACACTCCTAAGACATTAGGTGAAGATATGAGATAAGGTTAAAGAAAAAGAAATAAGAGTTAAGACTGAAAACTTTTAAAAATAATTTATTCAAATGAATTTAATAATCTTTCACTGCTCTCTTGCAGTTTTCATGCTGTTCAGAGCTGCATTCCTCTCTTTGATATCCTGTTCAAACTGCACTGGCTTGAGAGGTGGTATAACTAGTGATTTATCAGTAGAACTCAGGCCATAGATTCAGTCAGGATGGGATCAAAAACCTGTTCTGCCACTTAAGAGCTATGCAAATTCTCAAGATACTTAACTGTAGACCCCTAGCTATGGAGGCATGCACTTAGGACTTATGAGAGGCCGGGTTCGATTCCCAGCCCACTCCAATAGATGGGTGAGGTGGTGCACGCCTGCAGTCCCAGCTATTCTGCAGGCTGAGGCAGGAAGATTGTGATAGAGCAAGATTTTGTATTAAATAATAATAATAAAAATTATATATAACCTTAGCATCACAGTCTCTTAAAGTGAATACAATGAGATAATGTATGTAAAGCATTTTAGCATTGTGATTAGCTTATACTGTTAAATAAATAAACGTTAATTGTTATAAATTCTCAACTTGAATTTTCTTTAATTAGATGTATTCACACTCAAACCTATATATAACAGAGCAGCATTACTCAGACTATGTGTGTTCAAGGACAGTATTTTTGCTTAATTGCCAATCTTTTTAAGAGATTTGATGTGATAAAATAAAATAAAATTCAATTACTAGAAAAATGTAAAAATATGCAAAGTAAGAAGCCAGGCTTTTTATGTTTTATATTCAACAGATATGAAAAAGACTCTGCTAAATTGCTACAGAAGTTTATGAATATTTTCACACAATTTTTGTATTGTTTTATCCCAGAGAGGAAATATAAGTTATAGACAGGCACGAGTCCATGGACTACATGTCAGGCAGCACTGTTATGGAGACTACGTATTCTATTATTTTTCTTTTAAGTGAGATAACTATATTTCTAAAATTTTCACTGAAATTGTTATTATGTGTGTGTATGTATACATACATATATTTGACCTGATGAGACATTTGTTTATAACAAAAGCACAGATCACTAACTAAATCTGAAAAATCCTGAACACAGAGCTTGCACCAATGTAACCATCAGACTTTGAGACATTCAGTAATCAATACTTTGAAACTTCTGTGTATTTCTCAGATAAATCACCATGCAAATCATTGTGTACATCTGATAATCAGTGCTATTACTCACTTAAAGCATCCAGAAAAAAATGTTTAATATGGCAATACTTCCTCTTTATTTTGTTTCGAACATTCAGTTTGATTCCTGCATATTGAGTGCCCATACATTTTCTTGTTACCTTATTTTTAAAAATTTGTTTAAGAATGTACTATTTTTCTTTACCTTTTTACTCCTTAAAAATTATACTTCTTTCTTCTAAAAGATGTGTGATCTCTGCTAGTCTAATAACATTCATTAGTGCTTCCTATTTGTACTTTTCCATATTTATGTACAGATGTGGATAAATTGTGGCATTATAGCATACACATTTCATGTGTTTAGCTGTAGGAGTATTGCATGGGTATCTAGGATCAATGGCGCTTGGCCAGGCAGCTTGTAGATCTTGGCTGGCCTTGATCATAGACCTGGCCTAGGTTAGCACTGAAGGAGGCAGCTCAGTTCTGCTGCATGTGCCTCTTTCCTCTGACCAGACTCTCCCTGGCCTTTCTCTTATAGCAGGAAATGAGCCATAAGAGAGGGCAAACGCATTGCACAAGTGTGTGGTAGGCCTCTATCTTCCTCCCTTTTTTCCTCCCTTTGGCTGACAGTGGGAGGACACTGCTGATTGTACGCGTTGGTTCTAGGAAGGGCGGAGAAGAATCAGGGCCATTTTTACAATCCATCACATATCTTAGAAAGTAAATCCATTCAATTAAATAATAGGATAAATGAGTAGGAATGGTTAAATAATTATATTTACCTTAATGGAAATAAAAATACTTTGGCAGATTATTTAACATATCCTATTTCTCAGTTTCTTCACTTACATAATAAAATGGGGATAATAATGATACCAATTCTATAGGATTATAGTGAGAATCAGTTGCTTAAGTAGTACTTAAAACAGTGCCTAATATAGAATATGCACAATTTAAGTGTTAACTGTAATTAATGTTATCATTTATTATAATTATTACTATTTAGATGTCACTTTTGAATATTGACAGTTGTGCAAGGATGGTACATGGTTGTCTTAATAATGCTTTCTTAAGCATATTTATTTTGTGATTTTTTCCCTAATATTTATAGCACTGATACCATCTGTTCATGTTACAAGAATTATTATTTTAGAAGTTTATACAAGTCTATGTTCTGGAGGAACAGATTTAGCATTATAGAACCAGTGGGACATATATTTAATTATAATCCTAAAATTTCTTGTAGATGTGCTGTAAGTACTTTAGATTTTTGTTTTTTATAAATGTTATATTAATGTTAAGAACTGGTAGCAAGCTTATAAATAATGAGAACTAAACTGATAGATCTTAAAATGTGATCCTTTATTGATTGGTTTGCTGTGTGTGGTAAGGAGAACACAGGCCAATCCTTCTCCAGTTTGATGTGCATAGGAATCACCAGGGTTCTCGTTAAAATGCAAATTCCAATTCAGTAGGTCTGGGGTAGGCCTGACATTCTGCATTTCTAACAAACTGCCAAATGGGAAACTTGTTATTGGTCCATGAATACTACAGTTTCAAAATATGAGTATGTCTCCCTATGTATATATAAAGATGATATATTATGTATAATATATATGTATTGTGGACTTCTAAGTCTTCTTTATTTTAATTTATTTTATACATTCATTCATTAAATATTACTTAGCTTGTAAAATGGATTTACCCAACATGAGTATACTTCACATCAGTCCAGTTGAGGGAACTAATATATTATACATAATATATAATCTTTATATATATTATATATGCAAATTTAAATGAATAAACATCATGTAAAATTATTCCACATTCAATCATTAAAATAGATTTAAAAATATATATTTAATATAATAAATAAATTTTACATATAGTACATTTATTAAATCAACCCATATATTTAAAAATGCATAAATCCTCAAGGACTAAGTAATGTCTTTACTGGCAAAAATAAATAAATAAATAAAACAGCTTTCATTTACAATTTTGTTCCTCTGTGGATACTACTTAAATAATAGCATTTGACTATAAATAAAGGTCTTTGTCAAGACTACTGGATTGGTGGAAATACGCTTAAATTCACTAGATCTTGTAATCAAATCAAATCAAAGTATCTCTTACATACATACAGAATTTTACTTTTGTTTGAAGTACATATACAAAATTTATTTTTATCTTTTCATAGACATTAGTAACAGACCAAATTAAAACTATTTTATTACACAAATTCTCAGATAAATAAAGTGCTTTTTTTAAGATTTTTGCCATAGGGTACATGTGCTTTCCAGAGAGAGATAGAGAGAGACAGTGAGAGGGAAAATGAGAAGTCATCCCCCAGAGATGATGGCCACCCTGCAATCCCTTCTCCTCTATTCTCCTCTCAGGATTTTGGGCACACACACACATGTGCCCACTGTGATTTTCAACCTCTAGGTTCATGACTCAAACCATAGCAAATATGTCCACCATTTTAACCACTATGCCTCCTGCTGGCCCAATATAATAAAATGTATTTTTGAACTTAATTTTCTGCTTTGAGTGTTAACTGCAAATATTTCCTGTTTCAAATTTCATGACTATAAAATCTTTTCCAAAGGTCAGAATATTCTTTTATTTACAAATAATCTTAAGAACACTCTTCATTTCTTTCCAAGAGATTGGTAATGTCAGAATATTATCATTATCTGAAAAAAAATGATGAAAAGCTAGTTGATGATGATGATATGGATAGTAATGTCTTTGTCTTGATTGATATGCATGGTAATCATGCTGAAAAAATGTAATACACTATAGAGATATATGTGATTAAATGTAATAAAAACATAATAATAATAAAAAAATTAAAAAGAACAGTATCATTAAAGAGCCAATTGATTTCCTAACTGTACAAGATGAAAGAGATTGGAATAAATCTCTGCTGACCTCAGGATAAGTCTAGAGAACTACATCTCCAAAAGGTAGAAAAGAGAAAAAAAAAAGAAAAAAAATTCAGATTAAATGGATCATTATCTCCATCTAAAGTTTTATCTAAGTTGAAACCTCTTAAGAATAATTGAATCACAACCTTGTTCATAACAACTAATATTGAGCTGCATTTTTTGTCCCAGTCTATAATTTATAAATATAGCTATGCTTTACAATGCAACTTAGAGTTTACAAATTAATTTTCGTCTCTACTATCTCATTTGCTATTCATAAGAAACTTCATGATTTGTTATGTTCCAAGTGAGAGCTCAGAATTAGAGGCTTCCTCCTCCTCTCAGTTTAAGACTTATGAGAAATACAAAAGGTACAGGGTCTGGGTCATTGTCAGACTGTTGAGGGGAGGCATCTGACTTTTTGGATGATTCTGGAATATGGAGGCTCAAAAGATATTAAAAGCTATTTTTTATTATGCATTTATTATGTGCTGTTTGCCGCTATATGTCTAATAGCATATCTATCCTCTTTCTAATCTATTTTGCAATGCTTTATTTTCTAAGATATGCTATAAATTTGTTTGGGATCCCCCTCTTTATATTTTCCCCTCAGAATGGTGGTGGTAAACAAACATGGAGATATTAACATTTAATTTTCCCTTGGTCATGAATAACACCAAGACGACAGTAGCTAAATGGGATCTGTGGACTCCTAAGTCTTCTTTTTTATTTTAATTTATTTCATACATTCAATCAGTACATATTACTTAGCTTGTAAAGTGAATTTACCCAACATGAATACACTTCACACCAGTCCTGTTGAGGATACTATACATGTTATCATCAACAGATAATCATCCATTTCTGTGTAATGGCTGATTACACAGAATTTACATTACACATAAATGTCTTGCCTCTCTATTTTTCTCCTTGATTTATTTCCTTATACTCTTCCCCTTCTTCCACCTTTTTCCCACAGTGTCTCCAGTATCCCTAATCATTTTCTATGCTTCTATATCCTCTAATCATTCAGTTTTTGCTATAGCATATGGATAGTCAATATGTGTTAAGTGAAGACAAACAATGTCTTTCATAGCCTAGCTTGCATCATTCAGCAGTAAATCTTCCATATTCATCAACTTTCTATCAAATGCCAGGGTCTTGTTGTTGTTCTTTTTTGTTTGTTTGTTTGTTCATTTTTTTGGTTTTTTTTTTCTGAGTAGTTTTCAACCCATTCATTTGTTAGTGGACATTGGTTGGTTTCATGTCTTAGCAACTGTGAATAATGCCACAATAAACGTAGATGCGCAATCACTTTCCTAACTGAGTATTCTCCTATCCTTTGTGTAGATACCCAGGAGTGGAATTGCTGGGCTATATGGTAGTTCTATTTGTAGATCTCTGAGGAACCTCCATATTGTTCTCCAAAGTCACTGGACCAATTTACATTCCTACCAGCAATGTAAGAGAGTTTCCTTTCACAACAGCCCTGCCAACCCTCATATATATATATTTTAATCTTCGTCATTTTGACTAGGATTAGGTAGTATCTTGTTGTGGTCAAACTATAAAACTACTGGGCTCCTAAGTATTCTTAATGGAAGCCCAGGCTTCTAACAGAAAATAATGGCTTTCCTAAGGATAAAACTAATGAAGATTCTCATTAACTCATATATATATGCACACACAGCCATGTGTAATGAAAATTTAATTTAGAAATACTTCACTCCTTTGGACTCCTTTGGACTCCTTTGAAAGTTCATCCAAATGACTTAGGTTGAAAAGTCCTCAAAATTTACATTAGAGCAGGAGTGGCAATATTTCTGGCAAAGGACCAAATAGTAAATGTCTTCAGCTTTGTGAGGTAAATGACCTCTGTCAAAGCTACTCATCTCTGAACTCTGTAGCAAGCACACACAAATAATATGTAAACGAATATTATGTAAACTTCTTTAGAAAAACATGTGAGGGCTATATTTGGTCTAAGGTCTAGTTTCCTTGACCACTGGGTTAGATTTCTCAAGGTCTTTTTCAGTTCTGAGGTTATGGTTCTGCCAAATTAGCTAGGTTTATGGCTAATTTATTCCTTATGAGTTATGGAGCATGGGCCCTCTCTTTTCTCTACCCTATCCTTTTATTTTGAACCCAGAAGTCTATCTTTGTACATGCAAATGGCCCACCAGGGTATTTTCCTAAACAAAGACATTTCCCTCAGAAGAGGAATTCTGCTGCTACTGTTAAGATAATAAATACACCACAGATGGCGCTTTCATTGCAAAAACAACCACAACATAAAAGGAGATATGTTTAATTGTTGCATTTTTCTATTTCAGGATTTGATGATTTCGTTTGGCATTGGTACAAATTAATATTTAAGCTTCTGCTAGAACCCAAGTGTTGATTTGTGTTGTGGTTGTGGTGATGGAGCTTATATTTGAGCCTAAATTTAAATAGGCATTCTCATATTATCACTGCCTGTTTCAGAGTATTTTACTGACACGATCACCATATTAGCAAATTGTATAAAAACCATAAGTTCAATTAGGACTGCACTGATAAGTAACTGAATGTTTCTTCTTTTGTACTAATTTTCTTGCCACTCTACCTAGGAGGTCACAAACTGGAGGCTCACAGGTTCCATCTTGGCCCCTTGGGTCCTTCAGCATAGAAAAATAAAAACTAAGATATACTTGGCCAGTATTAAGAGAAGATTTTATATAGAAAGTGTATTTCTTACTTCCTTTGAAAAATCAGATCTATTATAGGTGTACACCTTTTTTTTTTTTTTGTATGAGAACCATGTGAGGAGTAGCTTTTCTTTGTACCATTGTCCCCACTCTCCCTCCGTCTCCTGGACCCAGAGCAGAATCAGGGACCATTCGTCCTCATAGTGGAGCCACAGCCATGATTACATCAGCTCGCTTTCCTCCTGTAGCTGCCAGGTCATCAGGCATTTGAGTTTGGTTTATCTGCTATCCCTGGGATTCCTGGAGATCACATCAAGGCACCATTATTTCAGGTTCCACTTAGTGAACTTTTTCAATCCAACCTGTCTTCTGAAACCATAAGAAAACATAAAACTATGACTGTATTGATTGTACAATTACTATCGAGGGCATATTTGTTTATGTTGGTCACTTTTACAGGTCCTGGTAAGGAAATACTTTTAGAAGTTAGTGGCAAGAAAAATAAAAGATGTTCTCTCTTGCATAATATCTATAACATATAGTTTTTCTCTTTTTGCCTTAGCTACCAGAAACTTCAGAATTCAATTGAATAATGTGTCATAATTCTGACAGTATTTCTCCCCTTACTTTGTCTTAGCTTCTTAGCTATATTTATATAAATAGTAAAGTGAGCATACATATTCACATGCTCTATAAACAACTCTCAAGCCCATTTTGCAAGAGTTTGGGCTTCAAACATGAGCATGAAGTGTCATTAATTTCTCAAAACAACTTTCCACATTGACATTTATTTTATAAATAAGACATTTCCCTCAGAAGAGGAATTCTGCTGCTACTGTTGTAGCATTATTCCCTTACTTATTCAAGAATCCTACATGTCTCCCTCTTGTAAGAGATTTAACTTGTGTATCAGCGTTGCAAGACCCTTTGTCACATTTCTCCAAACTTCATTCCTATCTACAACATTCTCCACTGCCTGACAGTCTGGATTTCAGTGATAAACTAATTATAGTTTTCCACATGTACCGTGGCATTTTCTACCACTTGTGCTTCATGGTACCATATTTCCACCTCTACTCACTCTAATATTTCAAAGGTGTCTATCACAACAAATACTACATTGTGCTTTCATTGTTTTCACTGAAATAAATCTTAAATTCTTTTGGTTAATTGTTCTGTAGTTGAACCCAATATTTGGTATTAAACTGTGCTCATTGACTCCTCAGCTGAATTCTGATTTTCTGAAATCTTGATTGAATAGAAATAACTGATATGGAGTGTATTTTTTACTATTAGTAATGGGAAATTAAAAAAAATTATTCAGTGCATAGTATCTGCCAAATCTATTTTTGAATATGTAACTATTGGGTTGTCGGAAAAGTCATGACACATTTTTACATACAAAAATATATCATAACTTTTCTGACAACCCAATATAATAATTGACTCAATACCCCAACTTCCTTATTATTCTATGATATTTTACTTCATTTTAGAGATGAGGAAACTGAAACCTAAAGGGTTACACAAGAGCACACAGCTGGTAAGGTGTGGAGCCAGGGTTGAACCCTGGAGGTCTTGCTCCAGGGATGGGATCCATCTGTTCCTCTGCCTCTCACCTATAATAGTGAAGTGTGTTTATCATTTAGAACACCGAATAAATGTAAATAGCTTTAATGTCCATTGACCCGATCAGATTTCCTGAGAATGCTATAATTAGTTTGAACCTCAATATTTGAAAAGCAGATTGAGTTCTTCAAAAGCATTGAGATGAGATTATGTATTAGACAGTAGCATCTTTGAATCCATAGAGAGTGTATGTATGCATGTACATTTGTTGTTTAGAGAAGAATTGAAGAAGGCTAAAAAATGTGCTAGCCAGTTTCTACCATCTTAGATAACTGGAGATAAAGGTATTCAGTTTTGGAAGACAGTATGAATCACGTATTCTTGGTGAAGTCCCAGGCGCAGCAGACAGATGGGGCTGTGGAATTGACCTCTCTAGCCCTAAAATGTAAACATTTTATCTGGAAAGGTGTAGTGGCAGAAGTCCTTAAGGTCTCAGGACCAGCAGTTAGTGTAATGACTATGTCGCTGGACTCCCATGTAGTCGACTGCAGTTCGAGTCCTGGACTTGGTGTCTTAAAACTCACGCCGAGTGCGTGTGCGTGTGCGTGCATGTGCGTGCCTGAGGTCTCTAGAGGAGAATGGAGGAGAAGGGATTGTGGCATGGCCATCTCCCCAGGGGGTGATTTCTTGCTTTCTGTCTCTTTGTCTCTCTCTCTCTCTCTGTCTGGCGAGCGTATGCCCCCTATAGAAAAAACTTCTCCAAAAAATTAAATTCAATTAAAAAATTTAAAAATAAGTCCTTAAGGTCTCAACTGAGAATAAATTCTTTCTTCTAGACCAAAGGTTCTCAATCTCCATCATATTCAATTAAGCCAATTTGGAATGGAGATAATACATTCCTAGTATTCATGATGGTGATAAAAACATCATCCACCATGTTTTGTTCATTGCAACCGTGACCATCAGAAAAGAATGAGGATTAGACTACCCTATGGACCCATATTCCAAATGCTGGAGGCATGATGTCTGCAGAATAAAAGGTCACATGTCATTGATCCTTTTGCTAACATGAGCCAGGCTCTGGGCAGAGACCAGAAGGCAGGTATCCATTCCTATGACCTCCACTCAGTGCTCTACAGACCAGTGTGACCACTCTAGACTTTGCTGGTCTGGATACAGGTTTTAGCTAGTAAATAATATATTGTACGTATGTGCCATGGCCTATCTCAATAAAAAGACAAGTGACATGCCAAATCTAATCTGATTGTTTCAGAAGATGCAACCAATGTGTTACATAGTCTCTTGGCCAGATTTATAGCATTTCATTATGTTTTCTTCACCACAAATGTGTGGACAGTCACCATTGTCAATGATTCTCTGAGGCATGGACCAGTCATTAATTCAGTGGGACTCTCTTTAATGAGTGAGAAAACTAATGAAAGAAGTAGAACTTAATGGAAAGCCAGAGCATTTATTTGGATAGGATCTCACTGGAAACTGATGTACCAAACTTGTAAGAAGTAAAGGCAAACATCCATACATTTCTTTGAGGGGGAGCTAAGCTTGCCTTCTGGCCTTTTAAATCTTGTCACAGTGATTACTGTGTCTATCATCTTTGTCGTGAAAAGTATCTGCCACAAAGCCTATTCCTCTTGGAAAACTACAACTCGTAATGAATGGCTTACAGTTATAGAGCAAGCTAAATAAATAGTATCTTTAAAAAGCTCCATTTGATAATTTATGCTCTTATGAGGAATATTACAAGAAAATTTCCACATGCTATTTTGTCACATTCCTTATTACAGTTAGCATAAATTCAACTCTTAAAGGGTTTATTTTAGCTCCTAAAGAGTGTGTTTTTCAGAATGGTTATAGATCCTATTTTTTTAAAAAAGATAAACATTTGTTACATCCTGTGATTTGATGAAATAAAAACTTTGTGTATATTTTTAAATGCAGTATTGCTTTTATAAAGGCCAATGACAAGAAATATGTATTGCATCTATATTTTATGTATGCATAGAACAGCACAATGTTGAACCAATTTAAAATAGCCCCAAAAGCCAGTTAAGTGTATTTCATGATTTATAACTAGGAAGGTTGAATTCTAGCAGGCTATCAGAAATGGATATATAGGTTTCAGAAATGCCTTTATTAGTTGCACTCTTGTAATGTTTTTATTAATATGTATGGACTTATATTCATTATTATTAATCCCGAAGTAAGATTTTTTTTTTTTTTTTTTTTAGAGAATGAGAGATTTTTGCTTTAGGGTGCATGTGCTCTCCAGAATGAAAGAGAAATAGAAAGTGAGAAAACAGCCTCCCCCCGCCCGCAGGGAGAATGGCCAGGCTTCAATCCCTTCTCCTCCATTCTCCTCTTGAGACTTTGGACGCACGCGCACACACACACACACACACACACACACACGTGCCCGGTGTGGGTTTAAGGTGTCAGGTTTGGGACTCCAGTGGCATAATCATTATGCCATCTGCTGGTTCCCAGAATTTTTTGAAGTATGTAAAAATCATCTATGAACATTTATGTTATTAATAATAACTGTAAAATAGGAAGTTTTGTGCTGCTCATCAATGTTGACCATAGCACTCAGCCTAGTAGAATTTCACACACTGTACTCTTTCCAAAAATGTGAGGTGGTTTCAGTCAAGGCAGCTTTTGATGTTTATCTTCAAGAGTTTCATTGGGGCTCCAAACCAAAGAATTAGGGGGACCAGCAGTTGGCATAGTGGCTATGTCACTGGGCTCCCATGTAGTCGACTGCGGTTCGAGTCCCAGACCTGGTGGCTTAAACTCACACCAGGCGCGTATGAGGGCATGCCCAAGATCCTGAGAGGAGAATGTCATGGGGAGGGGGGTGATATCTTGCTTACTGTCTCTCTGTCTCTGTCTTTCTAGTGAGCACACGCACCCTATAGCAAGAACTTCTAAAAAAAAAAAGAAAGAAAGAAATTAGGTAAATGGGGCCAGCAGTTAGCGTAATGGCTATGTCGCTAGACTCCCACATAGTCAACCGTGGTTCGAGTCCCGGACCCAGTGGCTTAAACTCACGCCGGGTGCATTTGCGTGTGTGCCCAAGATCCCGAGAGGAGAATGGAGGAGAAGGGATTGCGACGTGGCCATCCCCCCTGAGGGATGATTTCTCACTTTCTGTCTCTCTGTCTCTCTCTGTCTGTCTGGCGAACGCATGCGCCCACCCCCCCCAAAAAAAAAGAAAAAAAAAGAAAAAGAAATTAAGTAATTACTTCCAATCTCATTTCCCATCATGACCAGCTAACATGACACTTGGCTTCACCTGGTCCTACAATAGCTCTTGTGGCTACCCAGTGTGCCAGCTGATGTTCATAGTTTTAGTTTGAGGTTTCAGTTCTTTTCTTCAGAGATAAAATATATTCCTTTGTAATATCAATGATCTGAGTAACAACTATCAGTTGTTAGGATATCATATCATTATTCCTGTGGAAATACGTAAAATAGGTATAAAATATTTTAAATAGAACTGGTGATAGATACAGCAGTAATGGACTCCTCAAGGGAAGTCATACCCTGCATGGTGACTGCCATTTGAATCCCTGGCCTAGTCAACCTGAAACATAGAGGGCCCCGGGCATGAGCACCAGGGTCCAACAGGCTGGAGGACAAGAGGAAGGGCATCTTAACATGAGTAGACTCGGGGGAGGCAGCCCCCCTTTTGTCTCACACACATACGTATATACATGTGCTCTGTCATGAATAAAGAAGAAGATATCTGAAAATATGTATTTGTATTTTTGTTCACTTTATTGTGAATATAAGATACTACTTTAGCACTGTCCTTGTGCTATACTGTGGTTGAACTGTCTCCTGTGAAATTCAAACTAATGATGGGATGTTTTCTCATTAAAGGACAGTCACACTTCTGCTGGTATACATATATTTCCACAGCAGCGGATTCATTTCAATTTATTGCATATTTTCAAATGTGTGGACAGTCATCGTGTGGTTGACTCTTTCACTGTGTTGGAGGAACTTCTGGAGAGCAGACAGAAAGCACAGAGAAGAGATAGTTCCTTCTCCTAACTTTTTTCTCTTTCTTTTCTCTCAATAGGAACTTTTTACCCCTGAATGCAAGTTTAAAGAATCAGTTTTTGAAAACTATTATGTAATCTACTCATCCATGCTGTACAGACAACAGGAATCTGGTAGAGCCTGGTTTTTGGGATTAAATAAAGAAGGGCAAGTTATGAAAGGAAACAGAGTAAAGAAAACCAAACCAGCAGCTCATTTTCTACCCAAGCCATTGGAAGGTGAGTGTTACATGTGCATTATCTTTTTTTTTTTTTTGAGAGGTTTTCGCTATAGGGCGCGTGCGCTTGCCAGACAGAGAGACATAGAGACAGAAAGCGAGAAATCACCCCCCAGCGGGGATGGTCACGCTGCAATCCCTTCTCCTCCATTCTCCCCTTGGGATCTTGGGCATGCACGCACATGCGCCCAGCGTGAGTTTTAAGCCACCGGGTCCGGGACTCGAACCGCAGTCGACTACGTGGGAGTCCAGCGACATAGCCATTACTCTAACTGCTGGTTCCCACATGTGCATTATCTTAACCAGACTTTTGACACATTTTATTTTGCACATTGGTAAGTCTGCCATGGCTACAACAAACCCTGCAGAGAGCTAGAAAGTTCTTTGTCTTGCATAGATGTCTAAGTTTTTCAGTTAAGACTAGTGTCCTTTATACATCTTACTATACATGTGTGCAGGTACCAGGAAAACCATCTCTGTCCCCTTCCAATGTCTTAAATCTTCACTGCCCCACCACTCTCCCCACTAGATCTTTTCAATTAATGAATTTCAGAAGTTTAAACCTGTAATAATTTTACAAATCTATGACAGTAGATTTATTTATATTAGAAAAATAAATTTTGAATATGGCCTCAAAAGTATTTGCAAATTTTGATGTTATCTGAGTGAACATAATTATAGTCTTGCGCGTTTTAATAATTATAGAAAAGGCATTTTAGTAATTACAGAAAATTAAGAGATAATAACTTGGCCCTTCAAGAACTTGTTGATGTTTCATATCGCCTTCTAATTGCATAAGAAGTCACTATGTACACTTGTGGCACTACCTTCTTATACTAAAATGACGTGTATCTACCTTCTCCTGCAAACAATGGCACCTTCACATTTACTTTGGTCAGATTCCCAAGGATCAGACTACAAAGTTTTGTTAATTAATCAGAAAGATCTGCACCTTTCTCGTTAATGATCGATTGATTCAGCCAGAAGTGTCATTTACTTTTATCTATGTAATATTTGAAAACTCCAAAAAAAAAATTGATTTTGAGGCATTTGAAGTGTTTTCTAGTCAAACATTTTTGGTTTATTCTTGCAAAAGATCAGATTTACAATAGCAGAATTAATGATTTAAGCTAATTGGGCAGTTCTTTTTTTTTTTTTTCATCCCTGTAAGAAAGACATGGTCATCGAGAGAAAATGCATGCAGGTTTTATAATCCATATTCTCTCTATAAGATCATTTGAAATTTCAAACAGTTGATCCTTTATTATCTGTGTGTGTCTAATTAAGCTTGCCTACATTTTCTAAGCCACTCAAGCTGACTAACACCACCTTCATAATTTCAAGGATATTGACTTACTATCACTCTTAATTGAACTTGCCTCTAGAACGATTCATAAATGCCCAAATAATTAGCAATCTGAATGAAGGAAAGCATATATTTTTCTAGAGTCAGAAATGATAAGCCATAGGAAAATTAGAGTAAAAAGATGTTAGAGAGTTTATTCTCAAACATGCATGATAGAACACTATTGTGTTAAGTAAAATTTCACATGGTCAGACTGACCAGCATTCAAATACAAATGAAAAATAAAATACTGAATCAATAGCGGCTCTTCAAAGATGTTTTATTTGCTCTTTGTCTCTTTTCACTTATGTTTTGGATAGAGACAGTTAAGAGTTGATTAAATTGCTAAAACCTTGCCTCTTAACTGCATAAATGTAATGAGAACCAAAAAAAAGCCTTCTGTCACTTAACTGAGTTCAAATTTGGAAGCCAGTTATTTTGTATAACCTATGGGAAATATTCAAGACTCTAATGGTATACAATAATAATGTCACGTGGTATTTCAATTACATATTGAACTGTTGTGTGTATAGGCACATGTATGAGAAAAAGAGAAATGGTATTTTCATCATGTTTTCAAATAATTAGGATGCAGGTGTATTCCAAAAACAATTAAATAGGTAGGCACTATAATGAAAGAAGTTATTACATGGCTTACCTAGTAGAAGAAATTTAGTTTCAAAAATTTCAAAACTCATACAGGATGTATTGCATCATTGCAAATGTTAGGACACATTAGGTACTTGGTTAATTGTTGATACTCTAGGGGGTTCATATCCTTATGCAGCTTCCTACATACCAATCAAGCTCAATGCTGAGGCTATTTTATGCTCATGCAATTAGTAGTAGAACTGAGAAATTCAGCTATACTTCATGGATATGGATTAGTTCCTTTTACTAACTTGCCAAGACATTTAACACAGGCCTGATGTGCCTTTGTGCTTCCAAAGATGTGTGCTGCTGAACAATGATCACATGATGCACGGGTGCAAAAGGAACATTCTACCACCTCACACACAGAGAACACATATGGCAGTGCAGCCCAACTAAATGGAAATGCTCCTCCTAAATGTATAAATCAACATTCCAGAATTTACAAAGCAGCTCAGGCAGTTCTAACATACTAGTATTTCTGATGGCATGTGGCCTTAGCTCAACTCGTTTTCCCCAAGCATCAGGTATTTGTAAATGACCTTTCTCATGACTTTCTAAAATCATTTCTACAAAGCCATATGAACTATTGTGATTATGTCACAAGATACTACTCAGATAACTTCTCACAGTTCACTCAGGCATCAGCCTTGTGGCTGTGTCACCATCTGTCTTCTATATGATGGCAAATATTATATTTTAGTAATGTTATCAGAAAATGAGGTGTAAAATGATAACATTTTAGACAACATAGTAGTCTTTAGTGGTTTTCAGGTCCCTGTCTGTGATTTGGGGAGAGATTTCCAAAAGGCCTCAGCTTCAGGGAAGTAAATTCTTTCTCACTGCTTTGTATAGCTTTGAAGTTGACAGCAGTGTGACTATATTGCCTTTGAAAAAAATAATAACTTAATGATCTAGGGTGTAAATAACTTGTTTCAAAAAGATTAATTGGAATAAGTAGATTACGTGTGATATTGATATACAATGAAAAGGGAGGCCAAGCTTTCCTTTATGTACAAAGAGAATTAGGTTAAATGCTTGTAATTCTCTTATAGTGTGTGTGTGTGTGTGTGTGTGTGTGTGTGTGTTGCATTATAAGCCCACAAAGAAGCCAGAACTCCCATTAAGCCTTCTCTCCTGGACAAAAATCCTGTGCACCATGTATGTATTTTAGGAGCATAAGCCAAAGAACGTGGAGGTAATAGCCTCTGTTTAGGGATGGCATATTACTGCCTTAAAATTCCTTCAATGGGATTCTTTACTTCAGGGAAACCAGAAACGTGCAATCTTTTGAAGGATAGGTTTGCACAGACGAACCATTCTCGCACCTAACCAGGCAATGTTTCTTTTTCCTCCTTCCTTCCCGTCACTAGTTGCCATGTATCGAGAACCATCTTTGCACGATGTTGGTGAAACGGTCCCGAAGGCTGGGGTGACGCCAAGTAAAAGCACAAGCGCGTCTGCAATAATGAATGGAGGCAAACCAGTCAACAAGAGTAAGACAACATAGCCAGATCCTCACAGGTGTTGTGACTTATCCGTCCTGAGCACAGTTGAGTGATTTATCCTTACCAGACATTC
>NW_006159515.1:3132648-3192227 GCF_000334495.1 Tupaia belangeri chinensis
CTTCCCCAGCTATCCCTCCCCCTGGGGCTGAGGCCCAGCCGCTAGGAAACGCAGGCTTGCTCTTGGCTGTCTCGGAACTTCTTTGTTGCAAGCGGATGAATCTCAACCTGTTGCACCCCCCACAACAAGAAGACACCTGGATAACCAGCTAAACTCAGACCATGGAATGCCCTACCAGATATGGAATGCCTTTTTAATATCTTTTCTGTGACTGTGACACTTCATGTGAATGACATACTTCACAAGTACACTCGATACCTTGCCTGCTGACAGCTACCCATAATCCTTTTTGAGTCCTGTTCCAGCGAAATCCATGTGTTTAAGTTCAATTTTGTAGCACACAGATAATATTGAGTAATTTCTAGTTAGACGCTGTAAACCTGTGCTATTATGGATTTCTCTTCTTCCCGTTTTTACAGGGCTGCTCGCTCCACTGTCTGTGACCTTTTGCAGGGGTTGTGTTCCTCGAACTCTTAAATGTTGCAGTTGGCTTAGTTTGGAGAGCAACCAGGGAATCAGGAAGCCTTCTAAACCTATTATTACAAATCGCATCTATAAAGATTAAGGTTGTTGTCTCTGGCTCACACTATTGATTAAACACACATATACGCTCTATCCAGTAGGAGATACTGCGCCCCCGAGGTTGGCATTGCCTGGGTGGGAAATGGGTCAAACACAGTCCAAAGGAAGCGCTCTACGATGCGTGTTTGACATCCCCCTCTAGTTTCTTTGTGTGTGTGTGTGTTTTATACATATCACAAGCTTACTGGTAATGGTAACATTTGCCTTGCCCAGCGAGCAAGACCCACTGATTTTTGAGAAAGTGGGTCCAACGAATTCTGTAGGCCTTGTAGGCCTGATTAAGGTTCATTTTTCATCAATTAATCTTCATTATTTGGAAAAGAGAAATAAAAAAGGAAAATCAATAATTACAACCTACAAGAATTGCGCTACCTAAGTCCATTTCAGATATACTCCTCCCGTTTTTAATGACCCGGACTTCTTGCCACCTCCCTTTCTGGCTGCGTCCCATTCATACTCAGCAGAGCATGGGCAAGGCGGCTGTTGTGTTCTTTTCTGCAGCAGCAATGCAAACGTTAGTTATAAATTAGACTTTAATATTTTTGGTGTTTAATGAAATTAAACTGTTTTTAAACTGGGCATATTAGGAAAAAACTATTTTTTTTAGCTCAGCATGCTGAGTCCAGTACTGTGTGTTCCACCAGTACATACCTCCAACTCAGCTTTTTGGGGCCAGTGTGGCCCAATGGCTGGGTGAGAGGTGCCTTGCCCTGATCGCAGAATACAGTCTGTTGAATTATCCTAGATAAAATAAAGGCAAAACAACACATTCAAGCATCAGGATTTTGGCCCATTCCACTTAGTGGCTTTTGTTTTGTTTTGCTCTCTTAATTTCCTTTTTAAATTTCCTACTGCTAATCTCTGAGTTTACGGAAGACAATTATTTAGAAAGGCCATGAATGGTTGACTACACAGTGAAGATTCCATGCAAAATGTTCAATATCGGGTATAAGGAGTTTCAACATGTTTAATACTAAACTGTTTGGAAATACCATCTATTGACGCTGTGTACACGTAATAAAATTTCATGTTTTCTTCTCAGAAAAGTTGAGACCAAACTGAACCTCGTTTATAGAAAACTCTGTGTGGGATTGATGTACTGACCTCTTGCTATTATTTCCATGTGGAAGGGTGGTCTAGTTGCCATTTTGCCCCATCTGCACTGTATTTACTGGGAAATTATTTTGTCACTGCTTTCATAAATCCCCTTGCCCAGCATTTAAAAATTTTGGCCTGCTTAGCTGATTAAAAGTTTAGTATAAATTTAACTGTTCATGCTTATTTCATTTTCATATTGGATTCCATTTTAATAAACAAAGAGTTAGCATAATGTTTGAGTAGATTTATTGTCAATAATGCTAAATTACAGGTACGACCAAGTGATTCCTTTGACCATTTTTATTTGGTGTTCTACCATTTAAAAACCTCTTGTTTTTAACAGGATACATTAAAATATGTTAGTGGATTTCATTAACCAATTATTTAGGGAAGACATATCCCATCATATGTAACAAATTATGAATAATTTAACTTATAAATCCAATTAGATGGGCTTATGGACATGCTTACATGTCTAAATACACACACATACACACACACACAGATCAATCCCATCTACTTATTTTTAATAATCAGTCCTCTTTCCAATTTCTTTTCCCCCAAAGCCTGTTTATTGGTTCAAATTAAGATAAGATTTATTTTTGTAAATGACTGAGATTTATGTAAATGTGCACTTCCGTTTTGTTTTTTTATATGAGTTGTCTACAAGGGCATTTATCCCTATAAATGGATGTCAAAATACTTTCTTTTAATATATGTGTAGATATATTGCAGAGGGGTCCTTGTTCTTTGTAATTTCATTAGATCATTTACTTTGTGTCTAGTCTCACCTGTTGCATGGGAAGAGGGCAGCACCGATGGTCTGCATGTAGTAAGACCTGTGTATCGAGAACTGTTGGGACACGTTCCGCAATTTACATACAGAGTGTGTCTGCACTGTACAGTTTCTGTGTTTAATACCTTTTGTTGTATTCACAAACACAACATATTGAATAAAATATTTATATGAAGGCATATTAAAAAAATTAAACAACTTTATGTTAGCAAATGGTATCGCGTTATCCACAAATACAGAAACATGTCATGTAAATAAGTTGGTAAACTCAATTTCCCCCCTTACCATGCCAAAGAAAATTTTAGCTTTTTGATGATACCTCTCTTGCTATTCTTCTGGGATAAGACTTCACAATTTTTTTCCCTCCTAAATTAAGTTTGCTGTTACTGAGTAAGTGATATCTGTCACTACTGATGTTCTGTACAGTAAATTGGATGGAGTTCCTTTGTATTTATAGACCATGTGTTTTGTACCTCCTTGTACATATGTCCACTGTATCAGGTCTCTATAATAGCCCATTCCTTCTGCATGTGTATCTGGTGTTGGAGGGTCACTTCTACTGATCTGTTAGAGTAGCTGGTTGCTTTGCCCATCCCTCAACAATGCTCAGAAAGGTTCATTGTTTTGATATTTCAAGTACATACATCCTTTTGGTTTTCTAATAAGTTTACTTTCTGAAACATTTTCCTACCCTTTCTTTGGAAACAGAAGACATGCAAATGGTCTACTCTTTGGAGAATAAAATGGAACTGAACATCATTTCATTTCTAAACCTTCAAGAATATAGATATTCTAGCTTGGAATGTTTGCTTGTCCTCAGTGTTTTGGGATAGGAGTCATTGAAAAAGATCTAGGATGGGCCTGAAGGACTCTTGCTCTAGCCTTTCTAATAATATGCTTTTTGGAGAGTAAGCACAGTGTCTTTGTCACAGTTGGCCACTTTTGTAATATGCTTGAAACACACGATTTTTGTTGTTTTTTGTTTTGTTTTGTTTTTCAGTATGACCAATATCATATTTGGTTTTCTTATAAAAATCCAAAAAAAACAAATCTCCAAATGTTGTTCTTTAAATTAGAGATGCATCACTTCATTTGAAGATTTTTTCCTAACACTACAGGGATAGTTAATATTTGTAAGCAACCAAGAAGGAGAGACCATATTGACTAAGATGCAGTTTAGAAGAAAAATAATTTTAAAGTATTTTCAATTTTATTTCAGAACAAAGCTATAATGCAGGATAAACATCTTAGCTAACTGCTCGATTGTTTTCCAAAATGCAATCCTATCAAAATGTGGGATGAAAATTGTGATACTTTGGAGTAAAACACATTTAATAGTTTACGTGTCACCTGGTAAAGGTGAAACATGGGGCCTGTTGACTCTTGAATACTGAGTATGGTCTCAATGTTTGGTAGGTGATTCTGCAAAAAAAACCCAAAAAACCCCCCCCAAAAACCAGAAAACAAACAAACAGAAAAACAAAAACAAACAAAAAAAACAACCCAAAACACAAGGATTTCATTTGGTCTGATTCTGATGTCTATTGTCAGGGATTATATCTGCACTCCAGGTGCAGTAGTAGCCATTGCTTCCATTGCGCTGCTGGACTCTAGATAAGCTCAAGGAGCCTAAAAGGCAATGAGTATAATGATTTTTCTCTTAAGCTTTAGGACTTTGGTTGACTTTTTTTGGAAAAGTTTCCATGAAGGATGCTTCAGTGATGGTTTTCCAAACAAGCAGGGTTAGTGGCAACATCTGTAAGCTTGTCATATTGTTTCCAATTGACATTGGTCACACGTAACTTCCTAAACATAGGAACAAGACAATGCAATTTGCTTATTTTCTCCTGCCCCATTACATGTTCATTCTTGTCCTTCCTTTTCTTTTTTCTTATTTTTTTGTTTAAGAGAGAGAATTTCTATCTCATGCAGTCAAAAGTCAAAGATGAAATTCCATTCAGGAAGGGTAAAATTTATGTCTTTCCGTGTAACTATGTTTATTCTTTTCCATTCTTAAATGCATTAATTCAATGCTTAATTGATATATTGGTGTTTGCATTGCTAGTATTAAAATCATACACCACACAAACACATACACATGAAACATAGGAGACGGGCATAAAAATAAAATACTTCTGTTTTCAAAAAAAAATTACTCCTTAGGGTTTAGGTACGTGACAGATGCTATCATTTAGTTTTGGTTCTAAAATGTGCACCTAAATGACCCAGAACATAGCTGACTATCACAAAATTTCATCTTCATCCAAAAATTTAGACAAATCACAATTTCATCCTTTTGCTATAATAGTTTCTCTAATAACTAAACTCTCTTAGTAAACATACATGCTGAGGGCATTTTTTGACACTTTTCTTATGTAAGACATAAAAAGAGCAGCACTTTTTTTTATAGTTCTTGCAAAGGAAGAGGGCTACCAACACAGAGAAAATTATGAGAAAAATAAGACACACCCGAGGTTATGAGATGACCCATAGGGAAATAAGGGCAGAGCCAGTGAAGCTGGAATTGGCAAACTACTGCTAAACTGGAGACCCAATCAAGTCCTGGATTTGCTTTAGTATAGCCTGGGAGCTCAAAATGAATTTTTATTTTTGTATAGATTGAAAGTATTAAACGCAAAAACGAATATGTGACATACATCTAGAATATTTACTGCCTGGTCCTTTATAGAAAGCTGAGTCCTGTAATAGGAGAATCTGAAGGTCATTTGGATTTGATAGAAAATATAATGAATTCTGATGCTTGTGCAGCATCCATAGGTCATCAACATTGCTACAGAACAATCACAACAGGTTTGGTGGAGGCTTAAGATGTTCGTATTGAGAAGAGGAAAGAATATACTCTATGTTATTTCTTGACTAATATTTCCCTCATTTTACAGAGCTGATATCTCAATTGACATATTCAATAATAGAGCTACAACTGATATGGTTGCACTCCTTAATCTCAGGATAGATAGAGAAAAGTTTTATAAATCTGACAAACCATAAGAACATTATGAGTACTATAAAATCAGCATCAGTGATATTTTCTCGTACAATAATTTTCAATATTAAATTTTTAAGTAACTCAGTGAATGCAGTTTACTTATTTATGGTAATCCGACTTATGAAGTCCAAGCCATGATTCTAGAATATTTACATCATTAAAAGAAAATTTCAAGTACAATTTTTCATCTAAAAACAATATGAAAGTGGTTTTGCTACATTATTCTAGGATTTTACAGAATAATTCACATTTAGAAAAAAGTAGCTTTTTTTTTAGTTTTAACTAATTAAAGGTTGCCTAAATTAATGTGTGTAAGTAGATTTAACTGTAAATATGTAAGGGAAGTCCCAAATATTGTACATTTTCATAATTCAATGTGAATTTCATACAGAATGAAATTTCACCATTAAGAAAATAAACATTTTGTTCCTATCACTGAGTGAATATTTGTAATTTCTGTAAAAGCCATTTCTAGATTTTTTTTTTTTGGTCCTTTTCTGACCTTTGTAAGATTGGTGTCATTTTATCACAGTATCTCTCCTGGGCTCTGCATGGCCCTGATTTTCTAGTGAGTAACGTGTCCTTAGACAGAAGAGAATCTTCCAAGAGAAATAAATGCATATTTCATGCCCACCATGTATCTAACTAGATTTCGCCCTTATAAAAGGCCACATTACCACAGAGGAATTTACATAGAAAGAAAAGATGTGCTATTATAAACTACAGATTTCTTGTACACATAATCCCCACCCAGTTTTAAAACACATGACCTGTCAGTTCTAGGAACATAAAATCAACATCCCTGGATAACGATTCAATTTTTCCTTTGTTAATTATCAAGAGGTAAATATATACTGACACAAAGCATAAACTACATGTCTATTTATTAAAAGTGTGAAGGTGTACATTTTTCATAATTTCTTCCTTTATCTTAAGAGAATCTTCTCATGTGAGTTTAAAGTGAGATTAGAAATGGAAAATGAACCATCTTTTTCCTTCTAAAGCACTCATGATCAGCGATGTTCCCCCTCTACCACTTGACATTCCACCTCATGTGTGTCTGTCTTCATTGTCCCCATGTGAAAATGCTGAGTGATATGGAACCTGATAGCCTTCTGAAGAATAGCTGTCCCTTAGATTCTAATATGGTGCTCCTCAGATAAGGACATGGATTTCTAATACCCAGGTAACTCAGCATCTCTCAAGTCTGGTGCCATAGATGTCCGGTATCAGCGAATTCTTTATTGTGGGGCTGTCCTGTGCACTGATACTTAGCAGCATCCCTGGGCTCTACCCGCTAGACATCCCATAGCATGCCCTCCCACCCCACCTAGTGTGACAATCAAAACTGTCTTTGGATGTCGCCCAATGTCTTCTGGGTGGCAACTTGTCTTCATTGAGGGCACCAATGTTAATCATGGAGGAAAAATCCTTTCTAATGTTACATCAGAGTTTACGTATTTCTAGTGGGGAACCAGATTTCCTTCGGGCATTCAGAAATACAAAAACATGCAATAGTCTGTTTAACCTGTGCTAGTGGTGAGTATACATGGTCTCCTTTGTATTTATATGTTCTAAAGGCCTAGAAAAATAAGAATCGAGTCGTTTCCCATGTAACTGTCAAGGATAGTCTGTGCCAAGCCAGATTTCACATGCGTTTCCATTCCATCCATCCCAGCATTCACAGTTTCCACAGCTACATATTCCATTCCCTGCAATAAAACACACACGGGCGCCGTTATCATGACCAAAATGCACTACGTGAAGATGCGCTATTATAAACTACACTGTCCACAGCCAGCACTTCACACATCCTCCGGAAATTTTCTCATGATGCAGCAACCTTATTACTACCTCTTAATAAGTAGTGGCGAGAAATCTGATCTTTGAAACAGCTACTGGTGTCTACTTGGTCTTTTATAGATCAAATGTAACCATCTTCTATCACTCCAGCTGGGCTTCCCTGTCACAGCTTTGTTTTCCCTTGGAAAGCAAGTTCTGTCTGTGCTAGCAATGAACACTGAAAAGCTTAAAGCTTGACATGAAACAGGCCAAGAGTCAACTAGAGCGAAGTCTTATGTAGTAGAGAAGGACAGAAAGATATGTCCAAATTAATGTCACATATTAATATTTTTCTTTTACCTTCAACTGAAAATGAGGAGAGTGAGTATATGTGTCTCTGATTCCCCTTGCCACTTGTTTAAGTCAATGCATTTCATAACCAGTTATTAGAACTCCATGAATTAGTGTAGCAGTGGCTATTTCACTGCTAAGCTGTCTTTTTATTTTGCTTCCAGCATCCCCCAACATATATTCACACATAGCCAGTTTCCTGGAAACAACCAACAAGACAACTGTCTGGAAATAATGGTTCCTGGATCCTGTGTAGAACAACATTCCTTCTCCTATATCAGGCTCAAAGGAAAATGGATTTTAAGAAAATTATTTTTCTTTTTTCTTCATATAATTGCATATGTGTTTGGGAGCAGGTTACTTTGTGGAAGTCTCCCACATCATATAATTTGGCTTCATTATTTTGTACTCTTCTATACCTGGGAATAATGTTGGTGCTTATTCACAAAAGCTCACCTTCCTCTTCACAGTTACTTTGTATTAACTGTCTTCCTAGATGATATGGAAGCTGCCCTGTCTGGTCATCTAAAATGTTGTGTGGTGGCTGACACTTAATTCTATTACAAACTGTGGCATAGAACAATTAGAAGAGGACAATACTGCACCTGTACAAATGAGACCATCATGTTTGTCGCAGTCTCTGTCATCACAGTCACAGAATTCCCCTGAAATGTACCATTCTTCAGCAGAACAAATGCACTTTCCGCAGTGACAAGAACCTGGAATCACAAGGGGTATTACTCACCTTCACTGTATATAACTAAAGATTTCCACCTAGAGTAGAATATCCTTGACGCATTGACAATGGCTTCTAATAACCTATCTTCCAAAGGTAAAAGTTTATTGAATAGCTGGTCTCTCAGAGGGGAGCTTTACTTACTGTAATTCCTAAAGGTCACCCAGGAAAACCTTCATTATGGATCTAGACAGTTGCAATTAGCCTTGAGCAAACATTCCATGGCCCAGTCTGGTTGAAATGCCAATGAGAACAGGATGGGCCTGATTCTCATACATGGACCTCCACAAAGGTGTTCAAAAAGAGATTTATTTTTCCCTGAATTTAATCATGTTTTTAAAGTGTCTACTCTTTAAAGGAACCCAACAGTAAATTCTATTAAATGAAGGTTCATCTTAAAATTAAAATAACTTCTAACCTATTGTGCTCATAATTTGGGATTTTTGTTTACATTATTTTCTTGAAACAAGAACATACTTGCATATTGGCTGGCTAAATTAAAGTGCTAAAAATGCACACAGCATCTTTCACGTGTGTCTGACTTATCAGACCTCATTGTCAGGATTCTCTGCCACAATCAAAGACAGTGCTCATCCTCCAGAATGTTCATCCTTTACAAAGCTCTGTGTTTAGCCACCTTTACACTCCACCCATTCCTAACCCTCTTCTTTTTACCTGCTACCTAATTAAACAACTTCCTCTTTGGATATTACAAATATTTTAGATTACTAAGAAAGAATTTTGTAATGGCTTATTTTAAATCACAGAAAATATATGAGTTAAGTGGTGTCTCATAAAATAAAAATTTATTTCAGTACAAACCTATCTACATGATAAAATAACATCTTTCACACAGTAAAATTGCTTCTCCTAGAGCAGAAAAGATGACTTTAAAATGAAAAAAGAAACACACATATAAAAGTCTTCCCCTTCTATTTCCTTGGGTTAGTTCTTTGCAAATGTGATATCCTTTTACCAAAAGATGTTCATCACTAAATGTTTTCAAGTCAAAAATCCCATTAAAGATTTGGATATATTTATCAAAATTCAGACTTTGTAAGTTCAGAATTTACTGGGAGGACAATCAGGTATCAATTATTAGTGCTGCGATTGATAAATAAGTTTATGGCCTGGGTGATTAAAGTGATTAGGGAATCAAGGTTAAACTTACCACAGGGAGCATGAAGGGATGCATGTGAATGTGCCCCAGCAGTAAACATGATGGTGTTTCATATCATAGAAAACAATACATGTAGGTTCAGTGGAAGAATCATCAGTGGCCAAATTAAACCTAGGGACTTCTTTCGGGCACTTCTTAAGGTAAGAGAGTAGTCAGAATTCATTGCATCTAAGAATTCTATTTATGTTTCTTCTGCTTAACCACAACATAATTTCATTTAGTTTTGACTTTTTTCCTGAGGGTCTAGGTTTACTTATGTGTTCTAGACAAAAATACAGACTTTCTTTTCAGTTTTGATGAATGATTGACATCCTGGCAGTTGCTCAAGACCCAGGGCGTTCCTGGTCAGTCTGCAAGGAATGGTGGCCCCTTCTTGGTCTCAGGTACAGAATTTCCTTATTTTAGAAAGTTATGTATCCTTATTTTACCTACTTTCTTTCAGTCTTTAGGCATGGCAACGTTTAACACTCAATTGCTTGTTTAACAAATAGTGATATATCTGACAATTTCTAAAGCTCAGGGCATTCCACTGACAATGAGAAATTTCTGCAGAAGGTACCAGTTTTAGGGTTTTATTTCCATTCATAGAGAAAGATAAATGATATGAAAAAAATTGATTGGTTTTGGTCTTTCTTCTAAAATAATTCCTTCCTTACATTGCAAAATTATTCCTACAACAGAAATAAATTACTTTATATGTTCACGGTATTCATGTATTACACCTAGAGTGTCCTTTTGGGGGCCTCCATTCATGAAAAAATTTCTGAGTTCCTCTTTAAACTTCTCCCCTGACCCTGAAACTATTTCAATCACTTCCATTGCTTCTAGAATGCTTTGCTTCAGGCTGTAGCAAAATTATTTTCCTAAAACTGGTAGGCTTAGCTACAGTTAATATGGTATATGTTGATAGAGCATCTGATGAGTAAGTTCCAGTTCTAAAAGTCTACTAGTCACCGAAATACTTAGAATAAAAAATGGGGATTGATTTTGTATGTGCCATTAAAGAGTAGCTTTTTTCGGTCAGCATTTTCCCAGCTGTGTTGTTCTTCTGTGTCAATCCTCAATATATTTTAGAGGTAGGAAATTCTACTGCTTGTGCAACTAGGGATAGCACAGCATGTAATAACACCACCATGTGAGTAGTTATTAATATCTATTAGAACACCTTTCTTGTAAAGAGCTCTGGCTGTTTTTGTTTTGTTTTGTTTTGTTTTGTTTTCCAAAAATGGAGGTCAAATTGTCCCTTTCTGGATGCGAAAAAGCTAGGGAGAGGATTCTCTCAGACAGACATAGCCTGCCTGACAACTAAGAGGTGAGTGGACATCGCAGCTCACAGGACGCACGCATGCTCTGAGGCCCAGCCCAGCCGAGCCATAGCGAGCTGCTGGTCAGTCTTGGGAGGAAGTCCAGGGCAGTAAGTCTATACCAAACACCACTAATTCAGTTATTCTTTTTTTCAACATAAGGACCCCTAAGAATATTTCTGTCTCCCTTCTGCACTTTTCACTGGCTTGCATCCCTGGGAAATCAGCCACATTTTCTGCTTGTGTCTTCAGAGCATTCTTAGGAGTTAAGAAGGGAAAGAAATGAAATTTTCCTGCCAAGATGAGAATGGAAGCACAGAGGGGATAAAGATATTTTCCGTGACCACATGGGCAACAAACGATGGTTAACTTACACTTTCAATATGATTCAGTCTACTCTTCTATCTAGCTCTCAGTGATGTCTCTCTCAGCAAACACTTTTATATAGTTTCAAAATGATCTATTTGTCTCTGTGGATCAGACTGGACAGCCATTTGGGTAAAGCAACTGAAACACCAGGCTAAGCCTGGTTTTGTGAAACGTAACTTTTATCCTTTTATTTTTCCAGGGATATGGATGGGGTGGTGGGGGGGAGGTGAGTAGTTATCCTTTTGGATTTATTTGGATGATGTGGAACCAAACAAGTTACCGTTGGGAGGGTTTCCAGAGCCATTCAGTGGCATTTCCTTCCAGCCATTGTCACACAACAGCATCTATAAGGATTTTAGAGGAGATTATCTGGATCTAGGTTGAAATGATCAAGGTAAAAATGTTATTGTGCAGTCTGGGATCCAAATAAATAAATCCAAACAAAACAAACAAAAACTCTGAATTATATCGTCTTCTGCAAAGGTAGCTAAATTTAAGGGAGACCTGTCCACCAAGTTCATCTCTCTTATTTGCAAAGTCAATTGGAGCCTAAAGGCAAGACACCTTTGTTAGTTGACCCATTTCATTACTAATGTTGGACTTTCTTTTCACTCATCAAGCCTGACAAAATGCTGCAACCCGACATCCAGCAGGCAGTTTTCACTACTGTACTAACTACTCCATCTGTTATGAAGGTCACAGTAATGTATCTTGTTTTAAATTTTTCTATGGAGTGATTTATTGTCTTGGCTATAAATTTGTAAAGAAATAAAATGCTTTTTCTTCATCGTCTCCTGGGGTGACAGCTTTATTCACAGCTCATGGGAGGTGCATGTTTCAAACCTGTTACCTTGGTGGGTGTGGATCGCTATGTGGGTGCCATGGTGGCCTCAGGCCTTCCATACACCTGTCCCACTAACAGAGAGAGATGGACTCTGGTTATCTTTTGTGATCATCAGGATGAAGGGTATTCATTGAAAAGTTTGAGAAAAATTATACAGGTTTCTAGACAAGTCCATGAAGTTTATCAAGAAACTCATAGTCAAGGTCAAATAGCCTAGAATAGGCTTCTATTTTGGCCACCATGTTGAAGTCTCTTTGGCTATTTCACAAGTTGCTTTTCCTGTGATTCTAAGGATGGGAGGCAGTGGTACTCCCTGTAGCAACCAGGATAGCTGTTAGCATCCTCATTGTGACCTGGGCCTAGAATAGTGCACAATTCCGTGATCTGTGTCTCTTTCTTCATATTTAACTCAGCACTGATATCTCTAGAACAGGAGGAAATAAAGAAGGCCATGGCCAGCTGCTGCCCACAATATAAATGTCCGTATTTGAACATAGAAAGGCACAGCCTTCAGGTAGCTTTTGCATTCCTGTTTGAGTTAAAGACTCTAAAACTCTACCTATTGAAGAATAAACAAATGTTTTAGACATACTTTCAGCTCTTTATTAATGTCTGTATAGATTTCTACCACCCAACGCAAGCAATTTGAAAAAGCATTAACTAGAGAGATTTTTTTTTTGGTTTCATTTTGTTCTGAGGAAATGCCTTTGGGTTAGTATTTAGTCAATTAATTTTTTTTTCCATTTTCTACATTTATGTTACTAAGAAATGAGAATCCTTCCTCAGACAGTAATGACTTTATAAGAATATTTATGTCTTGAAAAGAAACAACTGTGCTTAAAATTAACTTTAGGAAATGGCACCAACTGCCGTTTACTACTGATGCACATGGTTTTGTGTATTCTCTCTGTCCTTGCAATTGGATATAGCAAAGACCAGCTTGCAAACTGTTCATGAGGGTCTATGAAATACACACTACTATTTTTATATAAATAGGTATTCTAATTTGATAGATTTTCTATGCAAAGCTTATACTCTCAGTGCAATGATAATGCCACCGAGGGAACCCAAGTTTTTTAATAAAAGTTTATAAATGTTACAACTCTGTGTGGAGTCATGATAAAGAAAAAAAAAGTCTAATATGGAAAAAACTAATCATTCTTACTATTTTTCATATGCAAGATATTATCCTTTGACCTGATAATATCTTTCTTCCTCCTACTTTTTTTTTTTTTTTTTGAGAGCTTTTTGCTACAGGGTGTGTGTGCTCACCAGACAGACAGAGAGAGACAGAGAGACAGAAAGCGAGAAATCACCTCCCAGGGGAGATGGCCACACCACAATCCCTTCTCCTCCATTCTCCTCTCGGGATCTTGGGCACGCACGGACATGTGCCTGGTGTGAGTTTTAAGCCACCAGGTCCGGGACGCGAACCACAGTCAACTACGTGGGAGTCCAGCGACATAGCCATTTCACTAACTGCTGGTCCCCCTCCTACTTTTTCCTAAAAGATCACTTTCATCTCTACTTCCTGGTCTGTTTTTCTAAATCTCTTCTCAGTTCCTTCTTTAGGTCTTTTCCTCTTAACTATTCTTACCTCCTTCTTGGTTCTCCCAACACAACGCAAAGCAGATATTAACAGCTTCTCAAGGTCTGTGGTCCCCTGAGAACAGACCTGGGATATGTTTGGTCTTGAAATTGGATTGAATTGAATTGGCAGAACAAACAGGGAACAAAGTGATTGCTTTCAATTCATCTGCGTGCCGCCTGCCTGCTGTAATGGCATTAGAGGGACGGCATGGCCTCTTCGTCTGAGTACTGTGAACATCAGTCTCAATTCCTGGAATTCCTGGAACCCAAGGACACTGCTGTCTACTGAACTGAGCATGTTTGTAGCCATTTTCAGCCTTCCTCCCAGCACCGCAGGTGGCCACAGGCATCCATCTGCTTTTTTATTTGAAGTAATATCAAAAAGCCTTTTAACCTGATGACATTGGCCTTGTGTGATTGGTAAGACAGCCACTAAGACAGCCACCACTGTTTAGTGAACACACTGCAGATAACACATTTGGTACCTCCTTCTAGTGCCACAGAGTTCTCTGTAACAGTATTCAGTGACTCTGGTATACTTTTGTTTCACTGTGTCTTCTTTAGAGAGAGATCTATGTGCAGGACCAGCAGTTAGCGTAATGACTGTGTCGCTGGACTCCCATGTAGTTGACCGTGGTTCGCATCCCAGACCTGGTGGCTTAAAACTCACTCCGGGCGTGTGTGCGTGCATGCCCAAGCCGGGCGCGTGTGCGTGCGTGCCCAAGATCCCGGGAGGAGAATGGAGGAGAAGGGATTGCAGCGTGGTCAATCCCCCTGGGGGGTGATTTCTTGCTCTCTGTCTCTCTCTGTCTCTCTCAGTCTGGCGAGTGCATGCACCCTATAGCAAAAACCTCTTAAAAAAAAAAAAGAAAGAAAGAAAGAGATCTATGTGCTCATCCTGCACCAGTGTAGGCATTTAAAGATAAAGCTGTAGTTTATCGATTCCAGGTGCAGCTTATCAATTCTAGCTACAGCTAAGCTGGAAACGGGGGCTGTCTGTTGTGCAAGGAGGCCAATGAGCTTAAGGGGAGAGCTGGAGGCTCCGACCAGCAGTTAGTGTAATGGCTATGTTGCTGGACTCCCATGTAGTCGACCACAGTTTGAGTCCCGGACTCAGCGGCTTAAACTCACGCCAGGCGCGTGTGTGTGCGTGCCCAAGATCCCGAATGGAGAATGGAGGAGAAGAGATTGTGGCATGGCCATCCCCCCTGGGGGTGATTTCTCGTTTTCTATCTCTCTGTCTCTCCCTGTCTGGTGAGCACACGTGCCCTATAGCAAGCTCTCCAAAAAAAAAAAAAAAAAAGAAAAGAAAAGAATGTTATGTGGAGAGACCAGCAGTTAGCTTAATGGCTATGTCGCTGGACTCCCATGTATTCGACTGCGATTTGAGTCCCGGACCCAGTGGCTTAAACTCACACCGGGTGCATGTGTGTACATGCCCAAGATCCTGAGAGGGGAATGGAGGAGAAGGGATTGCGGCATGGCCATCGCCCCTGGGAGGAGATTTCTCGCTTTCTGTTTCTCTCTGTCTGGCCAGCGCATGTGCCCTATGTCAAAAAACTCTCCAAAAAAAGAAAAAAAAATGTTATGTGGAAAGGTCAAAACTGAGATGCCCTTACTTAATCTATTAGTATTCTTTACTAAGAATGCACCTCTTCTGTGCAATGTTATTTATGAATGAAATGGAATTAATAATTTTATGGGCCAGCAGGTGGCATGGTGGTTAAAGTGTTGGATCACACATGGCTGACTATGTGGTTTGAACACTGGGCCCTGCAGCTTGGAAAACACACAGGGCATATGTGGGTGTGTTTTGCAAGGTTCTTTTCTCCTCTAAGAAGAGGACATTGGGAAGGCTTGCTTATTCCTTAAGCCTGTTTCTGGGGTAAATATCTGATTGGGGTGGTGGCTCTGTTCAACCACCTCAGAGATAACTACTTTGCAGGGTCCCCCCCACCCCCTGCCACATAGTTACCTATTTTCTTAAGTTATACCTGTTTACTTGGAATAATTGGTGATTTTTAAACCAAGGGAAATTACACTGGAATTGAGGGATGCATATACTTTTTCTTTCCCTTTTTTTTCCATAAAAGGAAGTATTTTAATCTCCTTTTACATCTTTCTCCCACCAGCAGCTCCCACCCTACAATACATACATATCTATACAATTTAGTCTAAGAAGCTCAAAAAAATCTTGTTTTCTTTTCTGAGAGATTTCCATTTTATTTTCTAAAACTTATCTTCTTATTCTGACACGTGGGAAAAATACTTTTTTATTTAATAAGCTAAAACTGAGCTCAGATGCTTTAAGATCATTCTGAGTTGTGCATGTTTTAGTTCATTCACACCCAGTGTATTTAGTTTCTCTTATTCTTTTGCTTTTTTGTTTTGTTTTGTTTTGCTATAGGTATGTGCACCTGCCAGAGACAGACAGAGGCAAAGGCAGAAGGAAAGTGAGAAATGATCACACCTCAATCCCTTCTCCATCCTCCTCTAGAGACTTTAGGCACACACGCTGTATTGCAAATGGAGTCAGGATGGTTTAGTCTGCTACAGCCAAACAACTTACGTTACTCGTTGCAGTGTGCTTGCAAGCTTGTTATGTAATTACAACTGCTGTTTTACACCAGTGTATGTAACACACATGTGCATGTGCAACGGTTTGATTTTGACAATGAGCCATTATTGGCTGCAGGCCCTTTAAGAGAAAGGAGCATTGGTCAGCTAGCACTGTCTAGCTAGCGAGCCCTGCTCAGTGCAGTTCAGCTCCATGCTGTGAGCTCTAAGAGGGAGGAAGTGCTTCCCAGTGTTCTCCACGCACATTACAAGCTCCAAAAGCAAGTGCTTGCTCGCACTGCTATGGGCTTCGCAAGCCCATGCCACCCTAAGCTCAACAATAAACGTGATAGCAATGGCTCGTGTCTTCTAACTTCCTGCTTCTCTGACCCACCCTTCAGAGGAGAAAAGAACCTTGCAAAACACACCCACATATGCCCTGTGTGTTTTCCAAGCTGCAGGGCCCAGGGTTCAAACCACATAGTCAGCCATGTGTGATCCAGCACTTTAACCACCATGCCACCTGCTGGCCCATAAAATTATTAATTCCATTTCATTCATAAATAACGTTGCACAGAAGAGGTTGAGGACCTCTTTGCATGAAGTCTTTCTCATGTATTTCATTTTCTTCTATCTAAAACTTGATCTGATTCATATTCAAGCTTCAAGTTTGGTGCAGGCAGAGGACATACCATAATGGCTTCCTTTCCACGCAGTTCAGTCTGGAAAAGATGGCTGCTCTACAAACAGTTCAGTCTGGCAAAGATTGGTGCTGTACTAACCACTGTGTTTCAGAACTGAATCCAGTCCCGGCTGCCGCAGAGATACTCACCCTTGCCTGAGCACAGTATGCCATCTGCTGACTCACACAGGCTCTTGCTTTGTTCTTCCGTCATGTTACACTTCCGCGGGTGTTGGCAGAGCTTTCCAAACCATCCTCTCTCACAAACACAGCGACCACAGGAACACGTGCCATGGCCTGGGAAGCAACCACAGTTGGGGGTGAGAGAAGGAGGTGGATAAATAACCCACAGAATCAGTCTTAAAAATATATATATTTAAAGCATAGGACCTGAGTTCTTATCGTATGCTTTCTCTTGATGTGTCATCACTTTGGCATGTAAATTGCTTAAAAGACTTCACAACACGGTTCTAGCGTAACATAATAAATTTGAATGTAGTAGAGGAAGTGGACAGGAGAGAAAGAAATTTGCAATCATTTAAAATGGAATTATGCTATCCTTTCTCAATACAAAAAATTTTGCTCATTTGCATTGTTATCAGCACGGAGTCTTAGTGTTGTTCTTCATCGTGCACACCGTGACATCCAGCCCCATTTGCAAAGCTAGTCACATCACCACTGCTTGCAGCATGTATTGATTGCTTTCCTATTGCTTACCAGTAAAAACAAAAAGGTAACGTCACGTGAATGACTTTGGGATTATATTGGTTTACCCATATACCTCCCTATTGACTCATAAGAACAGATACAAATGTAAGTAGTGATTTCTCTATTACTGCATAGAAACACAGTATGAGCATAGTTTCACATGTAGTATTTCGCCACCGCCCCCCCCTTTTTTTTCTTTTTCTTTTTTTAAGAGAGATTTTTGCTACAGGGTGGTGGATGTGCTCACGAAGAGACAGACAGAAAGTGAGAAACCATTTACAATCCCTTCTCCTTGGGAACTTGGGCATGCACACACACACGCCAGGCATGAGTTTTAAGCCACCAGCTCTGGGATTTGAGCTGCGGTCAACTATGTGGGTAACCATTATGGCATGTGCTGGTCCCTCCCCTTTTTATTTCTGACTCCTGGCTTTTGAGATGTGTATGTTTTGGAGTATGTGCAACATTGTTTGTAACAGTGACCAGCACTGTTTAATTACCTATCACCTATGCTCCATCAGATTGCATTGTCTTCCATTTTAATTTGTTACCACTCAGCACTTTATTTTTCTTCTTAATATGTGCACTGCCTTTTGGTCAGACCTCATTGTATCAGCTATTTGCCTGGCAAAGATTATTGAGTATCTACTATAAACAGAACAATCTGGTAGACTGAGTTCTGGGAGACTAAAAGAGTTATTAACATGCTAAAGAAAGAGAATACTGTTAACTGGGGGAGTGAAGAAAGGGCTCAGTGATACCCAAGGAATGAGAAGGAGACAGTCTCTGTTCTAGGAACAGAGCCAAGAAAATCTCGGAAAAGGTATATGGGATAAGAAAGCTTGGCATGATATAAGCAAAGAAAGGAAGCTAATGTGTCTGAAAAATAATGAGTAAAAACAGTAGAATAAATAATAGAGGTGGGGAGACATTCAGGAATGAAAACTTATAAACTGTTTATTCCTGGTAAGGGATTTTAAAATATTTTGAGAAGTTATTCTAGGAAATGACAGTAGAACATTAAGCAAGAGATGTGATTTACAATTTGCAAATTTATTTTGGCAGCTGAGCGGGATAGATTGAGGTGTGTTGGGATAGAACGAGTATGGCGGGGAAGTGAGGGAGCCAGTGTGATTGTCCAAGTGAGGAATGAGAGGGGCAGAAAAGAAGCCTGCAGCAGTAGGAATGCAGTGATCTGGATGGAGATCCATTGTGGAGCAGAGCCTATGCCTATGAGACACACAGTTGGGTGTGGCAGGTGAGGGAAAGAAACTAGTTTTCTCATTAGAAAAATAGTGTGGATAATGATGTTATTTATTAGATATAAAAACTTCAGGAGGAAGAAGTTGAGGACAGAACATCAGCTCTGTTTGTTCTATATAATTTTTGTTTTTGTTTTGGGGAGAGGGTACATACACTCAACAGAGAGAGACAGAGAGAGGAGGAGAGAGAGAAAGCACCCCCCTGCCCCACATACAATGGGATATGGTCATGTTGCCATTCCTTCTCTAGTTCTCCATTTTGCAGAGATTTGGAGGGCATGCACATGTGTACTCTGTGTGTTTCTCAAACCACATGGACCAAGACTCAAACTGTATAGTTGATTGGCCAGGTGGGATCGGGTTCTTTTAACCAGTAGGCTGTGTAGCCGGACCATCATCAGCTGTTTTGAACCTCTTGTGTTTGAGATACTCTTATGACAACCTAATAGCAAGAAAAATAAGCAGATGGACACAAGCCTGGAGCTCAGAAGACAGCCTAGGGTATGCTCTAGGCATACACCTATTAGAACTTACAAGAGTAATATTTAAAGATTTAGAAGTGAATGAGTCTATGCAGGAAAAGATAAGTCTTGGAAAAGTCAAATATTTATGGTGAGGGTAGAAAAAAGGAAATCAAACAAGTAGGAAAATCCAGTAAGGAAGGAAGAAAATAAGTTTGTATTATCTCATAAGATGACCAAAGAAAATGTCCCATAAAGGAGACCTATGGAGTGGAATATTCCTGAAATCTTAATTAAAACACAAGACCATAGAAGTCGTTTTGGTCAGCTTTCCCCTGACCGTTTCTATTATGTTGGCCCTCAGGACTATGAGTGGCATCCCCAGGGGAAATTATACATATAATGTCTCTGCTTGGTGGTCAACTTGGCCGTGACTAAGTCATCTTCATATAATAGGCACATGATAGATCATCACAGAATGAGCCTGAAGAGAGAACATGCTTAGTGAACTATTTTAGGTGCACTTCCAGTTTTTCAAACAGATGAGTGATTTTCCACATGGAGAACGCCATTCATTCCCTCCAGGTACTTACCCCTGCAGCTGGCGCCACCATCGGCAATTTTTCTTCTCATTCCCTTTACTTCCTCCAGCAAAATGTTCACTAGGAATGCTCTGGACTTGACTCTCCAGTACAATATAGCAGTCACTAGCCACATTTGATTACTTAAATGTATTAAAGTTAAGTACAATTTAAGTTGGTTGTACATCTGGTCTCAGGAATGACATGTGACCAGTGGCTATGTGTTAAACAGTACAGATATAGAAAATCTCCATGATGTTTGGATGATCTTTGGGGCAGTTCTGCTCTAAAAAATAACCTTTTCCAATGAAGTTCATTGACTGTGAAATATATTCCCATAAAACACTGCAATGCCAGTTCTCCATTAGGAAACTGACCTATGAATGGATGCTAGTTAGATCAGATACCACACACTGCCTTGTGCCTCCTTTATTATTTTTTTTTTAAGGATTGTTTATTTAATATTTTAGTCTTTTTTTTTTTTTAAAAATTTGCTACAGGGCACATGGGCTCTCTAGAGAAAGAGAAAGAAATAGAGAAGAAAAGCAAGAAAGCAAGTCTCCAGGTCTGGGACTCAAACCACAATTGGCCATGTGGGAGTCCAGCCACCATGAAGACTGCTGATCCCAACTTTCTGCTTTCTAACATTAAGAGAACTCTCATTAGTTTTTTTCTTCCAGGGAACTGAAAATATACCCGTCTTGAAAATACTTGATTACCCAGATTTTTTTTTTTTTTTTTTTTTTTTGCACTAATAAAACAGAGTGCTAATAAATGATAAAATAAGAGAAAATCTGCTGGCCGAGGTTTCCAGACAGGCATTGCTTCCAAAATGAAATGGAACAAACTCAACCAGCATGTGTCTTTTGTCCTTTATTGTTTCCCTTTCCACTTCTCCTTGCCTGGGAGGGGAAGCATTTGGAGGTTGTCTCTGAGAATGATGATAGCAGTCACATGGAAGGGAGGACAGCGGAGACAGGATGGGTCCTGGGACATTGATGGTATTCAGGCACTATCCTCCTCACCCATCCCCAGAGTGACAATCTGCAGACTTAATATCTGTGTCAGTCACCTTATGCCAAACAAAGTCCTATCTGACACAATTTTCTGGAAGAGGTTTGTTATGTTACGATTTACTTTGGACACAACCCCCTACAGACTGTCCAAGGGGACTTCAAAAAGCTTATTATGAGAAAGTTGAATGAAAGTCCAAGTTCATTTTGAAGCAAAACTATTTTAAAATTCATGCACAGGTGTTTCACACTACACATTTTCAATAAAATTTTTGAAGACTTGCCTAGTATTGTGCATCTAAGAAAAACCTGGCCTGAGTGAGAGGTCTTTCTTCCTCAATACAATAAGTCTAGCAGTGTCTGGGAAGCACTGATTTCATATTCTCAGGCGACACAATTTCCTTCAAATTGCAGGTATGAACTAAAGAACTCCCTGAAGAAATGTGAACTGATTGTGTAATTAAGAGGTGGCTCTTCATTATCCCTTCTTGTTTCTTAAATTGGACTCATGGGCAGCTATTCCAAGAGCACAGAGGAAAAAAGAAAAGCAATAAGCAGTCTATTTCTTAATCTCACCCTGGGTCTATAGAGTGCAGAAGGGAAGTTTCTGATTAAGCTTATATTCTGTTAAAACAATTATATCTGAGCCAGCATGTGAACATGTTTTCTTTATGGAATCTTAAAATTATATACTACTAAAAATGGATAGACTTTAGGAATTTTCACTCTGAACAAAGCATTTTTTATCAATAGTGACTTATCTGATAGAAATCCACACATTTTTATGTCACATAATCTTTTACCATGAATAAAGATTTTTGAGAGGGCCCGCATATGGCCTATGATGATTAATATGACTCACAAATAAGTGAATTAAATGAAGTATGGTTTTTCTTCATGCTGATTTATTTTGGCTATTCATCTTCATAACTTGTTTTTAAGTTGTAATTTTGGTAGAGTCAAAACTGAACTGTTTAAAATTAAGAAATTAATTATGTCCACCTTTAGGTACCATTGCTATTTATCCCAGCCCACTAGAATTGGTTTAATCACCTGTAGTTTTACTGTTACAAAGGTGGATAAATAACACTTTGTTCTTTGTTCTCGTATGTCTCCTGATTAGTTATGTTTGTGGATGTCTTTGGTTTTACTTCCTTACGAATTTGCTAAACTGCTCAGACAATGCTATTGTTGGGTCAGAGATGGCATATGGGTCTGTGGACACACATTGGATGTGCAAGTTTTAGTCCATCCCTCCAGGTGGAAGGCCACAAAAATGATGGCTTAGTGATGGGTGATAAACTGAAAAAGTTACCTGTAATAGTGGTTCCCAATCATTTTTGCATCTAAGCCAAATAGGGATGTTGCTTTTACATTTTACACACTCATTACTGTGATTTGTTCACCAATAGCTGCCACATGATGAGGATAATTAATGACCTTGGAAGAACCAGTTGCAATTCCTTCCCGGAGGACAGAACTGCTGATGTTTATGATTCCAATATCCTTCCAAACTACTTTGTAGCTAGATAGTGGAGGCAGAGGCATTGCTTGCCCTATTATGGAGATGGTCATTGCAACCTTTTACTTTCCATTAGAGATGGAAGGCATTCGTCGTCCAGTAAGTACAGAACACCAGGGACACCATTCTCTGCATCTCAAAGCCAAAAATTGATCTTTTTGTCCTATTGTACAAGTTGGTAAACAAGGCAAAGAGGCCAAACATCCTGTCTGAGTCACCACAACACTAGTAAGAAACACAGGCAAAATCCAGATCCTGGTCTGTCTGAATATGAGGTTTCCATTTCCATCTTACTGCATAGCATTGCCTCCATAGTTCCTGTTCGCTTAAATTTTATAAAAAACAAAATGCATAAAAGCACATTTGCACACTCACACTAAAGCAGCTGGGCACACCAAAGAATGTGAACTTGCTTTAACAAAGTATTGAGATACCCAGGAAAGATTCATGCATCTAGATTTTTTTTTAAAGTGCGGCTCCTCAAAAATTAAATAAAACTAAACCTAGAAAGACATACAACAAAATGCCATCAGATATCATTTTTGAACTATGTATTAGGTTGACAAAATGTCATGACACGCTTTTGTATAGAAAAACATAGAAATTATAAATCATAACTTTTCTGACCCAATATTTATGGGTCACTATTATTTTATTTAATATTTATTTTTTATCAATTCTTTTTATGTTGAAAAGGAATGTAAAGGTAAAAATATTTTAAAAGTGCTGACACCTAAAGATGAGCAACATATCATAGATGGAAGTGAAATCAAGTATTTATAAATGAATGCATGATTACATGATTTGAGAACAAAATTCTTCCCAAGGACGAATTCAAAGAACAGCCAAGAAAGATCTCTAGAAGCAAAGAAACAAAATAAATATATTTCTTCCATATAACAAATATTCTTTCACCTCCGTGCTTTCTCTCAGCCTTATCAAGCCTCCAATGTTCTTTATACCCAACTCCCACAGGGTCAAGTATTAGCTGCTCAAGACAAAGTCAAATGGTAACTACAGCTTAAAGAATTTTTTGGTCCCAAACTGGAAACATATCTCCCTTTCTCTTCCTCCTTAACTAATTGTGATTCTCTTCATTTATAACTTATTCAAAGAAAGATCACGCACAACAACCATTATCCTCAGTTTAAAGATCAAATTACCAGAACCTCTCCAAAAAAAAAATAAAAAGATAAAATAACCAGAGAGAGAGAGAGAATTAATAAGAGAGCAAGAGGGATATCATTTTCATGACAATTATACAAACTTGAAAGAGCATAGGAACACATACCACACAAGGCCATCATGCTATAATGAAGGTGCTGCAGAATAGAGGAAGTCTAAGGTCAAAATGGTTCCTGAAGAAGATGGTTTACATTAGTGGGGAACAGAAATGTCTTATTACCTGTTGATGTTGGCATGTATAGTATTCTCAACTGGATTGATCCGAGAAGTATTTCATGATGGGTAAAGTCTTTTTACAAGCAAAATGAGAAATAGTGATTGACTGTTTAAAATATAATTAGAATAATAATAATAATGATTGGGAAAAACATTGAAAAGATATTGAATGATGAAGTGGGGAGATTAATGTCTCTGTATTGACTGACATGTGGGCATTCCTCTTTGAAAAAGCAATGTAATACACTATAAAGTTATATGCAATCCAATGTATTATAAACAAGATTATGATAATAATAAAAAATAAATAAATAAAAAAGATGTTTTGGAAGAATGGTGAGGAGCTATGTAGGAGAAGTGAAGATAAGGCACTCAAATGTTAAGGAGAAAGAACAAATCTTAGTACACTATGCTTCTCTACCTCTGTTGCCCACCATGAAAAAAAATCTTTTTCCCCCCAAAAATGGAGACAATTGGTACAACAGAAACATAGCCTTCTGCACCCATCCAATTGCTCAAACCAGAAACCTAGGGTTTATCCTTGATCCTGCCCTGTTGCTCACTCACATTGTTCAATCATGAATTTCCACAAATGCTAGGGGTCAGGTGCTCTTAGGTTTAATTCAGCTAAGCATTCGGATCAACACTCTGCACTGGCCTCCTTGGAGGGAGATGGGGCAGGAACCAATCCTGCCAGCTGGGTAGCATCTGGCATCTGGCTTTTTTCTCCATGGGAGTTCATAGGGATTACAGCTGTACAATTGTCTATGGGTTATCTTTTCTTCAAATAGTACAGCTCAGAAGTGTTGAGATGAGATCTGCATTGCTCAGATGTGGAGGATTCTCTGGCTTAGAAGTCTCCCACAGATGACAAAATCTCTCCTAATCTTTCTGTAAGCATAGCATTCAAGGTCCCATGCCTGTTGACAGAGTTAAGGCACTTAATGAAACCAGAAGCATGCCAGTCGTAGCAGCAGTTTATGATTCCTTCCAATCTAGTAGAGCCTTATCAATCATAGCTCACTATTTCCATGAGCAGTGTTGCCTGGTAACACTGGCATGGCACCATCTTCATCTGTTTCTAGGAAACTGGAGATACTTATTTAACAGAGGTTGGATTCTCATAGCAGAATAAAGGCTTTGCTAGCCTGTCACCCTCAGTGCTTCTAATACTTTCTCTAATACATTCAAATTTCTCCTTCTCTGTTGCCCTCCATTAAGCTAAAGCAACTCTCCTTCACTAGGATCATCTTCTGCTATCCATATTTATCCACCAGCTCCACAAATGCACATACTCTCCCAGCAATACAGACTTCACTTGACAACCATGTTAAAAAAAAATAATTCCCCTTTGTTCATGATAGAGCAGGTGTGTGTGTGTGTGTGTGTGTGTGTGTGTGTGTGTGTGTGAGTGAGGAAGAGAAAGAGAAACAGAGAGAGAGAAGCACCCTTCACAAGGTCTGGTCACACTGCAATTCCCTTCCTTGAGTCTTCCAGTCCATCAGATCCTAGGCACTCACACACATGCTCAGTGTGTTTTGAACTAACTGGGTCAGAAATTCAAACCATTGTCACCATATGGAATCCATCTTCTCCTGAGCAGTACATTACTACTGTAGCATGGAGCCGGCCCTCAGAAGTACTTTGTAAAATATTATGCCATGATGATATTATTCAAGACTGCCTTTGGTTTCCTATTGTCCTTTGAGCAAACCCCCAAGTCATTAACATGGTTTACCACATGTCACATTCTTCTCTCCTTGGCTTTCTAATCTCTAATCATACACAGTTTATCTTTAGTCTCAAAATATTCCTGGAGCATGTCACACCTTCTCTTTCTCTTAAACACCTCAACTACAAATTTGGAAGAATTTCCACATTAAAAAAAACTTAGTAGAAATTGAAGAGAAGAATCTGAAGACCAGAAGAATGACTGGCTCTGAGAAGTCATCTTGAGAGACATTGATCTAAAGGTGAGTGTGGGAGAAACTGAGATTACTCCAGGGCAACAAACAAGAGGCAGAAGAGACATCCAAAACTCATACCTATGAAACACTAGGTTTATTGTTAAGCTCTGGGAACTGAGCAAGAAAAAGTGATGCAGCGATTATGAGAGAAGCAAAAGTAAAACAATGTGAAGGTACACCTGAGGCCCAAGAAAACTTCCCGGGGGTTTCAGAGAGAAGTAACTTTAACTCTATTCTAAAAGTGTTTATGGAGACTGAGAACTGAAATGTGCCTTTGATTTGGATCCCATTCATATGTGAGGTGTGCTAATGAGGAGGGCCCATGCTTCTAGAAGCAGTCTATCCCTAACAACTGATGGGGATGTAAGAATTGTGGGATTTTTTACATCTCTCTTTTGAGCTGAAGTTGCAGTTGGCTACAGAAAGAACTGCAATAATTGTCTGACCTCTTTCCTCTTCCAGTTTCCAACTTTGCTATTAGTATTTCCATTACTTTCACATAAATTGCTTACAACGAAATCCTTTTCTTAGAATTTGATTTCCTATAGTTAACCTAGAAAGAATACCAATCTCTGGGGTAACTATATTTTTCATTGTAAATCAAAGAAGTGATATCTTGGTTTATACATTTGGTCTTTTACCAGTTTGGTTCATGAAGTCTCTTCCCCCCAGGACACAGACCATTCTGTGTAGATGGACTACACAGAGACTGTGGATTATGCAGGCTGACTATTATTCAAACAGTACTATTGTGAGATGCTGTCTTGTTTACTCACTTAAAACTTGACTTCATGTGAGAGGCAGATAGACTTGTTTTTATCTTTTATTTCCTCCCCACTGTTAGAGATAAAGAAAGATTTGTGGAGAGGACAAATATAAATCAATGGGTACAGAGATATAACAGCTTTCTACAATATCAATCAGTCCAAAAAAGATACCAAAGAAGTTAGGTGAGAAGACCCATGAAAGGTTAACAGTGCATGTCAGAGGGAAAAACAATAATAACACTAAGAGCATAGATGTGTATATGGCACTTTCTAAGTGCCAGGCAGGCTGTATTTGCATCCGGAGATTTCAAACATTTTGTGGAAAAACAGAATTCAAGTACGAGTTTATTTAGGTGCAAACAGTTTTGAGTCTTGCATAGTTTTTTTCATAATACACATTTTTCATGAACATTCTTTTTAATTGCCAATGAGTACATGTACTCATTAGGGAGAGAGAGAGAGAGAGAAAGTAACCCCCTCCAATAGGGCATGGAAATATCACAATCCCTTCTCCCTTTATTTTTTTTAATCACACATTGGGATTTTGGGTACTCACACATAGGCACCCAGCATGTTTTCAAACCACTGGGGCTGATATTTGAACCACATAGTTGGCCATTTAGGATCCAGCTTCCTTAACCAGTAAGCCATACACCCAGCTCTTCATGACCTTTTTCAAGATCCCTCATATTGTTGTGAGAATTAGAGTTAAAATATGTTATTTCTTAACAAACAATAAGACTACGGTCTACTTAGATAGTCCTTGTCACCAGTACAGTGAAGGAAGGATCTAACCTTAAAATACTATTGACAAAATATGAAAACAATTTAATAATGGCACAGAGAAAAATCTATGAACTGAATATCAGTCCTGGCTGGTGTGCCAATTTCTAGTTAAGGGGTGTTAATGCCTCCAAACACTCAGCTGCCATTTTCCATTTCTGAAATTAAGAATAGAAACAATCTCTAAGGATGGCTAGCATGAAGGTGGCATGAGAAAAAATCACCTTGTACAACAGATATTTTAAAAGACTTTTCTCTTGGTCACAGAAAAGAAAAAAGGCAACTATTTTTGGTCAAATTGTAAGTGTTTTGTAGTTGGTTGGTTACAGATACAATAGGAATGTAGATGAATAAATGTTAGGGAGATAAATGATATAGATAGATAAATAGATAATAGATAATCTTAGATAGAAGGTGTCCCAGACTTCAATAAGACATCCATTTTTTTTTACCCCAAAATAGTTCCCAGTATCTTACAATAATTGTCTTGAAGAGATATAACTGTATTCTTTCAATATGATTCCATGTTGAGCTCAGTTCAATTGTACTAGAAACCTGGAAAGAGCTATGATAGGCATGCATCGATCTCTACAGCATAAAGCTCCTCAAGACTGAAATGTAAGAATAATGTTGACCTACATCCCTTCACCTAGATGAGGCTCTGGCCAGCATTCTTCTTCTGAAACTCTAAAGTTTGTTGTGCTATCTTTGCTGACTACCCACTACCTGCCTCACTCATTCTCTGAGCAGTTGATTGCCTTCAGGAAGCTCCTTTTTCAGTCTGAGAGCCATCTTAGAAACTGAGTGTATATCTCATTTGATTCTGTAAACTTAAGAGTGTAATTTCACTGCTTTTTTTTTTTCAAGTTTGTGGGTGATACTTTTCTTCTCAGTGTTTCTGAGCAAAGTAATGAAAATCATGTTAAAGTGTTGGCTTGCAGCAAAGCCTTTAGCTATCCTAAAGTGTCACAGCATTTAGTACTTAGTTTAGACTCAATGTTTTATCAATAATGTACTGTGGGCTACCTTCTAAAACAAGTTCAAGGAAATAAAGGTCATTACGGTCCTAATATTGCTTTTAGATCTAATGGTATATTGCTTTTTGTTTACATTTTTAACAGCAATTTTTTTCAAAAGGATGAGGAGAGTTAGAAAGCTCAGATGAAGCAAGCTGCATGCAGGTAGCAGGAGGCTGTGAGAACTGCTCCCACCTCCGCAGACCACACCCTCGAGGTCCTCGCAGCGGCGGTTGTCACACTCGCACATCTTGCCGTACACCCTGCGATCTCCCGGAGGGTAGCAAGTGCATTTGCCACATTCACATTTACCTGAAAAGTGTAAAAGAAAGAACTCTCAGGAGAGTCACAAAATCAGAAAGGTTGCCAAGGAAACAGGTATACCATTCCACTCAAACCTCCTGGACCAGTTCCAGGCTATGCCTGTGAGCAGTTCAGCAAATGACTTCTAACCTTCCTCACTAATGTAAGCTGAAGGTCAAGCACAGACACCAAAGAGGTTGGAAGCCCAGATCCAAATAGTTGATTCAGAAGTCAATCGTGTTTGCTCCATGTTACTTTTTTTCACTCATTTCTGAAGAATAATTCAATTATGAAACTTGGCCACCTCATATTCTACTTAGTTTGATGATACCATTTGAAATAACTGAATCAATTTTACCCATTTTGTCATAAAGTAACATAGCTTTTAAAATATTTTTATGTTGGATCTATCTGCCATATGAAAACAAAAATGTTCATAGACTCATTTCAAAGCTTTATTTCATTAAGTATTTAAAGTCATTTTCATCATTCAAAATAAATCAATTTAACACATAATGTGTGCCAAGATATACAACCTACTTACCTTTATTATTCTTGACTTAAAATGTAAAAGTACACACATTTTTCAGAATAAGTTTGGTTCATACTTTGGGAATCCCTTAACAGGTAAAATGGTGATATTTTCCTCAATATTTCTGGAGCTATAACTATGTGTCAAACACTACAATGTCTCGCATTACATCATTTTGTTTGGGATAATACCACACACCAAGTAGCAGTGTCATTATTATTTTACTGAAGAGAAATCTAAGACATATTGAGGCCATGTAACTTCCAGCTAGAAAGGTGGAAAGACTCAAAATTTACACCCATTCTCAATGACCTTAAAGCTTGCACACCTAAGTTAAGCCATGTGTATTGTGATATATGCATAATTCAACATCAGGAGGCAACATGAGAAAGCAAATTCCTTTTGTCTAAAGAATTCGTACTGATTTGCCAGAAATTCAGCTGGGCTACAGGCTCTGAGACATCTGCTACTCTCTGTCATTAGCCCCGCCATCATAATTACACACCCACTGAAACGATCGTGAGATGCTGCCGAGCTGACCTTGCAATGTGGTTTGTCATTCTGTTGCTGCACTTACATCTTGTTAAAGAAATTCTGAGTTGGTAGATGATGGAGGAAAGAGAAATTGGTATTTAGAATCATATAATTTCAGAGCCGTAATTAAAGATAATCTAATGCAGTGATTCATAATCTTTGCTGGCAGAAGTGTGGAGCCACAGTTCTTTGAGGATCTGATGAAAGATATGGCAATAGATAGTGCTGTTCTGGCTGTCCTTCAACAAATCTCTCTTTCTTCTTGGAGGTAGTCCCAAGTGCAGCAGGAGACAGGGATCCTCCCCCATGGTTCCTACTTCCTATATCCTCTAGGCCACAACAAGGACGTGCCAAACACGCTTGTGTCAGAGGTTGATTCTTGAAGATGAAAGCAAAGGCATAGGGCCCATCACAGAGCTGCAGGGAGTGTCCGGGAGCACAACGACTCCAGCCAGCTCTCAGAAGGATGGCAGCAAAGCTAGGTCTCTGCAGTGCCTTGCTTCCCCAGGTTGCTGTAGGAGCTGATTGTTCAAACTTGCATCTGAGCTTGAACCTTTCTAAAAGAAAATCCTTTTATATCCTAAATCATAAAGTTGGTGTCTATCATTTTCAATCAAGAAACTTAACTGGGGACCGAGGTGAGTTTGGAAAGATGTTGATCAAAAAATACAAAATTTCATCTGGGCAGGAGGAAAATGTTTAAGAAATCTATTGTACAACATGGTGGCTATACTTGCTAGCAGTATAAGACATAAGAGATGTTAAGCGGTCTTGCTCCCCAAAAATACTATGTGAGGTACCACATATGCTAATTTGCTTGATTTGGCCATTCCACAAAGTAGACATGTTTCAAAACATCATGTTGTCCATGATAAATATATATAATTTGTATTCATCAATTTAAAAATTATATTTTAGTCTTTTAAAAAAGAACCCTAACCAGCAGATCTCAGACCTTTCCTTGGAAAACAGTATGGACACACAGTTATTTATTTTGTAAAATGTCAAGAGGATCCATGACTTCCCTCAATCTACTACATGGATAAGGGCACTCAAGCATGCTGGGCCTAAATGATTCTCCTGAGGCCAGCTAGCCAGATATTAGCAGTGCTGATGTTAGGACCTAGATCTTCAGAGCCTTAGTCACCTTTTGATGTGCATACACACTCCAGCTCTCTTCACAGGTGGATGTGGGAATGATCCCAATAGTGCATACTGTGCTGAGAAAGACACAAACAGCAGGACCATCAGCAGATGGTTAACTATTATTCCTTCATGGACAGAAGTAGGAAACTGCTACACCAACTGGATTATTCCTGAGAGGTAATGCATTCCCACTTAAAATCAGGCCAGCTGCAGTGATGCAGCAGAGGCAGGGTTCTCTGAGATGCTGAAGCCACAAGGAAAATTCCTAGGTTCCTGTCCAAAGTCTACCTATAGACATCAGGCATGTACATGTGCTCCTGGCTGGTTGAGACTGGGTGTGGATCGGGGCATGGGATACCTGTTGAGGGAATGCCCCTTTCTTTCTCTCTCTGTCTCTCTCTCTCATAAGAAATAAATTTAAAAAAATCAAATTTTAGGTTTCAGGTCATACATATTCATGGTGATATGTCCATTCCCATTTTTAAGACATACAGTAATTTTCCTGAACGTGCATCATGGGCTTCTTTGGAAAGATTGAGATGAACACTGGCATAGGTATCCAGGTATTCACATTTCATAAATTTCATCATGGATAGTTTTTGTCTCCCACTACTTGTACAAAATTGGATAGCAAAATGTTGATATTCTGTCCTAGGAACATTTTCTTTCTTGTTAGATTGTACTTCATCTATCTTTTTCAGGTATCAGAAAATAATTAATCATTTTGAGAACTTTATTTTTGTTTTCTGAGTACTTATTGGAGCTTTTTTAATGACATATCAAAGGAACTATTAGCTGAATTCACTTTGTGCATGCATTCCTAATTCAGTTTAGGACATAGTGGCTTCTGATGGAAAGGCAACACATCATGTATCAAAACAGGATAATTTATTGCAGATAGATATAAGGAAAATTAAATTCTTCATGCAGTCCACATTAGATATCCCTGTCAGTGGGTATGGTAAAAATTAATACTACTACTACTAATAATAATAATAATTTCATGAGAAATAGAAGGAAGAAACAAACTATTACTTCACAGAAAAGTGTGCGTGTGGAAAATATAAAACCCTATTAACAATTCATATCATTAGGAGAGTATATGAGTTGCCACATACCAAATGCGTATACTAAAATCAATTGCTTATGAATATACTAGGATTAAACAAGCAAAAATTTAAGGAGATTTAAATAAGTAGAGAGATACTTTACATTTATTATTCAACACTATTAAAATGTAAAATACCCCAACGTTGAATCATAGCTTCAATCCAATCAAAATCAAAATCTGACCAGAAATTTTGCAAAAATTGGAAGCCAATTACAATATACAGAAATGAGAAATGCCAATAACTAAAACACGTGTGAACAACATGAAGATAGTAATATCTTTTCTAAACCTTTTATGAGGATTATTGTAAAAAAATAGTCATTAAGAAATTATGTTTTCATTGCAGAAGAGTCTAAGTGCAATAGAATAGAGACCCCAGAAACAGACTCTAGCATAAGTGACTGCTTTATTTTTATAAAGTGGCACTGTAGATTAATACAGAAAGGTTCCATTTGGCATAAATGGTGCTTGGATTAATAACTGTAAAAGACTATAGATAATTATAAAAATCAACAACTTGGATTATAATTATGAGCTTTATTTCATTGAAAAAATAAGACTGAAGGTGAAAGATTAGATGAGAGATGATATATGCAACAAAAATATGAAGGAGATTCAAAATGTTCAAGACAAATGTGTATTGTGAAAAAATGCATGAAATACAAAGTTTTACTGCACCAAAATATACATGTATTTAATTCAATTTTCCATGAACTTTTTGAAGTCTATTCATATCTGACAACTGTCTCTCATTTGAAATATTTAAGAGTCTAACAACAACAAACACATTCACTCCATTAAAGATGTGAACAGGCAGGCCTACTCACTGGTGCAGCAGTAACATGGTACTCAGAAAATACTGTAACCACATAGAAGATTACAAGTTTATTTCACCAGCTGACCTGTCAATGCCAGAGGCCCATGCCCATGACCCTGGCTTGCAAGGATAGCTCATAGTGACTGGAAGAATGGTTCGTTGAGGATGCTTGTCTTCCTCTCTCTCTGCCCTTCATTTTCGTAAGAGAAATAAACAAACTTTAAAAAAAAGAAAAGATATGGACAAGAAATCTGAATGGGCACTTCAGCAAATACGTAATCAATATGATCTGTAAAACTAGGAAAAGTTGCTCCTTCTCTTGAAAAACTGATCATAATAAACTTTGACACTCATTTGGACATACATGTCTTATACAGTGGGTAGAAGTATCAATTGCTAGAATTATTGGGAGACTATTTGGCATTATCTACTACATTGATATACGTAATCTAAGAACCAGAAATTCAGTTACTTGTCATGTTTCCAAGAGAAAAGCATACATGTATGCACCAGGAAATGTTCCAGAATAACCATAGAAATACAGTTCCTAATGGTCTCAAAGAAGAAATGTCTCAAATGTCCATTAATTATAGACTACTTACATGTCAGTGAGATTCTAAAATGGGACACCAAAGAGCAATTGAAATGAAGAATAAAAAAATACATGCAATGTTAAGCCTGAATCTCTTAAGAACATAATGCAGAATGTAAGCGGTCAGCCACAATATAATGAATACTGTTTGATGACATAATTCCAAAACAAGTAACTCTAAACATCATAGTGTTGGGAATATATACTTAGATGGAAAATATTAAGGAAAGTTATGAAGGTGATCACCATGAAAGTGACAACAATGGTACTGTGAAAGTGACAACATTGGTTATTTTTTCAGAAGAGAGAGTATACTGATTAGGGAATGGTAAAAGGAAAGCTATAGGGATTCCGGCATTATTTTATTTCTGGACCTGGGTGTGCGATTACTTTACTATGATTCATAATGCTATAAATTAATATGTTATATATTTCCTGGGCATAATGAATTATTTAAAAATAAATTTGATATAACTGGTGAGCCAGGGTACAAAATTAGTTTATTAACTCCTTATGGCTAAAAAAATTATCAATTGATCCAACATTTAAATGTAAAAGCTTAAATAATTAAATATTTGACAGAAATATAGGTTGGAGTTTTCATACCGCCTGTGTGCAAAAGACTATACTCCATATTACAACAAACCAGAAACACATAGGAACACATTCCTAAATTGGACCATAAAATATTCAGTTTTTTAAAGCAAAAAAAAAAAATAAGCAAGACTGAAATATAGACAATAAACTGGAAGAAAAATTTGTAGAAATAGGAAAGATACTAAGTAAACATGACCATATACAAGCTCAAATAACTAAAATGAACACCCAAGAGAAACAGGCAATTCACACCAGAAGTGATACACAGTAAATTATTTATATATTTAATTAAGTTCCGTGTAAATAAACTGCAAACTTAAAATAATTTTGCTTCTTTTTGATGAGGTTATCATGTTCATTGAAATACTTGAAATTTCTGAAATATCTGAAATGACTACAATTTTATTGGCTATAGCTTTGAAGAAATTCTCATACATGATTGGATTTCCCCACAAGGTGCTGCCAGGTACATGCAAACAAGATACTATTATTTTAGTACAGAAAGAGACAGTAGAATTTTCACTCTACTTATAACTAAACTCAGTGATACTATTATTTCAGGCAAGAAAGAGAAAGAATTTTCACTCTACTTACAGCTAAACTCAGTACAACTAAATCACAAGACAAAGTAAAGCAGAGTAGCTTGAGACCTTTCTAAAATGTAGACTGCCTCATTTGCATTTTCACAAATTGGAAGATCAAAACTTTATTTAGTCACTTCATTGGTTGTCATTCTTATTAAGTGCTAGAATATAGTTACGGCAGAAATACTTATTTAATTATTTCACACAATTAGAGACTGTTGGAGTAGAAAAGTCATGAGCATGATCACATCCAACTAGCCCACAATTAACAGATGAGGAAAATGGAGCTCTGAGACTGAGAGAAGATGTGATTCACTCAAGGTCACACAGGGAAGGAGGGATGCAGGTCATCCCTCAAGGTCACAGAGTGAGCAAGGGGATTATAGGATGGTCATCCCCTATTCCTCAACAATTTTTATAACTGTCGTTTGTGTTTTTGAATCACTAGAGGTTCTGAGGTGACCCTTTTCTAATAAAAATGGAGAGATAACTAGGAGCATTGCCTTATAGAAAAGAGTTCATCGCTGGTAGAGGTTAATTTTCGAAAATTGGTTTAAGGATAAATACGTGAAATCATGCAAGTGATATTTGTTTTACTGGCTATACATCACTTCCTCCTTTTTCCTTTCTTCTTTCTTTCCCTCCTATTTCTTTTCCTGATCCTCCACTCCATCCACTACCCCATAAGTATTCTCCCCCTTCTCACTCTCTGTCTCTCATACACATACACACACGCGTCTACACTATACTCTCACATTTGCGGAACTCTACTGCAGAATATTGACCTCCTTCAAACTACACCACCGAGAAGGTACTCATGTGTTCTTGCTCAAGCATGGGTTCAGTGGGGTTCATCAGTCTTGGTTGTCTGTTAATTTGGTCACTCCTTCCATCATTCATTTAAGATGCATTTTGAATTTAATGTATGGAATACATATCATGCTAGATACTGAAGATACAAAATTAAGAAGGATGTTTAAACATTTCGAATAGCTGGGAGAATAAAAGTAAAACACATGAGCACACAACCTGCAGGTTTATAGGTGGTTTCTGGAAAAGGTGATGTAGGATTGAGTCTTCAGGTATTTTCTTAAAGGATTTTCTCAACACAAAGAAAACAAAGAAATTTTATGATGCAGATAGAATTTAAAAATATAGGCTCTAGCTTTAAATGCATCTGGGTTTTCACCATTAAATGTGGCTCCATGGAAAAATGAGCTAACCTCATTCATCATGATTACATACAGGAATGATAATCATAATAACATCTGGAAACAGCCCATTCACAGTTTTTCTTTTTGGTAAACATGATTACAGGTCAGACTGAGGCCACACAGGAGGCCCAGTTTCAATTCCTGGCCACTCTGAAAGCTGGCAGGCACCTGTATCCCCATCTCTTCTGAGGCTAATGCAGGTGGATCATGACATAGAAACACCCTATCTAAAACATCAAATATAATAATAATAATAATAATAATAATAATACCCAATAACACAGGATTATTGTAAAGACTAAAGCTAAATGTCGTCATGTATTTAAAATACATTATAAAGTGCCTTGGCACATAGGAGTTCAACAAATATTCAATACTCCTAATATTATGTGTAGTTTTATAGTAAAAATAGGCTGAAAGCATAGATTCCAATGACACAAAATGTGTTTTCTTTCTTTATCATTCCCTATTTTTATAAAAACAAACAAACAATAAAAACAGCATATTTCCTGCTCCAGCCCGAGTTAACCTAGAAGAGCAAATGCACCTGCAAAAAATACTAACAGCAGGCACACTCTCAGTTACCTTATTTTTTTCATTTTTTAAAATGGTAAAAAGCACACTTGCAGTACATGCTCAATAGTTGGAGAGTAATTAGAGGCTCACATAAAACAGAGAAGAGATTAGCACTTTACTAACATAGTCCTCCTTTGCCTAAAATAATAGGTTTACCATAGCAACCTGATCACACTAGAAAAAGTGCCTGCCAAAGGCATCCTAAGGTTCCTTGAAATTTCTATGAGCAGGAATTAAACACTCAAGAACTATCGTATTTGGTACCATTTCATCTAAGCACAAACATGTTTTTGTGTGTGAGAATAAAGTAACTTTCTTTCAGACATTTGAAAGTGAAGAAGCATCTTCACCTTCCATTTCAAAACAGGGAGTGAAATTTCTTATAACTCAGACCTCATTGGCATTCCAGCACCAAGGAAACTTTGCTCGTGTCGTCTTAAAATACAGATAAATGTCAGCCCTTTTATTTGTCCTTCCTAAGTATACAGGGTTCAATGACAAATCATGGACCGTGCAGGGAAATCAGACATTGAAGCAAATGCTGCAGATGGAGTTGTATGTTCTCTGCCCTAGAGTGTCTACAACTGCAAATGGGAGCACGAGGCCTCCTCATCTCTCAAACATCTCCAAGCCGTCGAGGAAATCATCCTGAAGGAGGCAGTGAGATCTCTAAATCAGATTACCTCTTTATTCCCATCTAAGATGTTTCTAAGTAACACCTAAAATTACTCAAGTTTCATTTGTTCCTGATAAAAATTCTTTACATTGGTAATACCATGTTCATTTGCAAATGTAACTCAGAGGCTAAGCGGCACATCCACAGTTAAAACATGAGTGAATGACTGAGGGAGGGAAGGGGTAGCTTAAGAAATTAACCAGTGGAGCCCAACATGGAGGGGTCACAAAAATCAGAGTAAGAATGTCCCTCTGCTTAGCTGGTGTGACCCACTGACTGGGCACGGAGCAGTGCTCTGCATCAGTTACAAAGTTTTGGGTTTCTGCACACACAAATCTTATCAAATCCTAGTTTATCTTTGGTATTGATGGAAATTATTTCATCTAGCCACAAATAATACATGCAACTATAAGTTACCATAAAACTATTATTATATAGAATAAATGCCAAAGGATAGACAAAAGCAACAAATGCTACTTACCAGAGAAAGAAAGAGAGCACCCTGTTTTCTATAACCAAATAAATAATGCTGAAGAAGAGTTTCTTATAGATTGATTTATTTGATCCAAAGAGAAGCAAGGTGAAATTAGGCCTATTCCCTATGAAATTCTAGGTTTCAACACTTTTAAATATTAAAAACCATGAATGAGTAAATCATTTCTTTAATATTCAGTACAGAAATGAGAATTTAACTGATATAAACTAAGTATAGATCTTCTTCCCAAATAAGGAATAATCAGCACATTTATTTTCCAAACTTAACAATGGAATTAGTGGAAAATATATAATATTTTCCATTACAAATATTAATTTTTAAAAATTAAGGTAAAGTTTATCATAATGCAGTATTTTTTACTAATAGCCTATTTTATTAGTATTAATACTTGATTCTATCAACATTGATTTCCCAAATCATAGAAAATTACGAAGAAGATTGTAAGTGGATGAGTGTATGTATGTGTTCACACATATGTGATTTTGGGGGTTATATAACTTATAGTTGCATGGGGGTTATATCCTCAAATTTAAAAAACTCTTTTCCCACATATATGCGAACTTATTATGTGTAGCTTTATTTATTTTCTTTTTTCTCTTTAAATATTTATGTCATTTAGTACTTATATATAATCATTACACATCTTTGTGGGGTATAGAATGGTCTCTAAAAAGCATGTGTACTGTTTATAAATAAACAAAGTGAAGACATAAACATATTCACCACCTTCGACATTTAACATTATGCTGTGAACATCTGAAACCTGCTTCAATGTTTCTTTTGCCAGTATGTACTGAATTGCTTATGACATTTTTTACTGTGAAGTACAGTTCTATAGAAAAATTCCTTAATAGAAAATCGGGTAGCAAATAACTCCATAAATTAACAAAGATAAATCTTAGCATAGCCAATGAAAGAATTTGTAATTTCCATGTAGAGGATGGTAGGAGATAAGAGTTTATCATCATCTTGAAAAAAAATCTGTGGGTATCAATCATTGGTCCAGTAAGAGATAGATAAAATTATACATAATGATAGCTTATTAGGGAGAGATAGAAAAAGAACACTTTTACTCACACACTGAGATTTCTTGTATGACCATAGAACTGTGCATAAAGAAATAAGTCCTTGAAAAAGCAAAAATAAAACAAAATTCAGAAGAGATGTTTGTGAGGAGACATTCTGGTCAGCACAGAGCTCCCAAGACCAACAAGGAGACCCAAGTCCAGCCCCTGGCCTTGAGCTCATCAAGATGGACCCCTGGGAACCAGCAGTTGGCGTAATGGCTATGTCGCTGGACTCCCATGTAGTCGACCGCGGTTCGTGTCCTGGACCCGGTGGCTTAAAACTCACGCCGGGCGCGTGTGCGTGCGTGCCCAAGAGCCCGAGAGGAGAATGGAGGAGAAGGGATTGCGGCGTGACCATCCCCCCTGGGGGGTGATTTCTCGCTTTCTGTCTCTATGTCTCTCTCTGTCTGTCTGGCGAGCGCACGCGCCCTACAGTGAAACTCTCTCAAAAAAAAAAAAAAAAAAAAAGATGGACCCCTGCCCAGCCTTCTGTGGGGCCGAGGGGCCATCCAGCCTGGGTGGTAAATGCAAACACTCCCTCCAAGTGATCTACTTCATTACTCCCTTCCTGTCAGTGCAAACTTTGGGAGCAGTTAGGTTAGGGTATGTGTCAATTGTAAAAAACTCTCTGTATTATTAAAACCTATTTCTAACTTTGGAATTATTTCAAAACAACACTGTCATCATTTGTATATTACACAGTTATGTAGATAGAAAATACAAAAGGACTTAGTTTAAACTATTAAAGTTAACAAGTATCAAGGTCCCTCTAGATAATAGTCGTTAATGTTAAAACCTTAGTTGTACTTTTAAAGAGGTTTCTGCCTGAGGGCACATGTGCTGGCTAGAGAGAGAGACAGACACAGTGAAAGGGAAATGGAGAAATCATCCCGCAGGGGTATGGGCATGTTGCAATCCCTTCTCCTCCATTCTCCTCCAGGGATCTTAGGCATGCATGCACAGGTGCCTGGCATGATTTTTCGAGCCACAGAGTCCAGAACTGGACCCTTGGTCAGCACCATGGGAGCCCAGTGATGGAACCGTTATGCCATCTGCTGGTCCCAACTGTTTCTTTATTTAGTATCAACAAACATAACATAAACATTTTAAAATAATATTTATTATGACATTAAAAATAAAAATAACCTATGAAAGATGAAAGAAGCTCTATATAGAAAACTACAAATTATTAAGTGAAATTAAAGAAAACTGTATATAAGTGAAATGATATACTGTGTTTATATCGACATGGTCAATTTTTAAAACCCCAACAGTTTTTATTTTGAGGAATTCTTAATTTTATTTGAAAATGTATATATAAATGCAGAGAGAGAAAAATAGCCAAAGCACTGTTAAAGAAGATAAATGGGTGGAAACATTTCTTTTCTAGATATCAAGACATATACAGCTATAGCATTTAAGGAGGTATTGCTGATATATAACAAGGTAACTTGACAAATGGAACAGAGTAGGAACATCAGAACAGCCCACACTCGTGAGGTCATTCGATCTAGTGCACAGTAGACATTACAGTGCACTGGGGAAAGCTGATTTTTCCCTTTTTCTTTCTTTCTTTCTTTTTTCTTTTCTTTTCTTTTTTTTTTTTTAAGAGAGATTTTTGCTATAGGGCATGTGCACTCACCAGAGACAGAGACGAAATGCAAAAAGTCACCCTCCTGGGAGGATGCCCACGCCACAATCCCTTCATCTCCATTCTCTCAGAATCTTGGGCATGCACACATGCATGCCTGGCATGAGTTTTAAGTTGCCAGTCCAGTACTCGAACTGCAGTAAACTACGTGTGAGTCCAGTGATGTAACCATTACACCATCTGCTGGCCCCAATTTTTCAATGAATTATGTTGGATTAATTATATAATCCAACAGAATTTTAAAAAGTGGGGCCAGCAGCTGGTAAGTGCTGAAATCCCACATGGCTGATCATGGTTTGTTGCTTTCTCACTTTCTCTCTCTCTGGTCAAATTGAAAATGATAATAATGATAAATAAAACTAAATTAGAAAAATACTTTGATTCCCATTTTACATGACCCATAACAATAAAAAAATATATATTATTAAACCAGATTTAAGAAAAAGAAACACTGAGTAAGTGTTTTTCAAATTAGTTGCCATCTTTTAACAATTCCATGACAGAGATCTCAGGTCATCTGTAAAGAATTTGATTCAGGGGAACCAGCAGTTAGCGTAATGGCTATGTCGCTGGACTCCCACGTAGTTGACCGCGGGTTGTGTCCCGGACCCGGTGGCTTAAAACTCACGCTGGGCGCGTGTGCGTGCGTGCCCAAGATCCCGAGAGGAGAATGGAGAAGGGATTGCGGCATGACCATCCCCCCTGGGGGGTGATTTCTCGCTTTCTGTCTCTATGTCTCTCTCTGTCTGTCTGGCGAGCGCACGCGCCCTACAGTGAAAATCTCTCCAAAAAAAAAAAAAAAAAAAAGAATTTGATTCAGGATTTCCCAAAGGAGTGAATTTTAGGTATTGTTTATCATGGAAGTCCCACAAATTCAGTCAATGTCAATAAGGACACAAAGGACTGATTAAATGATGCTATGTGACTTGCCTGTTCTTAACTTTATATTAGCTAACTAGAAACATGAGGCTTTAAACTCTTCATTCTCTCAAATACCCTCTTGGGAACCCATTTAGAAATATGAAAGCAAATAGCTCTATCATGTTTCTCTTCCCAGAGCCATGGTACTTCACTAAAAACTTTATTTTTTTTTTGAGAGATTTTTGCTATAGGGCCCATGCGCTCTCCAGAAAGACAGAGAGAGACAGAGAGACAGAAAGCCCTAGGGGGAATGGCCATGCCGCAATCCCTTCTCCTCTGTTCTCCTCTCAGGATCTTGGGCACACACACACATGCGCCTGGTGTGAGTTTAAGCCACCGGTCCAAGACTCGAATTGCGGTCGACTACATGGGAGCTCAATGACATAGCCATTACGCTAACTGCTGGTCCCACCAAAAACATTTTTTAAACTGTATTTATTTATTTCTTCCATGAGTGAGAGAGAGAAGAAAGAGATGGGCAGCATCCCTCAAAGGGTTTTGATGCTGCATCTGCTTCCAGCCTCAGTCAGCCTTGGATCATGGACATGCATATGGCTGGTCTACTCAGGGAGATCATAAGATGAGAACTGGGAACCTTCCCACATGGATCAGCTTCCACAGCATCATGTTTAACCACTGTGCCACCCATCTAGCCCCACCAATAATACTTCTTAAAACCCTCTTTGGTAATGATGTGTTTACTGTAGAACCAGTGTATTACTGTTCATGTGGTTAATTTTTCATATAACAATTGTACACAATCTACATGAACTTTCTATCTGCTCATCCCCTCAAGGCATTTTGAAATTATGAGCACAATAATACTGGTGTTTCTTAAGAGAGAACATTTTCTTAAACATCATCTCCTCTCTTCCCTTAGGCCACCTTGAACATGAATGTAGCTAAAGTAGAGAAAAGATTTTTTTCATTGTTGTTTTGTTTGTGTTTATTTTTTATTGTTCTTTCAATCATCATCCATGTAGAATCAGAGAAGTTTTAATATAAATTCTCATGGGTAGTAATAGAGACAAATTCAGAAGTCCCCACATTTGTTTCCTTCAGGGAGATAATAAAAGAACCTTAATATAGAATGAATACTCTTGATGCCTGGATTTGAATTACTACTTTTTCTGCTGTTGATATGAAATATTCTGATTATTTTACTCTATATGCCCCTATACAGCAATTAAGCCATTGCCTTTAACAAGAAAGAAAATTTACCTAAAAATAATTTTGAATATAAAATACAACTTACTTCTTTATTTAAAAAAAATTTTAGAGTGATTTTTGCTATAAAGCACATGTGCCAGAGTGACAGAGACAGAGAGAGAAAATGAGAAATCACCCCTGAAGTGGATGATCATGACTCAATCCCTTCTCCTCCATTCTCCTCTTGGGATATTGCGCATGCATGAACATTCACCAGCAAAAATTTCAAATCACTAGGTCTGGTTCTTGAACCACCTATGCTACCTACAATTTCTTCTTTATTTTAATGACAAGAACAATTATGGTGGTTGAGTGGAATGTACTCAGGTCTTTAAATAAGAAAAGGGTTGACATAAGAGAAAATAGTGGGTCAAGTACTGTAATGGCAGTCAGAAACCCCATCTTAGTTATAGCTTTGTTAATTATTTATTTTTATTTAGCCTATACAGGTCATGTTTGCTTCTCATAGATTTAATTCCCCATTCTCTACACAAAGAGATTGAATTATATGATCTCTAAAGTGTCTCAGAGGTACTAATAATATTAGAATCACAAAGCTGTACCAATTTTTGTTGCTAATTATGTTTTTAAGTTAAATGTTACAAATATGTCTGATTAAGTTGTAAAATTTGTTAGACCCTCTAAGATGCTACTTGTAATTTTATCAAAATCTATTATATGTAATACGCATGTAAAATCATATTAATTTATTAAAATTCTAATTAAATATTAAAGTTGTCTCCTCTCACCAATAGAAAATCAACTGATCATGGTTTCTCTTGAATTAATACCTTTTCTAAACACATCTTGCCATTGACTATGAAATGTAAGTAAGTACTGATACTCAGTTCAAATCATGGACTTCATAAGGGCTATAAGTGATCCACACTTATGGAAATATAAATATTCTAAAATTATGTTATTATATTAATATTGTAAAGGCAAAAGAGTCATAGAAACAGTTCAGTGTCTGTGAGAAGACATGTGAGAAGAATTCACTGCCCATCTTTTATACTATTCCAAGATAACTAAACACTTAGCCATAGAAGAGATCATAAGGACTTCCATGGAAAAACTTAGTTACCTACAAAACCTTAATGATGACCAGATAAATGAGGTTGTGTTACTTTCCTCGGATTCTATAATACATTTCATTTTGATAAAGAATATCAAAAGGAAAGTGGTAGAGATGGCGAATGAGAGGGAAATAGGTTTTCAGTTAACGAAAACAGGAGGGAGGGAGGATATTGAAAGAGAAAGAAAACACAAACGTATATGATTAGTTGTCTGTATTGGCAATGGAAAATAAAGGCACTTGAAAAGCATGTCCTTCATGTAAGCCTTTATAAATCTCAGACTATAGAAAATAGTAAGATCGGCTTGCAACAGGATCCAAGCTTACTTTGGGTCCCATTCTATTATGAGTGAAAACTGTGTTATGCACCTCTCTCATTCAAATTTTTAATGACATCCCAGAAATTAACGTGGAAGAATAGAAACAAAACAAAATCATATGTGGATGCTAATTGCCAAAAACACTCATCATGCCATTGTCTGAAAAGCAATGTCTGCTTTGAAGTAACAGGAAATTGCAGTATCAGTTGACAGTGAAATGACTTTTGCTTTCACTTGATGGTTATCAAAAGAAATAGACTATTCGATCAGTCCCAACAATAATAGTTAACACCATTACTGCCAAAGCTATTCAGGCAATGAAATGAAGGTAATAAAAGAGAACAAAGAAAGGCTAAGCGATTAGATGTTTTAAACAATGGTAAGCTCTGTATCATACGAAAGAGCAGTGCGGGAGGGACACTGATTACTTTTGTCTTGAGTCATCTTTGGCTAACATACATAAGATTGCCTGGGAGTCCAAAGGATGAATTGCTTGCCATGTTGTGTTAGGTAATGAGTCATTGCATTAATTCTACTAGGAATTTTAATATGCAAACTCATTTTTTCCCCAGCTTTAAATTGACAACCACTTAGTGGGAAGTATAACTAATAGATGTTCTCAACTTCTTCTCTTTCAAATTAAGTTTCTTGTTTATGCTGCCCTTTAATTTTCTATTTTGTTTACTTTGTTGGTGGGAAGATACAGTCTTAAATGTGAACTTTTTAACTCACATTTTGAATTGGCATTATAAAAGATATACTCCAATGACATACATGGTATATGGACTTCAGCTCTTTGCAATATGAATACCAAATAATGTATCATGCCTAATATAGCTTGTTCCATTACTGGGCTTAGGGGAAGTAGTGAAATTTGCCAAGTAACCTACAAAAGACAAAAACTACAGTATGAACCAAAACAAAGGCAATAAATCAGAAGTCTGCATGAAAGCAGCCTTGAGAGTACAGGCCTAGATCATCACTTTAAGCAATGAAGGTGAAGAAGAATCTAAGACTAAGTAAGCTGAGGACCCTGTAAAGAAAGCTAAAGAGATCCAACATCAGTAATGTTCCTCTCAAAAATGAACACAAATTCTTGCTGAAGAACAGTGTACTGAATTTAATTCTAAAATGTTTCAGAGTTTAGGATAAGCCATATACAAACTCACAAAGACCAAAAAATGTACACACAAGGAAGCAAACCACTATGGGCAAGTTAGCAGAGATTAACATTCTTTTAGCACTCTGTGCTTTAGACTGGATACTGTCTAATTACCTATTTTGCCATCTTTTCTGGACTATGTTTGCTATAGTTATTCAAATATATTTATCTATTAATCCTATGGATTTGGTCATATATGCATCTGTTTCTAATGTCTGTTTTTTCTTTAGTTTCTTGTTTCTTTGACTTAATGTCAGAAAGTGTATATGAAAAGATTATAAAGACTTTGGATAATATTCTCCTCCCCAAAAATGGTTCACCACTTGTAAGCATTGTTTCTCAACCTGGGGCAATTTTGTACTCAACAGAACATGTAGTAATGTTTGGAGACATTTTTGGATATAACCACGAGAAGAGAGGTGCTACTAGCATTGGGTGAACAGAGGCTGGGGAAGCTGTTAAATATAGTACAGCATAATCAACAGACCTCACAAAAATACTATCTTCACAAAAGGTTAACAGTGCAGATAAGAAGGAATGCTGGGATGACTGAGGGCAGATCACCTTAATTCAAACAGTGATTGAGTTAACTTGGGCTAAATTTGCATTTATCTCAAGTATATCTCTGCCTCCCAGAGGTCCAAGTACACTGGCATCTGATCATGTACACACACACACACACACACACATACATATGCATATATAAGTGCTCACTTGAAAGTTACCTTACCAAAGTTACTCTCCATTCCTTCTTCTTTCTCTATTTTTTTTTTAAATGCAAGAGGGTGTATAAGCTTACCAGAGAGAGATGGAAAGACATGGGATGGAGAGAGAGGAAGACAGCAACCCCCAACAAGGTGAGGTCACACTGCAATCCTCCATTTCTCCATCCTGTTGGGATGTGGGACATACATGCACATGCAACCACCATGTTTTTCAAGCTGCTGGGTCCCGGGACTTGAATCCTGTTATGTGAGATCTGGCTTCCCTTAACCACTAAGCTACTCAGCCAATCCTGCTTTCCACTCTTTAAGACTAACCATTTTCACCTCCTCTAAAGAGCACTACATGCCATTCCCTGAAGTCTATCCTCAATCACCATTTAAGACCAGATTTTCTATCACTATGATGTTTAAGAGAGTAAACTGGCAGAGTTCTAGTATGATAAATACTGATTGATCTAAAATGCATTCCATGTTGTTGAAGTCTGTTCTATATTTTCTTTTACATAAGCTGTCTGTTTGTATCTTTAATTAAATGCTTCTGCAGGTCAGTGGCACTTTCATACCATTACTTGAGACCACCCACCACTAGCTGTTGTTTTTCAAAGTTTATTCCCAATTTTAAAAAATTATTTCTTTATGTACCAAATCAAAATTTTAATGTAAATTATATGTACATATACACATACACATGCACTAAAATTATCTATTGAGTTTCATTTTAAGATATGATTTAACTAATTAAAATATTAATCCCATAAACAAATAATCATAAAGCAATACAAGATAAGTGCAAACTAAAAAAAAAAAGTATATGGCAGAAAATTCTCCCATTAAAGTTAGCTCTAGGGAAAATTACAGTTAATATTTCAATGAATTTCCTTCTAGTATTTTATTTATATTTTTATATATATGCAGTATAATTTTATCTAGAATCATAATGTAAATATTTATTTAGAAGCACTTTGAAAGCTTTCATTCAATTAAGCTCATTCTTCCAGTTTGTATGACTCAAATTGTAGTTGGACTTAATACCAAAATATGGTATTATGTTTTAAAAGAAGTAGATAGTACCAGTTAAAATCTACCAAATATTTGAATTTCTCCTTCTGACAGAATGTCAAGTATAGATTAATTTACTTAAGGCTTGACTAATTGGCCATTCTCTCAGTGGAGAAATATATTTTTTTAATTGCAAGAGGACATATGTGATAGCCAGAGAGAGACAGAAAGAGGGAGAAGAATGAGCAACCTCAATGGGGTATGTTCACGCCACATTTTCTTTTTACTCAAATTTCTCCACCCTACCAATAATTTGAGCACACACACACCTGCTCCTGGGGTGTTTATCAAGCCACTGGGGCAGGGATTCAAACTGCAGTTTATCATGTGGGATCTGGTTTTCTGTGCACCATGTTTAAACACTGTGCTACAGGGCAAGTGAGCTTCTTTGTTTTGTGTACTACCCTAGGGATAAGAAGAGTTGGAAGGACCAGGGAATTCTTAATCTGTCCTCTTAATTTAGGATTATTCTAATGTTAGATTGTTTCATAGAGAACCATATGTTTTCTGCTTTATTATTTGTAGAGACAATCATTCAAATCCATCCATGAAGACAGCAGTCTCAGTATTGTAGAGAGTGTATCTATAATGTAACTCAAATAGATGAGTCTATGAAGACTGAAATCCCATGGCAGAGAAAGCTAGCCTCCAATATGAATTCCAATTTCAATAGAAAGAAAATCAACCTCAAAACATTTTTTAACTGTAAAGAAAACAACTACTATCCTTGGAGCAGAAGCTAATCTGTAAAGGGAGCCAAGCATAATAAAACAAAACAAAATGAAAGAGTAGGACCCATAGTGATATGCATAATGTTAAGGGTATATCATAATATTCATTTTTAAATGTTTGCTGGGCAGGTGAAAGGCAGGTAGAATTATTCCCTCAGTATACGTCTTACCGTGAGACAGTTTACCTAGGGTTAGTACATCACCAGTTTGGCAGAGGGGGGACATGCTTGATAAAACTTTCAAACGATAAAGTTAAATGAAATACTAGCAGTAAATAACTATTAAGAAGCAAAACGGGGCTGGCTATGAACTAGTGGTTAAGGGAACCTCATCTCATATGGTCGTATTGTATGAATCTTGACCCAAAGACTGAAAAAACATGCTGAGTGGATGTGCATGCCCCAAATTTTGACAGAATAGAGAAATGAAGGAGAAGGGACTGCAGTGTGACCACAGACCCTTGGAGATTACTTTCTATCTCTGTCTTAGATGAGCACATGTACCTTCTGGCAATTATTATAAGAAAAGCAAAATGATGATTTTTTTGTACGAACTGAATTAAAAACTGATATACTGAGCTAAAAATAATTTTAAAATCTCATTGATTTAATGCAATAAAACATGGAGTTTTTCTATTCATACTCAAATTTAAAACACAAAGCACACTATATCCGCTTCATTATATTTATAGCCACATCAAACCCTTTTCCTCTCTGTTTTTGGGCCAGTCTTCTACAGTGGCAATACAGGGAACACAGTTAATCAACTTAAGCAATTCTATTTGAGTTAAGAAGAGACTGAATAGGTGAGAGTGCTTCAAACAATTAATGGAAAAATGGAATTCAAGTTCAGTTTTTTTAAGTTAGGTATTTTTTCTCTTTAGTTGTCAAAGGGTGCATGCCAGAGAAAGGGTAAGAAGTTGTATTACAGAGACAGAGAGAGAAAGAGAAAATCTCCCAATGGGGCATGGTCATGTCACAATCCTTAGTTGTCCATTTTTCCATCCTGTTAAGATTTGGAGCACACACGTACACATGCATGGTGTATTTCTCAAGTTGCTGGGTTGTGATTTGAACTGCTATGGTCAGTCATATGGAATCCAGCTACTGATGCAATATTCTTACCCACTGTGCTGTGGAGCCAGCCTTAACAAGTTTATTTTACAACAAAAAAATCTACATATAGCTTTTTCAAGACATGTATTTTCCACAAACTTTAGAAGACTGTACCTCCATACCAAAGATTACAGAGATAAGGTTTGGAAATTAACTTCATAGAAAGAGGAAGAAAAAGGTAGGTTTTCAGACATACAGATATTAAGAAGCAGAGGAGAGGAGCTTAAAATAATCACTGTCTCTTTCCTTAAACACTAGATTGCTCCTAATTCCAAAACGATTTTAACAGCATAATCAGTGCTCTAGTGAAATTTATAGGAACAGGGAAAGAACTACAACAGGGATTTGTATTTTCTGAGGATAAATTATTAATGCATTAATTTAATCAAATTTATCTTGTCTACCACCTTGCTTTTGCTACATTTAAATATGCATGTCTGGCAAGTGCTTTTTGCAATATGTCCACTCCTCCCACATAAGGAAGTAGATAAGATAAGCCAAACATCTATTCTATGCCATCAATCTAGCCTCAATCTAGCAGTGCACTGAGATTTGATGGGCAGGCTTCTTTAATGAATTCTTTTTTCCTCTTTGCCAAGATCCCCGCCTCCATGGCAAGTTTTGCTGTTAAGCAAGTTCATCAGTCCTTGAATCACTTTCACCTTGGCCATCTTCAGAAACCAGAGCCTCACAGATCATACACCACTGAAAAAAAATGAACCACCATTCTGCTCTATTATTCATGCCTGTATCTTCCCACACTCCTTCAAAACAACATGGAACTAATTTGTTGCCACCAAGTTCCTCAATATCCATACACTCTTCTCTGGGCATTGCTTTCATCTCTCTCTAACTGAAACTTGGCTGTTCCCAAGAACTCTGCTCTTTCTTTCTTCTTGGTTTCCTTTGCTGTTTCTCCCCCGACACCTGTAAATGTGGCTTCACCCTGAACTTTGCCCACAGCAATGTACCTTCTCTCCCTTGATGGTGTCATCCAGACTCTGGACTTCATACCCATGTGCATTCTGAAAACCGCGACCTAGTTCAAACTCTCTACTTACAGACTTGTGCATTCGACTTCCTACTTTATATTATAAGCAACTCCAACTTAATATGACGCAAAGAGCACTATTGATTTACCCACATTACCATCTAATCTGCTCCTCAAAGACTCATTTTTTTCCTATAAATGACATGAACATACACTCAGTAATTCAGACAAAGGACAACTGTAATTCTTCTCTCTCATTCATATCATAAGTCCAAACTGCTGGTAAAGTGGATTTCAAGTGTGAACAATTACACAGTTTCAACTGTTCCCAGTCTAAGTCACTCCATCTACCTGAACTCCCATCATGTTTCTTAGTGCTCCTTGTCTCCAGCTTTGGATCACTAGAGGCTACCCACCATGGACCAGCCAGAGCAATCTTTCAAAGGAATGAAAAATATTGTGTCCCTTCTCTCTTCTTAAGATCTTCCTATAACCTTGATTAATTTAAAATAAAATCTACGCTTGAGCTTCAGGGTCCAATATGACCTTCACTGAATGACAACTAAACTCATCTAACTCCATTCTTCAGCCTTAATCATGATCTGAACACAGTGGTCCTGTCATAACTTACTCTGTGAACCCAAAGCCTTCATACTTGATATTATTTCTGGTTGTAAAGCTCCTCCCCCAGATTTTTGTCCACTGTCTTCTAATTTACTCCCAAACTCGTATGTCATCCCAGATAAGTTTTCTCTATGACTCATATTCATTCCCTGCCATGTTGCCATAATTCATCATAGCACTTACCAATATCATGTGCTGTCTTGACAAATCTTCACATGCTTTTGGAAATTTCTCCTTCCCAGTCAAAATATTTGCTTCTTAAAGGCAAAGATTCTGTTTGTCTTCATTACCCATATCTTCCATATAATATTTTTTAACATCTATTTGTTGAATGACTTTTATTGACTCACTTTTGTAATATTTTAAATGCTAAATATGTGGATTCTATTTATTCACCCAAATTTTTATTTTTTTTATTCCAGAATCTTAATGTTTTCTCCCTTGCTCTAAAAAAAAAAAAAAAAATGTATCTTCTAAAGTTAAAGACATCCAGATAATTATCTGGATGAATTCAGAGATTTTTTTTAATATGGTAAATTTTCTCATATTTTCACCAGTAACAAGCTTTTCTGTCACAATATTGGCATTAGTTATTTATTCAAGGTTCTTATTTGGTATGATCACCATGTTGAGGTAATTTTGGTGTCTCTATTTCCCTCTCACACATTCTATGTGTTTCTGAAGGAATCATTTCTGAATCTTCTCCCCGTTTTCTTATCTAGAAGTTGGAAATTTAAAATTTATAAAGACATAATATAGGAGAGTAGATATTATCCTTAGATAATTAATTTGAATTTTCACATATGGGTTCTGAAATTAAAATTCTTGAAACTGTCCTGAGGCCGCAGGTCTATAAGAAAACAGGGCTGACCTGAAGCAGCTGTGTGACCATCTGACTACGAATAGTTTCCTGGCATTGCCCTAAATGCTCCGTGGCATTGTATGATTTATTCTCCACCACAACCCTTTGCAGAAGGTTCTGTTTCTATCCCTGTTTTGTGGGTAAGGCACATGGACCCATAAGGTTTAGGTAATGTATGCAAAGTCACAAAGCCAGAAAACCTGAGCTGCAGTTTGATCCAATTTTGTACCTATTCGAAAACATCTATTTAAAATCGGTAGATGATATCAGGCATGGTGGCGCCCACCCTATGGTAACTCACTAGATGATATGTGTTCTTTATTTTGGACAAATGTTGGATATACATAATCGATATATCAGCCTGAATGTATTTATGCTTTTCAAAATGAAATAAGGATCATAATATAAACATAAATCTCAATCAAGGGGAGGTACAGGGGAAATAGCTAATACAAACACCTAAGTGTTTACTGTTAGGTAAACACATTTGCAAACCAGTTTGTTTATTTTAAAAATATGCTAATATAATCTTACTTAAAGAAAATAAGGCATATCTCCTAATGCTACCACTATGTATCTCATAAAATAAAAAAGAGTAATGTGGGGCATCAATTACACTTACCTCAATCAAAAAGCTTTTGGGGGGACCAGCAGGTGGCAGAAGAGTTACACTGCTGGACTCCCACATATCCGACCACAGTTCAAGTCCCGGACCCAGTGACTTAAAACTCACACCAGATGAATGTGCATGTGTGCCCAAAATCCCTAGAGGAGAATGGAAGAGAAGAGATTGTGGCATGGCCATCCCCACTGAGGGTAGGGGTTGATTTCTCGCTTTCTGTCTCTTTAGTGAGCACACATGCCCTAGGCAAAAAGCTCTTAAAAAAAAAAAAAAGTTTTTGGGCACTTGATGACCTGATAAAAATGTTAAGACTCAACCATACAGTGATAAGAAAGTAATGCATTTTTAGGAAAACAGTTAGCTGTCTCAGCCCCTCTTGCCATCACTCTTATACCTCCTCAAGCACCTTTTCCTATATTAGGCAGAGCAGACAAATCATCCTACAAGTTACAACACAGTATAGTAAGAATGTGATAAAAGTGACTGGCAAACAGATATCTGAGTGCCAGCCCCAAAGGCTCATTGAAAATGTGAAGGTACAGTGAATGAATGTAAATAAAAAATATATTAAAAAAAAAAGAACTTCACTAAATTCCAAAGTCAGACTAAGTGTGTATGGGAGAGAAGAGGAGCCTGAACTTGTTCTAAGAGCTTAATGCACTTTAAGTCAGAAAATTAGAAAACTCAAATTTGGCTTTTGGAAGGATTACATTGATGATAGTGTGGAGAAAACATCAATATACAGGCAATAAAAGCTTGACCAGTAAGACCAGTTGAGATGTTCTTAGGGCAATACAAATGAGAGATGACGATCTGTTCTCAGGTTGTCATAGAGGGATGTGGAGTCTCAGACATTACCTCATTTGACTGGGAAAAAATTCCTAAGCAAGTATAAATCTCTCTGAGAAATATTATCCACAGGGTCATTACCTTGAAAATAAAAATCTCTTTTTAATTCAAAAGATAACCCAGCTGTTTATACTTAAATTTTGTAATCATTTATTTTTTATTACCTTGATCTTATACTATAATTGAGAAAGACAAATAAACAGGTATAAAAGTAAATATTTAATATCATTTCTCCTTTGAACAAGACAATAATACAACTTCCTGATTTCAGGACTTTCAGGACTTTAGCATGTACTTCCTCTGCATAAATTAATAAAGACCCATCCCTGTATTTCAAATATTTATCAATTCACAACTGTCACATTTCAAAGTTCACCATAAAAATATGAATCAGAGAAGCAGATGTGTTTTCACATTTGAATGTCAATAAAAATTAAAAACCTGTGAACAATAAAAGTGAACAGATGTTCAAAATCCAACAAGATTCTAGAATCTAAAATTATCTATTTCTTTTTTTTTTTGGAGAGGTTTTTGCTATAGGGAGTGTGTGCTTGCCAGACGGACAGAGAGGGACAGAGAGACAGAAAGCGAGAAATCAGCCCCCAGGGGGGATGGCCATGCCACAATCCCTTCTCCTCCATTCTCCTCTTGGGATCTTGGGCATGCATGCACACACACACGCCCGGTGTGAGTTTAAGCCACCGGGTCCGGGACTCGAACTGTGGTCGACTACATGGGAGTCCAGTGACATAGCCGTTACGCTAACTGCTGGTCCCTAAAATGATCTATTTCTTGATTCATATGTATACTCTTCTTTATTAAGAGAAAAAAGCATTAATTAAAAAAATCTTCATTTATTTATTATTTATTTTAATTTGACCAGAGAGGGGCACAAATCGAGAAAGAGAAAGAGAGAGAGAGAACACACAAGAGAGAGAGGAAAAGTTAGAAAGCAAGCTGCCAGGTCTGGGACTTGAACCATGATTGACCATGTGGTAGTCCAGTGCCCTTAACCACCATGCCACCTGTCGACCCCATGTTAATCATAATTATGGATCTTTTCAATCTTTAAAATCTAATCTAGTTGTCTCACATTTCTAGTATATTTACTCTGTTGTCACAAAATACATTCAGAGAAGTGCACAAATCACGAATATATGACTCAGTGAGTTTTCATGAAGTGAACAACCCATCTAGTATCACAATGAAGATATATAATGTTACCAGCGTCACCAGATGCTCCTTTTCTGTTCTCCATCAGCCCTTCAAGGTAACCACTGATATAGTTTCTACTAGTACAGGACAACTTTTAAAATATACACAAAGTCACATCGAATACAGGCTGTCTAGCATTATTAGGATAAAGTTATGAAGTCATGTCATTGGTAAATGACTTTTTCTTCCCATTTATTGTATTTTTTTGTTGTCTTTGTTTTGTTTTGGTTGTTTTTTCCTTTATGTACAGACTACATGATGAATAAAAATGGGACCATCAGGTATCCTTTTCTTGCTTTCGATCTCAGGAGAAAAGTTTTAAATATTTCACTATTAATATGCCTTTCATTCTTTTTGATTGAGGCTCTTGTGATGTCCTCTCTGCTGCTTAATTTGCCACTTGAGTTCTCACTGTTAATTACTACATTCTAACATTTAAATACCTATTGAAATTCTACATCCGTCATCACTTCTCTTACACATAAATTGTATTTATTTGATAATGTATTAGACTCACTCAAATCACCTGTGAGTCTATTTCTACTATCTGTGTTTCTTAGTGGACTTCATTAGTTGTCTGTTTTTATTTTGTTTATTTGGCTTTTTTTTCTTGAATGCAAGGCATTCAATTAAAGGCTCTGGATTGTGTAATAATTTTCTTGGAATAATTTCTTCTCTGGCTGTCATCAAATTAGAATAGATCTTCATTATCCAATCAGAAATTGAGTTACTTCAGGTAGGTTGCAATCTCCACTAGGTTTGATCTGTCTCTGATTTATCACCTCGTTAGGCTTCTCATTAAAGGGTCCTTTCCAAGCATTAGAACACCCTTTTAAGTATTAATTGGTTTTCTAATCACTTCTTAGTGGCTTTGTAGTCTCTAATCACTCACTATTCATTAATTGGCAAATGCCTTGGAGAGAAAACTAGGGTGAAGTACATGGCTCACTTTCCTACACCTCTCTTATCTCTAAGGTCATGACTCATCAAGTGCTGGAAGCTTTGGCAGACTCAGCCTTCGATATTTTGTTCCCATCCCTGGAAAATCCCAGAAAGGGCTAAGAATTCACCTTTTTTTTTTTTAATGTATATTCTATTTTATTTCATCTGAGAGAGAGAAAGGCACCCCCAACAGTGTCTCCATGCAACAATTCACCCTAGCTTCAGCTAGTCTGAACGATGGGCATACACAAGGAAACACCTGGCTTCAAGCCTGTGTGGGTCTGGCATCACCAGGCGACACATTACCTCTGTGCTCTGCTGCTGGTCCCTAATATTCCTTCTTCTTACATCCAAATGCTCTGCTGGGCTTCTCACTCCCTTTTTCTGCACAAATGGCCTCAGGGGAAAGCGGTGCACTATCAAGATCACTCCCAACTAGCTCCTCTTCTCTAGGAGACCACGACTTCCCAAGCCCTCCCTGACTCAATAGCATTTCAATGTCTTCGACTAGATGTATTTATTCATTTATTTTTGGTATTTTATTCCATTTTTTTAATTGTCTTTGGAATCAGCATTGATTTACTAAAACTACTATTTCTTCATAGAGTTGAAATCACAAATTAATTTTCAAAATGTACTGATAATAAATTTTGGCTACACAAAATTTTATATTGGATTACAAATAAATAGACAAACCATCGAAGATTCTGAAAATGGAAAATATTAATATGGTTAAGTCTATTTCTATTACTATTGAATTACTTGCTTGAGGTTAATTGATTTCTATAATTGGAGTAAATAGAAGTAAAACACCTATTCTCATTATCATAGGGGTATTTCTGCTATTATTTGTGCTAGAAATTGCCTTCAAATATTTCAGTGCATAACAAACATAATGCTACCCAAGATATTTAATTGCACTTTTAATAACTAGATTAATATATTCTCAACTTCATGAGTTTGAAGAAAGTAGATAATGAAAGTTCATAACTCTACCACTCAGAGTCTATAACTTTTTTATTTTTGGCATATTTCTTTTTAGTCTTGCTTTTGAATAGAATACACATAATATACAATATTTTAAAACTTGAGAATGTGTTTTGAATCTTCCTTGTTTTACTTATTTCATTAGCATTGCCATGTCTTTCAATATCCTTTAAAAACAAAACTTTCATTTTGTTTTAGTGTGACTCAGTAACCTATTTCATTTAATCTTTTAAAAAATAATTCTTTAATTTTATTTATTATTATTATTACTTTGCTATAGGGCCCATGTGCTCCCCAGAGAGAGAGAGAGGGAGAGAGAGAGAGAGAGAAGGTACTGCCAGGTCTGGGACTCAAGTCATGGTTGGCCATGTGAGCATTCAGTGCCTTAACCACCATGCCACCTGCTGACCCCTCAATTAACCTTTTCATTCTATAATTAGATATTTATGTTATCTTTTTAAAATTGAACTAGTAGAAATAAAAATGTAAATGCTATCTTTATATGTATAAATTATTGCACTTTCTAGTATTTGTTAAATTTATTCCTTCAAAGAAAAAAGAAAATATTGCGGGATCAAGGAGTACAGATTCTTTTTTTTTTGAGAAAGAGATCTTTGCTATAGAACACATGCACTTACCAGAGAGAAAGAAAACCGAAAGTGACAAATCACCCTCACCCTCCAGGGGGACTGGCCACACTACAATCCCTTCTCTTCTATTCTCCTCTCAGGATTTTGGACATGCATGCACATGTACCCAGCATAAGTTTTTATTTATTTATTTATTTATTTATTTATTTATTTATTTGGAGAGGTTTTCGCTATAGGGCACGTGCGCTCGCCAGACAGACAGAGAGAGACATAGAGACAGAAAGCGAGAAATCACCCCCAAGGTGGATGGTCATGCTGCAATCCCTTCTCCATTCTCCTCTCGGGATCTTGGGCATGCATGCACACGCGCCCGGCGTGAGTTCTAAGCCACTGGGTCCGGGACGCGAACCGCTGTTGACTATGTGGGAGTCCAGCGACATAGCCATTACACTAACTGCTGGTTCTCGAGTTTTAAGGCACAACGTCCTGGATGCGAATCATGGTTGACTACATGGGAGTTCAGCAATGTAACCATTTCACCATCTGCTGGTCCCAGGAGTATAGATTCTTAAGACTCTGTAATTCACATTGTCAAGATGTTCCACAAAAACATGACACAGCCTGTTCTTATAGTGAATCTGTATCAGCACTAAATATCATAAAAAGCACTCTTCTGATTTATACTTCAAAGATTTAAATTTCCAGATTAATAGAATTCATATATATAAATACATAAATTGCATTTTTTCTCCTTTGGTTATTTGTTAAAGTGCTTCAACCATTCTTTTTCATAATTTGCATCTTTCATATAATTTTTCAGCTCTTTCATATTAAGAATGATAATGTTTTCCTAGAGCTTCATGCACAGTGAAGTTCAGTAGACTGGAAGTACATACGGGAAAATGGTGCATTCCACAAAAGGCATGTTATCGTGAAACGGTGCAACGGTTCACACTTTTGGGGATGTGACGGGACATTGGAGGGGTAAAGTCAATGGAATCACATCCATCTAGTGGCAACTCAGGACACCACCCAGCAGTTCTGTTCCACTCTGTGAGTGCACACGCCTTGGCATTCATCTGTATTAACTGCTTTCATTACGCAGAAAACAGCACCATATTGCTCCCACAGCAATATTAGGGCTGCCTTTTGTAGTGAAGTGGAAGAGATTAGTTGGAGAAAGAGAAAACAATAACAAAAAGAAAAAAATTGAAAACCTCCAACTTACAAAGGCAATATTGGGCTATTGTTAGCCCAATATTAACACTGCAGCACGGCAGCCCTCTGCATAAGAAGCCAGATCTCACATGCCAATGGTGGATTAATTCCTAACCTTGGTGGCTTGAAAATCATGTTGGGCACATAAGTATGTGTGCCCCAAATCCTGGAATGAAGAAATGAGGGGGGGGAAGGATTGTGGCATGATCATGCCCCATTAAAGGGGGATGATTCTTTTTCTTTTTTTCTTTTTAGAGATTCTCGCTATAGGATGCATGCACTCACCAGAGGGACAGAGAAAGAAATTGAGGGGGATAGGGGATGGTCGCACCACAATCCCTTCTCCTCCTTCTCCTCCTGGGATTTTTGAGTGTGCACACACACACATCTGGCATGAGTTTTAAGGTGCCAGGTCCAAGACTTGAACCACTGTCAATCACGTGGGAGTCCAGCAACATAACCATTACATCATCTGCTGGTCCTGAAGGGGGAGGGTACTTCCCTCCTCCTTTCTGGTAAGTACACAACCCTCTAGTAATTAAAAAAAATGATAAAAATATTAAGTTTTCTGCCCACTTATCCCCCCCCCCAAAAAAAAAGAAAGGAAGGAAATCATCCCAACAACAACAATGGAAAAATGAAAGATTCACTTCTAAAACACTCTCACCAAAATTCAATGACCTTATCCATTGAGTCATGAAAGAAACTGTGTCGCGCCTACAGAAGGCAATCGTAGGATTTGATTTGGAAGTGGTCACACTGTGACCTATTTCTGAGCGTTTAATCTTTATCTGTAAGAGCCTTTGCCCAGACTCCACGCCTCACTCACATGCCACTGCCTGCCAGGCTAAACCACAACAGGTTCTGGCAGAGTCTGCAAATGTACCTCAAGGTATGATTATACCGAACTTCCCAGAGTAAGAGGAAAGTGACAGAGGATACTAGTTGCCTATACAATATAATGATCCCCTTATTTCTTAGGCACCAAGAAATATTCTATTTTATTTAGGTTTATGATGTGCCCAAATTAAGACCATTCAATGGTTCACTCATAGGTAGACATTGCTAGTGGTTAGTACCCTGTCTGATGATAAAAGACATGAGATAAAACAAAGTGAGAAAGAAGCCTCAGCCACTGAGTGAGATCCTGAAAGGCTACTCTAAAAATGTTAAACTGGCAAGGAACTGTGTTTTTACTCCTATCACTTCACCTTATTCCTTCCTGAGACATGAGCATGAATGCTGGATCTCACCAGACATTTGGAGAGCCTACGAGCAGTGTGGTCCCAGCCTCAGAACCACAGAACCAATGCAAACCCAGGCCCGGGTGACACATTGCAGAATAGTCATACCAGCCTGAAACTGCCACCTTCGGACTTCTTTAAAATGAGACCTTCAACAAGATTTGTTGATGCTGCTATTGGATCAGGAGGAGGTATGTCTGTTAATCAGGGTCAAACATTAGCCCTGTCTGATACAATTCTCTGAGGAGTCATTCACATGCTCTCCATGTTCCTCCTCACCTATTCACCCTGATTGCATTCTCATTCTATCCATATTGTTCTGTCTGCAACTGACTAAACATTCTCTCCCAGAACCTAAGACTTACACTATTACATGAATTAGAAATATTTCTTATTTGTAGAGTAATACATATGTAATATTTTCATCAAATCCTTCATATGATCTCATTTGTTTGTCTACTTGTCAATTGCATATTTATATAAAAGAGCAAATATTACTCATCTAAAAAGAATTATTGGACCTCCATTATACAGAAATTGTAGGTAAGGTTCCATTTCATACATACAATCAGTTACATGTGAACTTTGTACAAAATACAAATTTCTATATAAAGATTATTTTGATTTCCAAGTATTTGCTGACTCCCTAGGAGAGAAATTTGAATTTACATTTGACAGATTTCATTTATATATTTTCTATGTATCTGGTGAATTTCACTTTTTCTGCTGTAATCTCATTGTGGATACAGAGTAGTTAGAAATCTGAGACTATCTTACTCAAGATCTTTGACGCTACATCAGTATTCATATGTTTCATGACTGTTCGCTATTACCACTATCTATAGTATATATTATTAGACACTC
>NW_006159515.1:3192258-3200211 GCF_000334495.1 Tupaia belangeri chinensis
TCTTAGTAGATACATTTGTTAGATACTCTTTCAAATATTTGATTTCCATTCTGTCCTCTCTATAAATATTGTTCAGTTTCCAAACACAGGGAGAGCTACAGAATCAAAACTAACAACCTCTCTCTAGTTTACATATAAAATCTATTGTTTTTCACTCTGGTAAGGGAAAGAATAAACTCATGTATCTATAGCAATCAAGCCTGTAAACTATTAGATCATCAAGAAAGTCATGACATTTTTCTGAGAAAGTCATGATGTATTTTTCTGTTTTTCTATGCAAAAATGTGTCACAACTTTCCTAACAACTCAGTAAGTGAGTAAAGCTGTAGAATAAATATTTTATTCTCCTCTAACTGAGCTAAACAAGTATGACAGCCCAGTGATGGTGGTACAGTGATAGCTCAACACTCTGTAATGCTGGGAGTGAGAGAAACATCAGTGTTAGGTTACTGGGTTGACTTGTCCATGTTTGGAATGAGTGTGCTTGTCATCCTGAATGACTGGAAAGGTCAGAGTGGATCATGATTTGTGACCCTGTTGAGGGTGCTTCTTTCTCTCTCTCTTGCTTTCCGTCTCCCATAAAATAAAACAAACAAACAAACAAACAAAAACAAACAAATAAAAACAACTGGCAGCTGTAACTCAGGTTCATGTAAGGAAACAAAAAGAAGTATTAGGGCCAAAGACCAAGGCATGTGTTCTTAAAAGTCAACCAAAGTGACATGGCCAGGCAGAGATCTGGACCAACAATGTCAGATCTTCCATTTTTTGAGATTTTCCAGAAATCTAGATGCTGGTCTGAAATTTGCAATGAAGATGACATTGTGTGAACCAGTCTGGAGAGCCACCAGTTTATAACCTCAGGAAGAAGTAGAAGAGATAGGTATTTATTAAGAAATTAGAGGGAACCAGCAGTTAGCGTAATGGCTATGTCGCTGGACTCCCACGTAGTCGACCGCGGTTCGTGTCCCGGACCCGGTGGCTTAAAACTCACGCCGGGCGCGTGTGCATGCGTGCCCAAGATCCCGAGAGGAGAATGGAGGAGAAGGGATTGCGGCGTGACCATCCCCCCTGGAGAGTGATTTTTCGCTTTCTGTCTCTATGTCTCTCTCTGTCTGTCTGGCGAGCGAACGCGCCCTACAGTGAAAATCTCTCCAAAAAAAAAAAAAAATTAGAATACTGCTCAGAGTAAAGCAGAAGTGCTAACCATAACCCCAGGATGAAAGCCCAAGGGTCACGCACCCCCTAGGCCTGGACTGTGAGGCATGCAGCTCCCAGTGGGCCAGTACATTAGAGGCTAGTCATCCCCAAGGCCATGAGAGCAGTGAAGGCCCATCATTAAGTCCTAGAATACACCCTACTACTTCTGTGCATTTCCTTTCATTGCACTATTAGAGCTTTGCACAATTTGAATTACTTATTTATATTACTAAAATTTCATATTTCTCATTTTGGATTTCTTTTTCATATATTTGTTCATTTTATTTGATTTATTTCTTATATAACTAGTGTAACCTTTAATTTTTTTAATTTAATTTCTTTATATCACTTAATTTTGCAATTGTGTTTATTTAAAAGTTTGGATAGCTTTGTTTAACTAGAAACTATGTATCCCACAAAATTGTGAAGTCCATTGTACAAAAGCACTAAGAACTTTAAGACACTGAAGGCAGAGTATTGAACCCTCTGGGTACAGGGAAATGGCGGCTTCCCACAAAGCCAGTCTCATCTACCACAGATGTCTGTTTTAAGGTAGTTATAAGGAAAGAATTCCTCCAAGTCTACTATTTTCAGATGTTTGGCACCCAAACCTAACTGTTCGCAGGTGGATGGAACAGTTCCTCTGAAGGAACAGAGGCCTGAAGAAATTTTCTCTCTATTCATAGAGTGGATCCACCTGACTCCCAAATGGCTCCCCTTTTCCCTGGACCAAGAATCAAGGAAACGAAAGTAGCTCATTCTCACTGGTGTCTAAAAATCACATGTGTAACAATAAAGCCTTAGACTTCATTTGTTACAATCTTGTTTCACATGATGTTGGACTATATTCCACTGTGTCAACATGATGAAGAAATATACATAAAGGAAATATACATACAGGGCAGAGCTACCTCGAATTGAGAATAAAAACCACAATGATACAGACAGTATAACAAAAAATAAAATGTTTTAGAAAGCATATCTTCTATTACATGAGGAGGAAATTAAGAAAATTGTACAGAAAATTCTAAAATGTATTAGGTTGTTGGAAAAGTCATAACAAATTTTTCTATGTAAAAATGCATCATGACTTTCCTAACAACCCAGTATATGTAAATAGTCTTCATCTTATTAGTGAACTGACTGAAAGGTTATTATTAAACTAATGTATTTATTCAACAACCAACATTTGACACCTCCTATGTGCCCAGACACAAACTCATCATTCATTCATTGCACACACTTACCCTGAGCTACTAAATTATGCCATACCTTTACAGGATAAACTCCCCAGCCTTAAATAACCAATACCTCATTCCTACAGTTCCAGATAAAAAAAGAGCAACAGGGAAACCCTACAATACAATAGATAAAGGCAGGAGCTGCTGTCCCGTGTATGCTGATGCCATTCTGCCCTTCCTCCATCCAGGACCAACTGGCAGGCCCAAGCCATGCTTCTCAGCTTGAGCTCATCAGCAGGGTCCCCCACCCAGCCTGCTATGGCAAAGGAGGCTCTCTCCGGCCCACACAAGTATGCCACATGAAGTGGTCTACCACGTTACATTCTACCTCTCAGAGAAATCGCCATCCACCTGCGAACAGTTAGGTTTGGGTGCCAAACATCTGAAAATAGTAGACTTGGAGGAATTCTTTCCTTATAACTACCTTAGCAATAAAAGGAGAAAAACTCCCTCTGAATATCTAAATCCTAAACTCCAACCATGGATTCCACACTCCCTCCCGAGTAGAGCAGGAAATTGGCATAGAGCTTATGCATATCATAAAGGTCAGGAGCACACAGTTACAGAAACATACTCCAAAGAAGTAGGAAGACATGAATATATTACCAGATGACTAAAAGCGAAACCAGAGTCCAAAGAAATAGGAGAACATCAGGAAATACTTACCCATCAAAGGATCATAACTTCTCATCAACAATGGATATGATAGAAATGGTCACAGAAAAGTCAGAAAGAGAGTTCATAAACTCCCAAACATACACCAAACTGATTTTTGACAAAAGGTGTCAGTAATTCCAGTGGGAAAAGGAAAACCTCTTTAGCAAATGGTGCTGGAAAAACTTGATATCCATCTGCAGAAAGATGAATCTAAATCCCTGCCTCTCACGATTGGCCAAAATCAACTCAAAGTGGATCACAGATCTAAACCTAAGACCTCAAACTATAAAACTACTACTGGAAAACACTGAGGAAACTCTGGGAGACATTGGAGTAAGCAAAGAGTTCTTAAATAAGATCCCCAAAGAACAGTCAATAACCCCAAAACTAGACAAGCGGGATTACATCAAATTAAGAAGTTTCTGCATGGCAAAAGACACAGTAATTAGTGTTAATCGACAGCCCTTAGAATGGGAAAATATTTTTGTAAACTATACTTCAGGTAAGGGACTAATAACCAGAACACAAAGGGAACTCAAGGGGCTTTCCCCAAAAAAGATACTCGACCCAATTATAATATGAAAGAATGACTTGGAAAAAAAACACTCTAAGAAAGGCATACGAATAACCAAAAGGTATATGAAAAAATGCTCAACATCCGCCATTGTAAGGGAGAGACAGATCAAAACCACAATGTGATACCACCTAACCCCAGTAAGAATGACTAAGATTAAGAAAAAAAAAAATGATAAGTACTAGCAGGGGTGTGGTAAAAGGGGAACTCCTCCACACTGCTGGTGGGAATGTAAATTGCTATAGCCACTGTGGAGAACAATATGGAGATTCCTCAAAGATCTACAAATAGAACTATGAGCTCTTTTTATATATAATTGTATCAGTCTCTAACTGGACCAATGATTGATACCCACAGAATTTTTTCAGATTTTAAACTCTTATCTTCCACAGTCCACTACATGGAAATTACAAATTCTTCTTTCATTGGTATGTGGAGATTATTTTTGTTAATTTATGTGAATGTTGCTTGATCTTTAATCAATGTTTTTCTTTAGAACTGTACTTTATACTAAAAAATATCACGTGAAGTTCTACAGCATAGACTTCAAACCATTTAGTCATTTGTACCATGTATGAAAATACATGATGGTGGGACCAGCAGATGCCTAATGATTATGTCTCTGGACCCACATGGCCAACTGCAGTTCAGGGACCAGACCCAGAGACTTGAAACTCACACCTGCCATGTGTGTGTGCATGCGCAAGAACCCAGGAGGAGAATGGAGGAGAAGGAATTGTGGAATGGGCATCCCCAGGGTGGGGGAGTGATTTCTTGCTTTCTGTCTCTCTGTCTCTCTGGTGAGTACATGTGCCCTATAGCAAAAATCTTTCAAGAAAGAAAAAAAAAAGTACACGGTGCCAAAATGAATAAGCAAAGTGATGGTGGCCTTTTTCCACTCATTCAATATGTTGCCAGCTATTTATAGGGACAGCACATACTTGATTCACCATCTACTATTCTAAGACATAGACCTCACAGGCAATTAAGAAATGTGTGCATTTTTTCTGTAATTTCTATTCAGAGGGTGGAAGACCTCTAGAATTAAAAAAATAAATATATAACATGTACTTAGATACCAAAAACTCCTATGAAAATGCATATATCAGTTTATAGAATCAACCAAAAGAGGTCTTAGTGTGATCCAAACTAAGTGGTTTGGGATCACGTAGTCTTCTCTTAAATTGAAAATTATGTTTTCTACTAAGTAAACTCCCTAATGTTTTGATTTAACTTTAATATGGAAAACTTTACATATGAGTAAATCAAAAGTGTTAACACAAATAATTGATCCCATATATTTTATTCTTTAAATCATGGCATCCAAGTGATACACTTAATCCTTCAACCCTGAATGCTCTATTCTCTGAGATTTCTCAAAACTAAAAGAGTGCACTGCTTTTCATAGAGTTGTTGCTTTTCTGAAAGTTGATTCAAAAATTAGTGTGCAAAATTCCTGCCTGTAAGTATAATCATTTTCACTTGTGAATATGGGCAGGGAAGATTATAAGTTGTCAAGAATTTCCAGAGCTTCTGGCCATGACAGAATGATGGGTCCACATGCTGTATTTAAAACCCAGCTGAATGGATAAAAATAGTATTTAACTTTCATAGTCATTATGAGCTAAAGCAATTTATTGAACCCTTCAATCAAGAAAGGAAACAAAAGTCGGGAAATGGGTGAATGACTCATTTCTTCATGTGTTGTCTACATAGCGCTATTTTGATAATTGGATGATCTGAAGTTTAAATGAAATTGCATTAATGCATTTTAGAGAAGAGACAACCACAAAATAACTCTGAAACAAAAACAAAATGCTACAAAATACTGAAAGAATCCAATGAAACAAGGTCTTGTAATTAGAAACACAAAGATTATAGATGATATAAAAGAACAGAAGCATACTAAAATAAATTAAATATTAACAGCAAGGGAGAAAAGTCCCCCTTACACCTCAAAACTCAAATTGAAAATCTTACATCTATTTAGTTTGTAGTAAAATACTTCGTTTTAGACTAAAACTTAAAAGTGAATATTTAATTCCTTTTCAAACACATTTGAAGGGACAGCAATTTCAGGAATATCTGTGGGCTGTAATTTAAATTACCGACTGATAATGTTTTATATGAAATGATCTGGAGATGGCTCACCCAACTCCAAATGGCAATTAAATATGTATACTTTTGCTTCTTGTTAAACAACTGTCAGTACTTTCAAATGTTACTTTCAAGCAATTTCATCCCATGAAGTTCAGAACAAAAGAAAATTTTGTCTTAGGGGAATTTTGGCCATGATTAATTTTTTTTTCCACTTCTGGATGAGATTTTAAAAAGAATAATTTAACATACTATCTTCCAAATATACGTAGCAATTTTAGATCTTAATTTCAGAAAAGAAGGCTTGATGCTTAGATGTGGGCTCCCAGAGATGGGTTCTCAAATGGGAAACAAAAACTGGGGACTTCTGAAAGAAAACCACGGACTGTAAACGGGATCACCTATGTGCACGTAGCACTGCATTCACTTCCCTTCTCATTTTTCCTGGTCTGTTGGTTGTTGTTATTATTATTATTATTATTTTACTATTTAAAAAATTATTATACTTGCAAAGTGAAAAGTAAACATGCAAGAATATAACCCTGTATATAACTGAAAGACAAAATTACTTTTTACTCAGAAAGAATTACTGAGCGATATTCATTTCTATCTCAGTTTTGCATTTGATAGTTACTCTAAACAATAGTTTATTTTCCTGAGAAAGAAGACAGACACATATTGAAAGGCTAGTATGTACCAAGGAGCATGCTAATTCATTTAATCGTCACATCACACCAAGAGGGGACAGGGTATGCCCTTTCCTTTATACTTCAAATGCTGTCCTTTCTGGGCAACAGCAACATGTAAGATACATGCTCTCTTATGTCAATTATACATAGGATACTTTTGCTTTTATATGGCATCAAATTACATTTCATTTCTGCTAAATTGTCTACAAAATAATATTACTGATTTTATTTTAAGGGGAAGAACTGAGCTTACAAAGGATAAGGAGTACACTTTCATCAGAACCTCTTCAAAATTGTGTATAACAACATGTAAAACACTAAATTTGGTATACGCAGGATGCAGATTCTTCCTTTCTTCTACCCTTACATAAATATTTGGTACTATATTTTACAGTGTCCTAAAAATGTTCCTTTCAAATAGGACTTTATTGTATGAGTTTACTTTTTCTTTTTATAAAATAGGCAAACACAAGATTTGTTTTTTTATGGATCTAAGTCTTACTACACAAAATCAACTTAGTCATAAGCTGCTAAGTGACATCAAATTAATGAAGTGTTAGCAGCATTGGACAGTAGGAAAGGATACTGCTGATTTCTGGAGAATGTATTTCTCTATAGCAGATAATAGAATTTCCATGTACACCAAGAGTAAAAGAGGTGTTTGGTATACAATGATGGAAATATTTCTGTGTAATGTAGTGAATATAACAATAATTGATCATCTTAAAATTACTGTTGTAGGGACCAGCAACTAATGTAATAATTACATTGCTGGACTCCCACATGGCTGACTCCAGTTCTAGTCCTGGACCTGGTGGCTTGAAATTCACACTGGGTGCATGTGAATACATGCCCAAAATCCCAAGAGGAGAATGGAGGAGAAGGCATAGTGGCAAGGCCATCCCCCTGGGGGGTGATTTCTTGCTTATTTTCTGTCTCTCTCTGAACATACTCTCCCTATGGCAAAAATCTCTCTTAAAAAATTACTGTTGTAATCATTTTGTCTTTACTCCTCCATCACCGATTTGATTTAAAAACAAATGCATGTTCACATAATACACATCTTTATGAATGTATACAACAAACATTGAAATGATATGATTCTAAATTATTTTATTTAAGAGTGGTATCACCTCTGTCACTGAAAATGCCTATGTGTATTAAAAATTCAGGTGTACCAAGGTCTGGTCTGAATAACGTTGATGCATTTTGTTATTTTTGGAGATTAATACACAAATAACTTAGGACCATGTAAAGGGAATTCTCTAAGTCATACTTATGGAATTTTCTAGACTTTGTAGATTTAAATCTCAGCCCCATTGCAGTTAATTTCAGAATTTAGTGGATGTTGGGAACCAGCAGTTAGCGTAATGACTATGTCGCTGGACTCCCACGTAGTCGACCGCGGTTCGCGTCTCGGACCCGGTGGCTTGAATCTCACGCCGGGCGCGTGTGCGTGCGTGCCCAAAACCCCGAGAGGAGAATGGAGGAGAAG
>NW_006159515.1:3200387-3207492 GCF_000334495.1 Tupaia belangeri chinensis
CCCGCCCCCTATAGGGAAAACCCCTCCAAAAAAAAAAAAAAAAAAAAGAATTTAGTGGATGTGATTATTTGACTACATCATTTATAAAATTAATGAAATTCCTTCATAAAACAGGTTTGATGTGAGGTGCTAGAACAAAATTCATCAAGACATCCAAACTAATACCGTGACTTGATATTTTTAATACAAGATATAGAAATATCCACACTAGAAAATTCAGAGGTGTAGGAACACATTGTAATACTGAAAATCATTATGACAAATTTACTACAGAGTGGTGAGAAGTAATTATGTTCTATTGTTTCTCCTTTTTACCTCTGCAAAGCACAAGATGAAACAGTTTTAAAATAGTTCAATGCACTTGAAAATATTCTGCTAGCCTAGGACGTGAACTCAGTGTATCCAAGGAAAGTCAATAAGAGGATTCCAATTAAGTTTTAAACATGAGCCTAATTCTGATGACCTATCACAATTACAAAATATTGCAATAAAGTCTTTTTTGGTTTTCTAGAACGTATAACAATTATATTTACATTATACTGTAGAGCATTAAGTGTATGATAGCATTATATGCAAAAATCAATGTATATACCACAGTTAAAAAGCATTTTATTGTTTGAAAATGCTAACAACCATGTGAATCTTTAAGGAGTCATAATCTTTTGTGCTGGTGAAAGGTCTTGCCCTGATGCTGGTGATTGCAGACAAATGAGGGTGGTGGTTGCCAAAGGCTGTGGGTGACTGTGACACTTTCTTAAAATAAGACAATAGTGAAATTTACTATTTTAACTCTTCCTTTGACAAAAGATTTCTCTGTACCACAAAATGCTATTTGAGCTTCTTTCAAAATTGGAGTCAATCTTCTCAAACCCTGCTGCTTCAGCAAAACTACGTGTACATAATAATCTAAGTCTTTTGTCATTTCAACTCTGCATCTTCACCAAGAGTACATATTCCATCTCAGGAAATTACTTTCTTTGTTCATCCATAAGAAGTTAAGTCCCCACTTGTTAAAGTTTTATTATGAAATTGCATCAGTTTAGATACATCTTTAGACTTCTAATTCTATTCTGCTATTTCTGTCCCTTCTGCAGTTACTTCCCTCACTGAAGTCTCAAACTCCTCAAAGTTTTCCTGGAAAATGGGAATCAAGCTCTTCCAAACTCCTCTTACTATTGTTACTTTGACATCTTCCCATGAATCCAAGATTATACTAATGGTATCTAGAAGGAGATTTTTAATTTACTTTGTTATCTTGATCAGAAGAATCATGACCGTGGCAGCTATAGCCTTACAGAATACATTTTTTAAAATAATAAGACTTGAAAGTCAAAATTACTCATTGGAACCTGGGCTGCAGAATGGATGTGTCAGTAAGCATAAAAACAACAGTAATATTGTACATGTCCATCAGAGTCCTTGGGCGAGTAGGAGCATGGTCAATGAGCAGTAATATTTTGAAAGAATATTTTTTTTTTCTAAGCAGGTCTCAACATAAACCTTCAATTTGTAAAACAATCGAACAACTGTGCAGTGCAATAAACCTGGATATACCTGTAGTTTAATTTCATAAAAGTAGAGTAAGTATAATACTTGCAATCTCATAATGCTTAAATAGACTTTTAATCAGATATAGGGATTTTATTTTATTATTGATTTTTAAATTTTACTATAATCTATGTGTGCTCGTAGGAGAGAGAGAACAATCAGAAAGCCCTCCTCAGGAGGTATGGCCATCACATAATCCATTCTCCTCCTGGGATTTTGGGCACACATGCACACACACCTGGGGTGTCTTTCAAGTCACCAGGTTTGGGACTCAAACCATGCAATCGGTCATGTGGGATCCAGGTGCCTTAACCACCTCACATCCAGGTGGCCTGAGAGATTTTATTTTTATCAAGAGAGCTAGTTCCTCTGTTAGATCTGAATTAAATATGTCAAGTAAGTTTCTGAATCATTTAGTTCAAAAATCAATCATAGGGACCAGTAGATGTTGTAATGGTTACATTGTTGGCTTCCCATGTAGTCGACTGTAGTTCGAGTCCCAGACCTGGCAGCTTAAAATTCAATCTGGGTGCATGTGCATGTGTGCCCAGGATCCCAGGAGGAGAATGAAGGAGATGGGATTGCAGTGTGGCCATCATCGTAGGGGATGATTTCTGACTTTCTGTCTCCCTCTCTTTGTCTCCCCAAAGAGTGCATGTGCCCTATAACAAAAATCTCTCTCTTTAAAAAAATCAATTATATTATTAAATGATAACAAATGATGGTAATTTTCCTACCAAATAGATATGCTTGATGATTAAATGAGCAGGTCACCCACTTGAATCTTTGCCACTGGCTAATTAGAAAGTTGCATTTTTCCCCTAAAAAGAAGTATCTTTCAAACATTGTTGGTGCCCAAAATCATATTTCTAGATTTAAATATTTTCTACTCTAAGTTGTCATTGGGAATCTATTGTCTAACATTAAGACAAACTGAAAAAAGATCAAGTTTTAAATTTTTTAAAAAAAGAATTGTATAGAAGAGGAAAATTAAAGAAATTTTAAAATATGACCTTTTACTCATAAAAAATGTACTCAGAAGTGAGGAAATTACTAATTCATAGAATTCTACCTACTCTATATTTTCTAATAGTTTATTGGAAAGCAATTCATCTTAAATGGAAATTGCTTTGGGGACAGCAGGTGGCATGGTGGATAAGGTGCTGGATTCCCTCATGGCCAACTGTGGTTTGAGTCCTGGACCTGGTGGCTTACTTCTCTCTCTCCCTCTCTCTGTCTCTGTCTCTCACTATCTCTCTGGTGAGTACACATGCCCTCTGGCAAATTAAATAATAATAATAATTAAAATTAAATAAATAATTCTTTAAAAAATGGAAATAGCTTTTAGGTAAACAATAGCTGTTTCCTCTCAGTTTTCTTTAAACACTGGTTGGATGATGCCAAAATTAAGTTGTGATAAAAATAAATGGCAAAGCATTTTATGATCTCAATTTTATCTAGTTGCATATGAGACTGAAAATTACCTGAGGGGTTACGTATAATATTTGGAACAGCTTAATATGCCCACTTCTATGCATGTCTAACAATTATTTCCTATAGAGTTCAAGTTTACATTACATATTAAGGCGGATTCAAATACGCAAAGAACTGTGCATCTGAGCTTCTCTACCTGAATGCATTCAGATAAAGGGATATGTCTTCTGTCCTCATTGTGGGGATCAGAAAAGTATTAACACAACTACACTAATTGAAATGGGGTCATATTTTATAGATACAGTATCTAATCCTTTGAGCAAATAACATGATTATTCTCATTCTTCCTTTAATAAGCTGAATTTTTTGCTTCACATCACTATGACATAGAATAATATTATTGTGATTAACATGAGTATTTTACTTATAACTAAATTGGAACTTATTTCAAAGAGATTATATTCTTATACACAAATAGATGTTATTTTTGGTTCTTTAGTTTATTAATTCAGATTTTTAACATTATTTCCTTTTGTTTGTTGTTCTGTTTTTGAGGATGGGAGGGCTAGAACTGGGAATAATTCAGTGACTAAGTCTTTTGTTGCATATGACATTTTGTGCCACAAAAGCTTGGGAAATTCTTATTTGCAGAGGCAACATGGATAATTTAGGCAACCAAAATTATTTTTTCAAAAATTTTGTATGAGCGATAAGAAACTTCCCAGATAATTGTACATTTTTATTTTCTTTTGACTGTATAGTGTACAATTAAACATATTCCTAACAAAGTTGTTATAGTTAAGATATAAAGCTAAAGATAAAGAAAACAAAAAAATAAAATTGAAATGGGACATACTTGCCCATAAAATTAAATATTTAAAAGAAGTCTAACAATAGAAGCACACACAACCTTTCCTTATATGCAAAAGGACACATATACCTCCTTAGTAAATTCAGGTCTCAGACAAACATCAGTCCTCATCAGCTCCCTTTTCTATTGGTCGGCTCTATCCCTCTTCCTTCTAAAATTAACATCCCTGTCCCCTGCAAACAGTCACACTCAGCCCCATCTTCATCATTTTCTTATTGCATTTATGAGTTCTAGAAAGTTATTTTTGGTTCACTGTTCCCACACTGGAATGTAAGAAACTCTGTTTACTGCATACAACCCACATTGAGCACAGCTGGCACAGAGTAGGTGTGGTATAAATATAAATATTTATTTAATGAATGAATGAATGAAATATTTGAGAAAGCCAGTTCCAAACAACTAGCCTAGAAGATTCTCTAATCTTTCCTCATCTAATATCTTGGATCATGCCCATAGACAAGTAGTGAAGGAGGCTGGATTTCATATGGCCGATGTGACCCAGTGGTTTGGAAAACATGCTGAGCACATGTACATGCATGCCCCAAATCCCAACAGGATAAAATAAATAAATAAATAAAAAGAGGAAAAGGGCTTGTGGCATGACCATGCCCCATTGTGCTTTCTTGCTCTCGCCCTCTTCTTTCTTTCTAGAGAGCACACACCTGCTCTTGGCAATTTACAAAACAACAGAATAAAACATCATTATTGCAATCTTTCCATTCTTAATAGAATTTAGTTTACCTAGTGTATTTCTTAGAATAATCTCTTTTAAAATAAGCCTCCTGGGGAACCAGCAGGTGGCATTGTGATTAAGGTGCTGGACACTCCCACATGGCATGGCCGACCACAGTTTGAGTCCTGGACCTGGCAGCTCACTTTCTCATTTTCCCTCTTCTCTCTCTCTATGTTTCTCTCTGGTCAAATTAAAATATATGAATGAATAAACAAAATTAAATAAATAATTTTAAAAAACCTCCTAAGTACAAACCTTAGATGTCACTGCCTTTACTATATCTATTAAGTTTTTATTTACTGCCTCACTTATGACCAAATACCATTGATCTATCAAGTTATCACTTTGATTTACTCAACTAAACACTTCATATACAGGCTAAGGTCATCTTCTCAGCTATTATCCCATTAGAATCTCTCTATCTTCCATTTTCAAACACTAAAATACTGGTCTATGTACTAAAAGAAATCTAATTAAATTGTCCTCAAGTTTTGCAAAGTAAAGATTTTTTAACCGGATGTTTTTACTTTGTATAGTTAATCAAATTTGAATGGAAAAACAAATTCTGGTGGAAAAGGATGTTATGGTATTATCTATAGCTGAATTACCTTTGCCCAATAATTCAGATAATATACTAGGATTAGAAAGATTAAGCATAATATGAGGCCAGAAGGCAGCGTTGATTAAGGTGATGGACTCCCACATGGCTGACTATGGTTCAAGTCCCAGACCTAAAGGCTTGAAACTCATCAGGCATGTGTGTGTGTGCACGCCCAGAATTCTGAGAGGAAAACAGAGGAGAAGGGATTGTGACACGGCCATTCCTCCTGGGGAGTGATTTCTCACTTTCTCTCTCTCAGTTTCTTTGGCAAGTGCACGTGCCCTATAGCAAAAACCTCTTTAAAAAAAAGAAAAAAAAGAAAGGTCAAACATAATATAAATGTACAATGACTTCATGTAAAGCAGGAAGTTATTTCTTGGTTTATTGTTTGGTTGTACACTGGAATGTAAGAAGTCTGTGAAAGCAGGTTTATCTTCTTTTTACTGCATACAACCCACATTGAGCACAGTTGACACAGTGTAGGTGTATATGAATATATGTTTATAATGAATCTTATTAAAAACAAAATCTTTATTAATACTTATTAATAATTTATTAATAGTTCTTCTGTATTTTTGTGTAATTATATTTACTTATGTTTTGCTAATGTGTGCATTATCACACTATGCTATATTCAAATGAATCTCTAAGCCAAATTATTGTAGCTAATTCTGTGAACTTTGTTTTTTCTCAATAACTTGAAAAAAAAATCTAACCAATGAGATGCCTGTGATGACTAATATAAGTAATATAATAATCAGCCTAGCCCGATACTTGACATGAAGTGGGAGGTATGGAATGTTCACCAATACTGTCCAGGTTTTGCTAAAATAATAACCCCAAAGTCTCAGGGACATCTGCTAATAAATACTTATTTTTCACTCTGGTTATATGTTGGCTGCAATATTCTCCACATCACTATATGACACACCATTCCTTTGGCAAAACAGAAAGAGTCAGAGGATTTAGGAACCACAATGGGCCTCCCAGCTTCTGTTCAAAACTGTTATTCTCACATTCCACTTGTGTTTCCTTGGCCAAGACAACTCTTAGGATGATGCTTGTTGTCAGGTGTGGAGGGGAAATAGCCTCCTCTTCCTTCCTCCTACTTCCTCCCACCCCATATTGCAAATATAAGTCACGTGGCAATGCGCAGGGAAGAAGGACTTGGGCACAGTGATAAAACATACCACGCTATCCATTCCACCTGCTTCAATGTTGAGGACATGGCTTAATAGCACACACACATACATATATTCATGATAGTGTGAGTGCATACATGAAGAGAAAGAGAAAGAGGACCGAGAGAGAGAAAAAGGAGCATTCTCAACAGAGTCCCACTTGTCATCCTGTGACTCTTTCTCGACAGGCTCCCAGCTTGTCAGGATCCTGGATGCCATATACATGCTCAGTGTATTGTCATGCCAACCCAGTGATCCAAACCTGAGGTCGGCCATATACTGTACAGCACTCCATTGCAGTTTACGACCAACTGCGTCACTGAGCTGGGCCAAAATAACATATAAGCTTTAGGGAAAGTGTAATGTCATATTGTTTATGAGATTCAAAACAATATGCGAATCTTCTTCGATCTGGTTCATCACTTGACAATGCTTCTCCTCGGACTATGTAGGTACAAAGTCAGTCAGCTGTGACTGAAAGTAGATAGATTTATTGTGAGGGTGTCTAAAGTGGTTTAAAAGAACTCAAGCAGTCACCAGTTCAGTAATATACACCCAAAGCAGGAGATTTTTCATGTTCTATTTGAAATACAAATTGTGAAATTAACTGTAATTCCTAGCTCTCCAGCTCTTGCCCTGAAGGACCCGTATCCAGCAGTGCTCGTCTACTCCTGGACCAGCAGCATCAGTATCAGCTGGAAATTTCTTAGGAAACTCTCAGGCCCCACCCTGTCCTG
>NW_006159515.1:3207765-3211510 GCF_000334495.1 Tupaia belangeri chinensis
GAACCCAAAACTTCAAGTGAGTCAAATGTATGTGAAAGTTTGAAAACCACTGCTTTGGCATGAATACCGATTATTTCAGTATTACCAGGTAAAACTGAACTAAAGACTGAACTTAATCTGCGACTCAGGAGTCCTCTTCTGAAATGTCTTAGAAGAGCAGTGTTCTTACTTCCAAACTTGAAAACTTGCTGGTTTTGTTTTTGTTTGTTTGGAGTCTGTTTGTTTGTTTGTTTTAAGAACACTTAGTTTAAAAAAGAATAGGGACCAACAGATGGCATGATGCATAATGGTTACATCACTGAACTCACATTTATTCAACTATGGTTCAAGTCCTGACTTGGTGTGCCCAAAATCCTGAGAGGAGCCTGGAGAAGGGATTGTGGCATGGCCATCCCCCCTGGGTGGTGATTTCTCACTTTCTGTCAGTCTCTCTCTCTCTTTCTTGTGTGCATGAGCGAGTGCACATGCCTTATAGAAAAACTAATTAAAAAGAAAAAAGAAAGAACATATATACCTTCCTTCCAAATTAGTTATTTTTTGATGAAGATAAAAAAAAACTGTATAAATAAATCCTTATTTTTAATCTTTGAGTAATGTTCTATTTTATGAATTACCATACCTAGCAAGCATTGCCGGGTATACACTTCTTCCAATAGGTGTATACTTCTTATACTTCCAACAATATTTTATGAATTCTCGCCTTCATATCTTCACCACCTGCCAGGGTCTTTTTAATCTCTATTGTTCTCTCTTCTAATGTCTGTGCAGTGATAGTTCATTGGAGTTTAACTTATATTTCCCCAATGATGATATTGAATACCTTTTTATGTGGTAACTGGCCAAGCACATGAGTTCTTTTCTGACATCTAATCAAGTCCTTTCTCTATGTAGATGTATTGTTTTTATTACTGAATAATAAAGGTTGTTCCAGGGACAAGTCTTTGTCAGATACATGTATTGAGAATATTTTATCCTATATGTGACTGTCTTTTTAATTTTCATCTCGGTGTCTTTTGATAAGCAGTAGTTTATTGTTTGTATTTCTTGTTTCCTATAAAAATTGTGGTCTAACCCATGGTCACAAAAATATTGTCTCATTTTCTTCTAGATTCCATAGAGTTATAGCTTTTATATTTGGTTGTGCATACTGTGTGTTAGGGCTACACATTCATTGTCTTTCAAACGTTATTCTGTTGTACAGGTACCATTTGTTGAAGAGATTCCCTTTGCTTTCCTTTCATTTTCCTCTTTGAGTTGTCTTGGTGACAACCTACAGCTGTGGAGACCCTCTTCACTTTTGCGCGGATGTCTTTTCGTATCCTATATAGCTATAAAATAATGAAGCATAATTCTTGTGATACAAAAAATAAAGCCACTGACATTTTGAAATCTCCCTCCCCATATGTACACACAGAATTCTTCAATTAGCAAATTTAGGCAAAAACAGGATTTCACATCCTGTAATTAGTTACCTTGACATCTTTTAACATTCTTTTGCAATACTTCAACATGATCGATGATAGTAGGACGTGCATGGTGTGTTGTACTTTTTTTCTGCAGTTTCTCTGTCTGAGTTCATGTCTATAAATACCTCATTAAATGACTTTCCTCCTCGTTTAAAGAACTATAAGATATATAATCTTTACACGTAATTTTCATTAAAATATCAGGAAACTCTGCATCATAATTTCTTTACATTACTAAAAACAAACAAACAAACAAACAAACAAACAAAACAACCAAATACAAAAATCTGATAAATGAGCCTTAAAGTGAAGATGGGTACTTGTGGATAATTATTATAGTCCAAGAATTCCTAATGGTACTTACTGATGGCAAGATGACATATTGTAAACCACTTGTGGTGAAATATGATTTCATAAAACACTAGCTCTTTAAGGTATATAATGGGAAGAAAATTTCTAGGATCTATTGATTTTAAGAGGTATTAGTTTGGACAGAAGTGAGACCTTGTATGACTGCAAGATGAATCAGAGGCTTTAACTGGATAGTGGGCATTTCACATATCTATGAAGAGGACAGAGTAGGTCTTACCCATTGGAAGCCAAAAGAGACTACACAACCACCAAGTCCACTTCATGAAAACATTTGTTTCTGAAATAATTTTAGCAGAAATGCTAAAAGATCTTTTTTTGTTTTTAGTATTCACAGTAAAAACTTCAATTAAACAACATCAAAATAGTCATACAGAGTGATTAGTCAACTCAAATTAAAAGGGAGCAGGAGAAAGGAAAAAGAAAATGAAATTACATTTGTAAAATAAAATTCTTCATTGAAAAGAAAACAGAAGACCAGCACATATGGTAGAGATACAACCCAGGATTTGGAAAAGAAACTTGACAATATTTTCGAAAATGCAGAGAAACTGAACAAAGATAAAATCACTGGAAGACAGTGTTGGATGTAGACTATCCTATCCAAGAAGTATGAATCTTCTTAGGAAGTATCAAGCATAACTGTACCAGAATTGATGTCAAAGAAATTACTCAAATGTGCATTTTATACCTAAAATCAGAGCTCAGTGTGAAGTTATAAACAACTTATTATGTTTCATGGAGAGATCAAAATAAAGTCACAAAATGATAGAAGTTAAGAATGTAAGTGAGAAATAAAAGTAGATCTCCTACAGAGGATAAGCTTTCCTCCCCACTATCACACAAAGTTTTGCCATATGGCATTGAAGAGAGAGTCAGTGAGAGGGAAGGTGAGAAATCACCCCCCCTGGGGAATGACCATGCTGCAATCTCTTTTCCTCCATTCTCCTCTGGGGATTTTGGGAAGCCATGCACATGCACCCAGGGTGATTTTCAAGCTGCCAGGTCCAGGACTTGAACTGAAGTCGCCTATGTGAGTGTCTAGAACCTTAACCACCACACCACCTGAGGATCACCTTTCTTACAATTAAAACCTGAAGAGGGGCCAGCAGGTGGCATGGTGGTTAAGGTGCTGGATCCTACATGGCCAAGTGCACAGTTGTAGTCCTGGACCCAGCTGAACCCAGCTGCTTGCAAAGCATGCCTGCACATGTGCAGGCATGTGCATACATGCCCAAAATCCCAAGAAGAGAATAAAGGAGAAGGAATTGTGGCATGGCCATACCTTAGGGGGTGATTTCTCACTTTCCCCCTCTTTCTGTTTCTATCTCTGGAGAGCTAGTGAGTCTTACAGAAAAAAAAGAAAGAATTTAGAGATAAAATATTGGTTCCCAAAGGTAAAGCAGTGTTTGTGTTTGGCAGCAATAAAAAAAATTATCTTAACTATTCAAGGTTTCACAAAATAAAGTATCCATATAAAATTATTTAAAAATTTAATTCAAAGTACATAATAGAGAACTATAAATAAAGATCTCAAAATATGAGAGACAGAAAAAAATGGAACTACTTACAAGTACTATAATCAATACTTCTATCTGGTGATTAGGCTTAAGGACCATAAAAAATACAATGGTTACAGTAACAATTTCCAGTGAGTAAAGATGAGAAGTATATAAAAAGATTTTAAATTTTTCATTTTAAATAGATAAATGACATATGACACCATTTGACTTGAAATAATAACTACACAATAAATACTGCCAATTTTTAAAAAATAAGATAATCATTAGATGAATTTTTTTTTCTAAGAGATAGTGAAAATTTATGTCCACACAAGAACCTGCCCATGGATACTTATATCAGCTATATTCATAACTGCCAAAACTTGGAAACAAGCAAAATGTACTTCA
>NW_006159515.1:3211541-3222983 GCF_000334495.1 Tupaia belangeri chinensis
GAGAATAAACTGTGGAACATCCAGACAATGGAACATTATTTGAAACTAAAAGTAAATGAGTTATCAAGTCATGAAAAGGTATAGAAAAAACATAAATGCATATTACTAAGTAAAAGGTCAATCTGAAAAAGCTATATACTACACAACTCCAGCTACACGGCCTTCTGAAAAAGGCAATACTATGCAGACAGTCACATAGTGTAAGTGGTTGTGGGAAGAGAGGGACGATAGGTGGAGCAAAGTGGGTGTTGACGGAAGCAAAGCTACTCTGTATGATGTTCTAATGGTGGCTGCATGTCATTATGAATTTTTTTTAAACAACACCAAGGGAAAGTACACCACCAAGAGTGAACCGTAAACTACGAACTTTGGCTGGTGATGAGGTATCAACGTGTGTTCATTGATTATAACAAATGAACAACACTGTGTGTGTTGATAACAAGGAAGGCTATGTATGGGGGGAGGTAGGGGTGATAAAGAATCTCCCTGTACTTTTTGTTTAATATTGCTATGAACTTAAAACTACTCTAAAAATTAAACCCAACTAAAAGAAAGAGCACTGTGGGGCCAGCAGGTGATGTGGTGTGATGGTTGGGGTACTGAATTCCCAAATGGCAAACCACACTTTGAGTCCCAGACCTGATGGATTGCATTCTCATTTTCTCTCTCTTTTTCTCTCTCTATTGTGTGCATGTGTCCTATAGCAAATTAAAAAAATAATAATAAATTAAACTGAAATATGTAATTGTTAAAAAAATGAAAGAGCATTGAAATGTTTTTCAATGATTTCTACATGCTGGATTCTGTGATCATGATATCACAAAGCTTGAAAAAATGCAGAAAAAAAAGCAAAGGAGAGAGGAATCCTACAATTCATAGAACACGTTGAGAAGCAGTGAAAACGAGTAAAAGGAAAACATAAATCCTATGTAAGAGACTTGTGAGATGAAGAAGTCCAATATTTGACCCTCATTTAATCCTCACAAGTGTATATTATTTGTGGACAAGATAAAGGAGACTCAGAAAGGTGAAGTGACCTACGCAAGGTCATATAGTCTGTAAGTAGCTGAACCAAGACTTTACCTCAAATCTTCTACCTCCTATTCTTATTTTCAAGATACCCTATTATCTCCCTGTTGTACAAACTAAAATAATAATTTTATTTTTTAATTGACCAAGGCCCTGATGCTAAAATTTAAAATATATATTTTAAGGTTTCTGAAATTAGAACAAATATGAAAATTATTTCCTTTTATAAAAAAGATATATACTCATATGATAATAGGCAAATTAACATCAATAGAAAAGAAATGCTGATTAGATTTTCTCCACAATTAAATGATTAATAAGAAAGTGTACAGTTGAATTTTAATTTAATTTCAAATCCCTCATTTGTATTTAAATTATCTTTAGAAAGCACTGCAAAACTAAAAGGTTATTGGACATGAGAAAAATATTCTCACAAGCAAACAAGCAGTTAAAGTTAATAGAAATTACCAAGTGTCTTGTATGAGATGTATGAGATGGTGCTTTTTGTTATTTTTTACAATTTATTTAAACTAATTTTTTAAAGGTTTTTGCCATAGGGCACGTGTGCTAGCTGGAGAGAGACAGAAAGACAGTGAGAGGAAAAGTGAGAAATAACCCCTTGGGGACATGATCATGCCACAATCCCTTCTCCTCTTGTATTTTGAGTATGTATACACACATACCCAACATGTTTTTCAAGCCACCAGGTTTGGGACTCAAATTGCAGTCAACCATGTAGGAGTCCAGCACTAAGCTGCCTGCTGGCCCCTCGATGGTGGTTCGTTTTAATTATCTATTTAATTTTATTTATAATAATTATTATTGTTATTATTTCATTTGCTAGAGGGCACATGCCCTACCAGCCACTGAGAGAGGGAAAGAAAGTGACAAAGCCAGCCACCATGTTTGGGATTTGAACTATAGGAAGCCATTAATGAATCCAGCACCTTAACCACCATGCCACTTGCTAGCCCTTAGATGGTGTTTTCTTTTTTTGGAAACGTTTTTGCTATAGGGCGCGTGCACTACCCAGAAAGACAGAGAGAGACAGAAAGCGAGAAATCACCACCCAGGGGCCTCGCCACACTGCAATCCCTTCTCCTCCTTTCTCCTCTTGGGATCTTGGGCACGCACGCACATGTGCCCAGCGTGAATTTAAGCCACTGGGTCCAGGCCAGGACTCGCAGTCGACTACATGGGAGTCTAGCGACATAGCCATTACGCTAACTGCTGGTCCCTCGATAGTGTTTTTAAAGATAGGGTGGGGTGGCTGCTTCTGCAAAAGGAATACTAGTCAAGATCCAGCGCCAGTAGTAGTTGTAATAAAGCAACCCTTAGGTAAACTGCTGATCTTGGAGAACCTTGGTACTCGCTTATAATTACATTATTGTTCAAAATTGAAGAAATGCCCACAAAACTCCATTGTTCTTTCCTGTGCAATGAAATTATAGTGTCATTTTTAAAGTGTGTACTACATCAAGGGTTATGAAAAAAGTTTATAAAAATCTGTGTGTCATGGTGATGTACATTTTCTTAAAATAACGAAAAGTTTCAGAAAAATTTGTAGGCACAATCTATGAAGAAGACAGATTAAATTTTATTTTGCCATGGATAGTAAAATTATAAATATTGTCTATTTACACCTTATGTTTTGTGGATTTTTATATAGCATTGTTTTGCTTAATCCCAATCCAATTATTCAAGTGTTACTGATTACCAATACCCTTCATAATTAAATGTCTCATACCTAGGAAATAGCACAGATTCTGCATATTGGAATGCTTCAGCACTTTTCTCAGGACCATGATCCCTTGCTAAACAACTGTCGTCTGAAAAGAAGTTCAGATATTCATCCATTTCTACCCATTTTCAAATTTCCACTTGTGGTTATTGTGTGGAACACTCCAACTCAAATCGACTTCATTGGGACAGTGATATTAAAGCTAGCAGGCATCAAAGAACTTCAGATAATCTGTTTTATTTCTACTAATAGCAATATAATTAAAGTAAGCAATATTATGAAGCAAGATAAAGATAACTAAACTTATTTTCAGAATTTGGGTTGTGATTTTTGATATTTAAATCCATGTTCTGTCTCTTCTAAGATTTGTTAAAGTACTAAATTGAAATAATATCCAATGATGAAAAACCATTGAAACTACACTTCCTGGCATCTCTAATAATTAATGAAATCTTTCTAATTGAGAAAAAGAGTAGCTTCCTTTATAAATACAATTTACATACCAAATGTGGAGAGAGAGACATAGAGACAAAAAATGAGAAATCACCCCCCAGGGGGGATGGCCACGCCACAATCCCTTCTCCTCCATTCTCCTCTCAGGATCTTGGGCACACACGCACACGCACCTGGCGTGAGTTTTAAGCTACAGGTCCGGGACGCAAATTGCGGTCGACTACGGGGAGTCCAGCGGCTTAGCCATTACGCTAACTGCTGGTTCCCTTATTTGTTGTATATTGAGAAAACATTTCAGAACTTTAAAGTTGAGTACATTACTAGTGTATTAATTTACAAATTTAAATTTCCTATAAGAATGTACCATTTAGTTTGGAAAGGATAAGCAATCTTAGGCTGTAATTCAGCTTCATCGGGTCTAAAAATAGGACCTTCATAATATTACAAATGTGTTTCTAATGGGATGGAGGGAGCATAGTGTTAGAACATAAAATAGAATTAAGGATGAAAACATTGCATGTGGTGCCACAAGCAGAAATACCTTTTATTTTTAAAAATATGCTGACGTAGCTCAAAAAACCAGTTCTAAATTTGGTATTGTTATTTTCTTTTAGGATTGCCCTGTGATACTTTTATGATTACATATTGGCCACCTATCACTAAAACCAGAAGCATTATGTTCTCCACCATCTAAGAGAAAAGCTCAACCTCCCAGCACTGTTATTTTTCTCATACCCTCCAGAAAAATCTTCATTACTCACTCAGGTATTCACAATCCTTACTCTTGTAAACAGAGGCAAAATATATTAGCCAACCTAGGAATGCAGATTAAGTAGGTCTGGGGTGGAAGCTGAAGTTCTACTTTCCAGGGAGTTCTCTTATGTTGCCATGCTGATTCTGTGGCCCAGAGACCACAGCTCACACTCTCGCAGCAGAGGTACATGTTAAAGAGGACTAGTATTGGTGCCCACCTCAACTCAATTGAGTCAGAATCCTGTCATTTATGAGCTATTTGATTGTGCACAAGTCATTCCCCTGAGTTCTAATTTCTTTCTGGGTAAAATGAGAATATCACCTCATATTTTTAAAAGCGTTATAGGATTAATGAAAAATTTATGTAAAGTCCTTAGAAGAGTGTCCTTAGAATACTGCACATACTCGATAAAAGTGAGCTATTACTTTATTGGATATAAATAGAGAGTTGGGTTGGTTGTGTTTTTGCCGTGTAGTGTGATTATACAACAAGCTAGCCTCTACCTGTAACCTTTTACGTACAGTGCAAGCAATGTCATCTCCTGAAATCAAATTAAATGTCATCTTATATGCTACTGGCCAGCTGAATATTCTTTGAGAAAGTAAAGATCTTGGCAATTGCAATTGACAAGAATATAGCTAATTAGAATTTGAGAAAGTGGATCATCAAGATCTACTCATTTGTAACTCCGTTTTTTAGAGTGTTTACTAAGCAATCTGGGCACAGCAGGGCCTTTGTCATGGGGTTCACTTCTGTCACTTTGTGACACTGGTCTTCCATCAGCCATGATGATTAAATCTACAACCTTTCATTTAATAAAACAGGAAAAGTAATCACAACTGCAATTGCTTTACCAAAAAATGTCTCCTACTTTAAAAAATAAATATACTGCCTTTGCCTGTGCATTTATCTACCAGTGGGGGACCATTATGCAGTGACAACATTCTGTTTTAGAAGCATTATCTCTGAATAATTACCTGCTTCTTCTCTGCATGGAATGCATTACTCCCAGAAACCCTCTTAATATGGTATATGGTAGGATTCACAGGTTGTACTTTAATATTATTAAGAGAAAAAAAAAAAAACTAACATCCCCTATTCCCCTACAAAAAAAATGAAGGTCAAAGTTAGCCACATCTTGAACTGTGCTGCAGTTCATCTCATTTGCAGCCTACTGATGAGGAAGTGGCCCTTACCTTTTGCAGCACTTAACCAATAAACGGATCAGTAGGTGGTTCCAGCTGGCCCCAGGGACCAGAATTTTAAGGGAAAGAAAATCCCTGATGCTAGCTTCCCCTGTGATTTCCAACAAAGCCACTAATTCTACACGGATGCAATGCACAGAGGCAGTGGGCAGTGTGTCAGGACTGGGTAAAGAGAAAGCACTAATGCTCACTGGATGTCTCTGCCTTTCATCGTATTCTATCTTGGCTTTTCTTTTGGATTCGGTCCATGACCAACCCCAGGTAAATCTGTAATCCTGGCCTACTCTCACCTCCTTCCATGGGCAATTACTTCATTTCCTTTGGAGTTACAGACTATTTTTAAATGGTTCAGGTGAGTACTTCAAGGCTCAGAGCAGGGAAAATAAAAAGAATTGTAGTTATTGGAGCATAGAATATAAATGTTTATCTAGAGAGGAGTGGTGAGCAGAGAGAAGCAATTCACCAAATAATGGTGTTTACTTTCGCTAAAGCAAAGGTTTTCATATTTAGAGAAAAAAGAAAAAGGAACTAGCAGAAACAACTTATTTCAAATCAAATCATCAATGGTTTCTGCTAAATATAGCCTATAAGTGAAATTTACCCAGAGGGCACATGGTGGGTGGAGTCCAACAGGCACAGATTTTCTCTCTCTGCAGCAATCTCTCTAGGACATCTGGAGAAACATCTCTAAGAATCCCAGGGGCTCTGGGCATCCTGTAGAAATCAGGATGAATGAATAAAAGAGACTGAATTTATTGCTATTTTAAATAGATTAAAAGGGGCATGTTTACCCAGTCTTATAAAACATTTACAACATGTGTTCCTTTGGTTGTTTCATATAATAGAATATCTAAAAATGAGATTTAAAACAGGCCAGAAAGCTAGAGTGTATACTCAAAAAATTATTTCATTCTTCTGAAGTGTTCTATAATCGAACTATTCACCACATTGCCCTGATGATCTCACCCAACATGAAGGTCGAAGTTCATAAGGTGATAGTTCATTCTTCAACCACGCATCTCCCTTTCAGTCATGTCTGGTGCATGAAGGTTAAGTGTGATTGCAAGAGATTTCTTCACATCTCTAGAACTACGATGACTCACAGGTGAGCACATTACCTGCCCTCAGATGAAACTAGACAGGGGATGTGTGTTTTGTAATTTTACAGGAATCCACACAGGAGCCATACTTAAGGGAGTAACTGTACTTATACGCCTTTTATAAAAATCATCATGTAACATTCCTCTATGTGGAATGAGCAATAAGAGATAGATATTTAGGTGGGAATAAGAAACTAATGTCTGTATAAGAAAATATGAGCTTTGGTTTTATTTCACAAACTTTTTTTGACTTTTAGAGAAAATAGTTCATAAGTATCCCAGAACATAAGAGGTAACCTCTGAAAATTTTTTTCAACTCATTGATCATATAATCAGTATCATCTCACTCTATCACAAGATCAAGCTAAACTAATAACCCATCCATAAATTGTATCATTTTGATTTTTTAAAGATGTATGTTGAATTATTTTAAAGAAAACATTAGAATGTATAATTAAAATGGAGAATAACATTTCTCCTAGTAATGTCACCAGTAATTTTTTAAAAATACATATTATTAATGAATTAATAGTCTGGGATCAGTGGTATGGTGGTCAAGGAAGCAGTTCACAACCTGGACATGATAGACTGAAAACATGCAGGATGCATGTATATACCTTCCTCAAATCCCAAGAGGAGAATGAAAGAGGAAAGACTGCAGCATGGTCATCCCTCCAGGGTGTTTTCTCACTTTCTCTTTGTCTCTCTCTGGTAAGCACATGTACCCTATAGCAAACTGAAAAAAAAAAATTAAGTCCTTTTATTGTCCTACAAAAGGTAAATACAATCTTCTCAATTAGAGGGAAAAAAACACAAATAATTGAAAATTCATATATTATCTGTAATTGACTTTGGCATTAGATCACAAATATGGGAAAACATTACATAACCCCGTCCTCATTTCAATGTATTTTTCCCTTTGAGATCACTGCTTGGGAGTCTAGAACTAAACCATGGAGTAGAGGCCCTATATTAAATAAAGATTTTCTACTCATGAGTTTCTAACCACATAAGAACCCATGTTTAGAATGTGTTCTTTACTTACTTTTACACAATGTTTGATTTATATGAGGAAACACAAGACTCATCTATGCACTCACATAGGCATTAATTTCACAGTCATTACTCTTCACTCTGAGCCAAGCACTTGCTAGATTCCTGGTTCTAGAAATGCAAGGAAAAACACCATGACTCATGGAACTAACAGTAAGAAGAATTAAAGTAAATAATTAATTACAACAAATCCATGTATGTGCAAAAAAACACAGGTTTATTGTAGCGTGGAAGAGGATATGATTATACATATACGAGGCTCAATTTCCCCATGCATACAAGATATTAGTGGACATTCTAAGCAGAGAGAAGGGCACACAAAAGAACTAAGACAGGACTAGACTTGATGAAAATAATGACTAAATTTATACCAACATAGCAATAGACAGACATTATTAGCTGTGTTGGGATAATAACAGTACCACCATCCTGAGGTTGGTGAACTAAATGAGATATGTAAAACACTTAGCCCAGTGCCAAGCACTATGTAAACACTCATTAAAGGTTAATTGTTGGGTTGTCAGAAAGTCATGACACATTTTTGCATAGAAAAACATGAAAAAATATGTCATGACTTTCCTGATGACCTAATACTATTACTTATAAATGTTCAATCAAATTTTAGAAGCATTGCATAAGCTTTGTAAAAGTTTAATCATATAGACAGAGTTCTGTGCATAGGGTAAGGTTAATTCGACCACCACTTAAGTTTCCAGTACATAGTTAGGCACTGTGTGAGGAGAGAAAACACAAGGAATATAAAACATAACCTTGCCTACTTATTTATATACCACTGTCTTACATATATTAAAGCATGTCTGACCATTTCTATTTGTTCTAATACAGTTCTGCTCCCTGAGCCCTTGATCTGAGGGTATATATCCTCTCTTAAATGCCTCTGGCTTATTCCCCGGTCTGATCCAGGCTTTGGGGAAGATCAGCCAAACCTTCCACTTCCTTATTTCAATTGTCTCCCAAACCTTAGTTTGTCATAGCCACCAGACTTGTTCCCTTTTGACTAAGATAAAGGTCTAATTATTCCCAAGAGTAGTCCTAGAGAATAAAAAAATAAATGAAACTCATTCTTCCCATATGATGTTCACTTCAATGTATTAAGGCTAAAAATCTCCTGTCTCCAAAGTCTTGTGAAAAGATGGACAAGCGCAATTTAAAAGGTGGAATAAAGACTCCAGACTGTGGGAATTCTTTTTAGTGAGTACACAAAGCTCATTTTAGGCTTAGCATCAATGTGGGGTGGATCAGCTTCCTTTATCCCTTTTAAAGTGAGAGAAAAAAAGTACTCAGGGGGGCTCTGCCTCTGAATTTCTGCCCCCTCCCCAAAAGTTTTCACAGACACAAAAATAATAAATCTAGCTCTCTATGGGCTGTGAAACCAAGGCTCAAGGTCAAGATTTCACTGGACTGGAATGTCTGAATTGAGATCAAATGAGAAGCAACTTCTGTATGACAAACAGAAATGAAAACCCTGAGGCCCCAGGGTGCACACGTGTAGATGTTAAAAGTATGTTTGGCAGCTGACACTGTGACAACTATTTCTTATTCCACACGCCCAGGGAATGGAAGGATGCCTGGGCTAGAGATGCCCACTCATGCAAAGCTATTTTTCTAAGGAGATGCATTCCTTTTAGTGGCTCAGAAGAATGTTTATGGCATTAACATCCTGAAACGGAAAGCTGCCAACCTACAAAGATGTCACAATCCACTGGGAGACCATCATAAACAGTTACAGATGAGCTTCGCTTTATATAGAGATACAAAGAATGGCTGAATCGCAGCACCCATTCCGCCTTCGCAAATGATTTGCTTATTCTTTTGGAAACATAAAGTAGAAAGTTGATGGCAATTGGGACATAGAAACCACCGCTCTCTACTTTGGGTACAGCTACAAGTGAGTATCGACCGTTAAAGAAACGAAAACATTTCTCATGGAGTCAATGTAAATTATGCTTCAGATTTCTCCACTGGGGAGGGCCCTTCCATGGCACTAGGGAGAAACTTGGAAATAAGTGACATATATGTTTTAAATTTCTTGAAAATAAACTATAACTGAATTGAGACCACTTTCTCTTCCTAGGCCAACTTCCATTCAGCTATATTTCCTCTCATACCAAGTGGGACTGGAATGGCCCCAGGTATATTTGAGATTCAGCCAATGGGAAGCTGAGTTGAGAATACACTTATTTAAAGAGATTGGTGGGGTATTGTCACTTCCACCTTTCAGGGTATCAGAAAGATTTCTAGGAATACTCCTACAGCCCTGTTGTCATGACAATAAAAGAGCAGAGATCAAATCATAAATTTGTACACATTCTATAAAGCCCAGCCCACATTTAGGAAGTTAAGAAGAAACAAATTTTGAAGAGCCATTTACAACAGATGTATAAAATTAAAATTACATCATATGCTGGCTCTTGTGGTGTTTACAGTATTTGCTTTAAAAAATGTAATTTGTGTTGATTGCCTTTTCATTCTAAATTAGTATTCACCTTAACTAACTTTGTACTTGCAATTTTGCATTCATTTTATTAAAAAGTACTCCCAAGGGACCAGCAGATGGTGAAATGGTTACATTGCTGGATTCCCATATAGCTGACCACAGTTCGAGTCCCTGACCTGGTGGCTTGAAACTCACACATGGAGAATGGAGGAGAAGGGATTGCAGCATGGCAATCCTCCTGGATGGTGATTTCTCACTTTTTGTCTCTGTCTCTCCAGTGAGCACATGTGCCCTACAGCAAAAATCTCTTTCTACAAAAAAGGGGGACTCCCAAAATACAGATCCTGCAAAATGTGTACCTGCATCTCTATGTAGAAATGTGCATCCACGTTACAATGCAGAATTATAATGTGGAAATAGTGAAAACATGAGACCAAAAATATTATAAAATCTTATAATTAGGTTCAAGGGCCACTTCAATAAAATAATAAATGATAGGATAATGATATACATTATGCTTAGTGTATATGTTATGTAATCAATAACAAGACTATATTACAACATGAAAGGAATTGTGAGATCTCAAGTGCAAGAAGTAAGATGTGAAGTTGAGCTTAAAAATTACTTTTTTATGTTTTAAAATAATGCATGGAGGAAGTCAAGAAGGAAATGATGTCTAAGCTAACCTTTCTATGTTTATGCATGTAGTCAAAATATCAGCAGTTAAATAAGTCTTTTTAATATGCTTCCTTTCCAGTTGTATGTAATAAGCCTTTTAAATTATATGAGAACACATAATTCACTCAGAAAATGGCTTGGAGGGATTTTCTGGTGAGTATGCCAAGGAATATTTCTAAAGATCACTTAGTTTACTGCTGCTGCTGTAACAAATTATCACAAACTTTGTGGCTAAAACAACATATTATATCATAGTTCTGGATCCTAGAAGTCTAGATTGATTTCACAGGGCTAACATCAAGGTGCTAGCAGGACTGAGGTCTTTCTGGAGCCCTCAAAGGTGAACCTGTTTCCTAATCTTTTCAAGCTCTTGGACGCGGACTGCATTCCTTAGCTCTTGGCCCCTTTCTCTATGATGTAAGTTAGCAAGAGCAGGGAAATTTTCTCATATGGAATCACTCTGATTCTGATTCTTGTTTTCCACTTGCATGAAATCTTATGATTAGATTGGGCCCACCAGATAAGACAGCATATCTAAGTAGCAATCATAATTCCCCTTTGCGATGTAATTCAATGTTGTCACAGGTTCTAGGGATAGGGACATGGATTTTTTTTTTTTTTTCTTTTTTGGGTGGTGGAGGGAGGGAGGACTATTATTTCACCTTCCACAATTACTAACGAGTTGTTTTGTTCTGTGGCGTTGACCTTTGGATAGAGATCTGAAAATAATCTATATATTACATTTGATATACCATGAAGAAGATACATGTAAGCATCAACCCGAATGCAGTTGTAGTCAGTAAAGTTATTTTGTTTTCTCAATTGGAATCTCTGAATTCTTAAAATCTAACATCACACTATCTAGCATTAACCCAGAAGGGTCAAGGTCAGGACATCATCCCTCTGTTTGATCACAGTGATTCGTTCAAAATTGATCATTTGATCCAAGCTAAGATGGTACAAATTTTTCC
>NW_006159515.1:3223285-3235647 GCF_000334495.1 Tupaia belangeri chinensis
TCCCTACAAATGTTTTTTTCTCCTTTTAACTGATAGGTAAGAGTCTCTTATCTTGGTAAGGGCACAGTAAATATATAACCATAGGCCCACTTGCAGTAGTACATGATAGATGCCACTGCGCAGCAGGCTGAGGCCACATGGGGAACCTGGGATCATCCCTGACTCACCCTAAAAAGCTGGGCACAGTCACAGGTGCCTGTATTCCAGCTACTGAGGAGACTCAGGTAGGAGGATTATAACACAGTGAAATGCTGTCTAAATACCACACACACGTTTGCAAATACATACGCACACACACACGTGTGCATATACATACACATACAGTATATGGGTATATATCTATATGTATATACTTGGGTGATGCTAAGATTCATATTTCCTTTTCATGGAGAAAAGTCCAGATGACAAGATTAATATTACTGTTGATAGGGGGCGGCAAGTGGGGTAGTGGTTAAGAACACTGGACTCCCACATGGCTGACCGTGGTTTGAGTCCCAGACCTGGAGGCTTGCTTTCTTGCCTTCTCTCTCTCTCTCTCTTTCTCTCTCTCTCTCTCCGGAAATGATAAAAATATTACTTCTAAGAGAAGTATGTGTGTCAGGAACTGTCGTGTATATGTGTCTGAACATGTGTGTGTTTGTGAGTGTGTTTGAGATAGAGAAAGGGTGAGTGAGACTGAGGAAAGGCTGACTAAGTCATTCTGCCATTCATCCCAAAGGTCATCTTTAACCCTGTCCTTCTTGCTATGTGAACACACAAATCATGTGTTTGTTTTTGGTTGCTCGAATTGAGATTTCTGTAATTTTCATCAAATGATTCTTAACTAAAATAGATGCTGTATAATTTTGTTATATGCTCAACACTGCAATTAATGACAAAGGAATTTAAAAATAATTAAGAAATCTAGAGTTCTTTCAAGGCATAGGAATAAAAGAAAAACTCTACTTGTCCAAAACTGGGAATGGCTATTATGTGTGATCTGGTAGCAGTAATGCCATAACTTTTTGGCACGGAAGTCTTTGGTCTATATATAGTAGGCATTAGTCATACTCTCTTGAGTGCTTTCCAAATCTATGGCCTCTATTGAGAAAATAATAATCATTCTCTCTAAACATCATTTCCCTCAGGGTAGCCAGTTTATGGCATAGAAACAAAGTCCTTGGATTAAACCAGAAGCTATGAACAGCATGTATGTGAGATAAAAGTACAGCTACCCAAATTATTTCATTAAAATAAATATTAGGTAGATCTTCTTGCCATCTTATATTGCCAATACAATTGCACCAAGTGAACGAGTACATTAATGGATATATAATGAACAAATAGTTTATGTCCGGAAGCAAGGCCCTGGATCTTCAATATCATGAACTGATGGTAATGACTACTTTCTGACACCTCAGTCCATCTTCAACTGTTTCCTCAACTTGCATGCTCTGCCTCATTGCTTGGTATTTTCTTTCATAATTTAACCCTACTCCACACATTCCCAAGATTTATATGAACACTCATCAGCCAAAAATAAAACAATAATATGGCTGAATATTGATTAGAAATAACTTTACAGACTAACTAAATCTAAGTTTAAAGCCATTTAGGATCTATAAAACACCAATTATATTTCTTTATTAAATTTTCTTATTTGTTAATAAAAGACCTTGTTTTATATAAAGAGATGTATTTCTTTTTTTTGGAGAGATTTTTTTCACTGTAGGGCGCGTGCGCTCGCCAGACAGAGAGAGACATAGAGACAGAAAGCGAGAAATCACCCCCCAGGGGGGATGGTCACACCGCAATCCCTTCTCCTCCATTCTCCTCTCGGGATCTTGGGCACGCACGTACACGCGCCCGGCGTGAGTTTTAAGCCACCGGGTCCGGGACACGAACCGCGGTCGACTACGTGGGAGTCCAGCGACATAGCCATTACACTAACTGCTGGTTCCCTAAAGAGATGTATTTCTTAGAACAATTCCAAATGAAACCTAATTAACACACAAATTAAATTTCTTCCTATTGTTCTTTCTATACTTCTGCTATTTCTAGAATGCACATTGTACTCATAAGAGTACATCAGCATTTATTAATCAGAATGGAAACTACTCTCATGAATAGAGAGTAAAGCATTATAGAAAAAAATAAATCTCTTCTGAGAATAAAAAAGAAAGGAAATTTTTTTTTTCTATTTGAACTTTTACTTGTATTTCAAATTATCCTAATAAAAAACTTCACTGAAAAATTCACATGATAGTATGAAATAGTTTGGAGTTTGGCCCACCTTTAATTCCAAATTTAAATATGGTGAATGTTTTACACACATGACACACAAAAAGAAAAAAATCAAAAGCTATGTATAAAATGAGATGTCACCAAGTTAATTTTTTTTTTTTTTTTGGAGAGGTTTTAGCTATAGGGTGCGTGAGCTTGCCAGACAGACAGAGACAGACAGAGAGACAGAAAGCAGGAAATGACCCCCCAGGGGGGATGGCCACACCACAATCCCTTCTCCTCCATCCTCCTCTCAGGATCTTGGGCCCACACGCACACGCGCCCGGCGCGAGTTTAAGCCACCGGGTCCGGGACTCGAACCGCGGTCGACTATGTGGGAGTCCAGCGACATAGCCATTATGCTAACTGTTGGTCCCACACCAAGTATTTTTGTATTTGAGTATTATTTAGATTATTTACTAACTTACTCAGTAAACTCCACAGTACATAAAGCACACCTTCCCTAAAATACAGTCTTTAATAATCTTCTGTGACATCTGAAAGTCTTCAATTTTATGAGGAGATTTCCCAATCGCTTCTACCTTTTGTTTATATAATGAAAACTTTTCTGAATTTGACCAAAGAGGCTATGGACTCACCAAAAAATATTACAGATACATACAATTTATTTCCATTTTAAAAGTTCTTATAGTCTGATACTCAGCCACAAACTTCCAGGGTTGCATAAATCTGGAGTTAAGAATCCTCGATGCAGAACTCCCCAAACATCCTGTTACAACACAAATTACTCTACTTAAGGAATTATGTCACTGATTGGTTGACAAAAAATGAAATTTGATAGATCTAAAGAATGTGATGAATTAAATGGGAGAACATGTTTTTATGAAACAGATATACTCCCAACATTCATATATGAATGCTTCATTATTCCAGAAGAGATCTATCAAAAAATGCAGCTCTTCACTCCTACCTTGGGTACATATCAGTTGGGATGGCACCATTACCTGGAGATACATCCCATGTTCTTTCATCTTTCTGTGCCTCCTGATATAATTTTCCTGGAAACTGTCTTCCCCTTTTCTCTGAGAGCAAAGCTCTGACCTGGCAGGACCTTCCTCATCAGTCCTACTTCTTTCCCATGTAAAGGTTGCTCTGCTCCTCCCTCTCAGTGGCCAGGAGTCATGTTTCTATCAAGATCAATGTATGATTTGTGTTTCTACTTCCTTTTCTCTTCTGCACCATCTCTAACTCAACACTTGTCTTAGTTGCTATTTGTCTTGGGTTGCTATAAAAAAAAATAGCATAAACGGAATAGCTTATCATCAACAGAGATTTATGCCTCATAATTCTGGAGACTAAGAAATTCAAGATCAAGACCTCACTGTCTATGTCCTTACATAGTGGAAGGGTTAAGTAGGTCTCTGAGGTCTCTTTTACAAGGGTACTTACCCATCTGGGAGAAATGTATTCTCCTGACCTGATACCTTCCAAAGGCCACACATTGGGGCTAGGTTTAAACCTATAAATTCGGAATAGAGGATGGCAGTACAACATACAGACCATAGCAAATATGCATCCCTTGATACACAGACTACCATATAACAGATGAGGAACTAATTTTCTGAGTAAGTGCATGGGGCAGAGGTAGTCTTGATTTCCACTGAGGGAGTGTAATAGGTTGAATAATGTTTTCCCCAAATTTGTGTCTATCAGACCCTCAGAATACTACACTATGAATGTGTCCCCTCAGAATCCAATGTGTTGAAATTTGGTTCCTCTTGTGATGTTTTTAAGAGGATGGGTACTTAATCTGACTATGGTATTAAGAGGTGGAGCTTTGGGAAAGTGATTAGGGTTAAGGTCATTAGGAGGTGAGACCCCCATGTTTAATTCCTAGAGGACTTCTAAGGAGAGGGAATGAGAGAAGCATGGTCATAGAATTATAAGCCCTTGCTGTGTAATGCCCTATTCTATACAATCTTCACCAACAAGAAAGACCCTCACCAGATGTGACTCCTTGATTTTTGATCTCCAAGAATAAACCTCTATTTTTCATAAATCACCTAGTCTCAGATATTCCATTATTAACAGAATGGACTAAAACAGTCACATTGCTTGGAAATACGGTCTTGGGATATGTAATTAACAAAGATATTGGACATGAATCATCCTGAACTGAGGGTGAGTCTAAAATCCAATGACTAGTGTTGTTATGACATAAAGGGAAAGGGAAATTTGGACACAGAAGGAGACAGAGAAGATTGCTATGTGAAGACAGAGGCAGAGAGAGGAGTTTTGCTGCCACCAGCCAAGGAATGCTATGAAATGAAAGAGATTCTCCCCTTTATCCTTTGGAGGAAAAAAGACTTTCTGATGCCTTGATTTACTTCTAAGGAGAGGGAATGAGAGAAGCATGGTCATAGAATTATAAGCCCTTGCTGTGTAATGCCCTATTCTATACAATCTTCACCAACAAGAAAGACCCTCACCAGATGTGACTCCTTGATTTTTGATCTCCAAGAATAAACCTCTATTTTTCATAAATCACCTAGTCTCAGATATTCCATTATTAACAGAATGGACTAAAACAGTCACATTGCTTGGAAATACGGTCTTGGGATATGTAATTAACAAAGATATTGGACATGAATCATCCTGAACTGAGGGTGAGTCTAAAATCCAATGACTAGTGTTGTCATGACATAAAGGAAAGGGAAATTTGGACACAGAAGGAGACAGAGAAGATTGCTATGTGAAGACAGAGGCAGAGAGAGGAGTTTTGCTGCCACCAGCCAAGGAATGCTATGAAATGAAAGAGATTCTCCCCTTTATCCTTTGGAGGAAAAAAGACTTTCTGATGCCTTGATTTCAGATTTCTCATCTCCACAATTGTAAGAGAATGAATTTCCACTGCTTTAAGCCATCAAATACATGGAGATTTGTTTCAGCAGACCTAGGAGTTTAGTAAGGGTCTGAAGTGGAGTGTACTTTGATAGAGGATCATGGCAGGCCACTGCAGCAAAAGAGGAATAGACATTGTGGAGCCAGGCTCTTCAAATAACTGATATGCATGGAAAGGGCTTCCAGAGGGCACCTGAGGACAAGCCTAACTTTCCTAGAATATCTCCTAGCTGAGTAGTGCTGAGTAGCCCTTGGACAAGGTGCAGTGTTGTTACTGCTCACCTCAAATTGGTTAATTGCTCCCTGAGCATGTGTATCACTTTCCAGTAGTGTTCCATTCATGGTATCTATAAAGCTAAACCAAAACCATGGTTAAGAAGTAGACAAGTGCTTAGCTAAGCAGTCAGTCAAATGGAAAGCCTGAGTGGTGAAATCCCAGGAAGTTGGTAAGAAACAATCAGTTTGTTCCTTGCTTAAATGATGGAAAAAGTGCTCGGACTGGACTTAATCAATACAAAGTCTTAGTTTCATTAACAAGGGAAAAATAATTGTAGGAATACCCCTATTCAAAACATAAGCTAATAGAAATGGAAAAAGATGACATGGAAAGCCATTACCTAGTGCTTGTGTGTCAAAATAAATATAAGTATTTTATTAGAGATTATCATGGGTATATCAGAAAAGGAATGTGTAAATACATTCTTCCATATTCTTCTTCAATTTTAACATGACCTATGGTAAAAACTCAAAATGAATTTCTGAAACAGTTATTTTTCTGGCCTTTTTGAAAATCTATTTCAGCCCAAGTGTCTTGCAAATAGAACAAAAACATCATTGACACAAACGTCAGGATTAGAGTATGCTAAGATTGCTCACTGTTCAAGAGTTACCCCTTTCCCACCTCCAAGCCTCCTTAACCTGTCTCACTTCTCTTCCTCTTATTCTTCAGAGCACTGGGAGAAGACCCCACACAACCCAACAGTAAATTTTGTACAACTTTTAAACACTCCCTAAAGCCCCATTTGCTCGGTGGGAAGTAGGGCAAAAAAGAAAGAGTCCATCCTTCTGCTGCAGGACTGTGTACATTACACAACCCTGCAGAGCAGTGATTCTTGATGTGATGGCACAGGAGAGTCACCCAGGGAGCTTTTAAACTCCCTTATGCCCAGGCTGTACTGCAGACAAATTAAAAGGTGGGAACTTGGCATAGGTATTTTTAAAATGCTTCCACAAACTCTAAGTGTCTCAGTTCCTCTATGAATTCAAGGACAAAGCCCACCTGACTTAGATTTCTGCCAGGAAATATCTATCACTTGAATCTGAAATGTGTATAAACAATTTTTATTTCTGGTTTTCTCTGGTCATATTCCCTCAGCTCTGATTCGGCCCTCTTTCAATGCTCTAATCTGGACAAATGTGACCAATTTGGAGAGATCCCCTTCCATCAAATCTAGGGCAGTCCCCAATCCTCCACCACAGTTGCTCTGTCATGTCACCTTGGTTTCCTTTTCACAGCACTACTGAAAATTATTTACTTCCTGCTTAACTTGCTTTCCTAGGAACTCTGGGACATTAACTGCATTATATATTATTCTGTACTGAGTATATAGAATGGTTATAGTTACAAAAGAGAAACTCAATAAACGTATGTTGGATGAATAAATGAATGCATGACTATTGATCTTGTTTCCTCCATTAAATTCTATACCCTGCAGCCATTGCATGCCATCTACTTAATCTTTTGTCATCTTTTACAGTATATATAAGTTTAAAGTTAACAAAGAAAATTTTGTATACATTATCTTAATTAGCCCTCACAGTGTTTTAGAGAAAACAGCAGTTATCATACTGCTTTTACAGATTAAAAAAATAATTGAGGCTCCAAAGAATTAGAAAAGAATTACAAATTCTCTGAGGTTACACAAACAGTAAGTGGCAGAAGATCTGCTTGATGAGGGTGTCATGAGGCCAGGAGGCCATCCCTGTCACTCATAGCCCTTAGATGCACTTGTCCTCATAGCTGTAACTTGCTAATTCAGTCAGCCCATAAATGCTGAGGGCAGCTACAGTTCTGGCACCCTGAGAAAGTGTTTCTCTCTCCAAGAAAGAAACTGATGCCTGCCCATAATGATTCCAAAGAACATACAGGTGAAGTGAAAAGAGGAAGTAACACCTGTGAATAGGGCTGAACAATGATGTCACATGACTTACTCTGCTGGGCCCTGTATATTCACCAGACTCCAGGCCCCTTACCATAACAAGCATTACCAAGAATGCAGTCTCTCTTGATTTTCCTTCTCTGTGCTGTAGATCATCCAGAAGAATGAATCTAAACTAAAGAATTAATTATTACTGTTGCATTTTGCCACCACTTATTCTTTTTTTTGGGGGGGGGGGGGTTATTTTTGTTTGTTTTTTGTTTGTTTGGTTTTTTTTGCTATAGGGCACGTGCACTCGCCAGAAAGACAGAGAAAGACAGGGAGACAGAAAGCGAGAAATCACCCCCCAAGGGGGATGGTCACACCGCAATCCCTTCTCCTCCATTCTCCTCTCGGGATCTTGGGCACGCACGCACATGTGCCCAGTATGTGTTTAAGCCACCGGGTCCGGGACTCAAACCACGATCAACTACATGGGAGTCCAACGACATAGCCATTACACTAACTGCTGGTCCTGCCACCACTTATTCTATAATTTCAATAAACCACACTCAAGAGGGTAATTTCTACATTTCTATCTCACCATTGTGACTATAATTCAATAGTAACATTAACCATACCAAGACTTCTAGCAAATTAATCAAATAAAGAAGTGTGAGAGATATTTCCATGCACCTTATACTCTATATTTTCTTTATTTCTTTCACATTCCTTATAAGCTCCTTCAGTTAACTGTTGTATAACAAAGGGCCTTGGGACGGATGCTGACAGAGGAGTTAACATCTTTGTAAAGGACTTTGTGCATGACCTCAAAATATTTGCTTTATCATCCTTGGACCATCCAAACCTTAAACAGCTCTCAAAACTGTGCTACACCAGACCATTTGGTATTATTTACCAGCATCCACATGGCATGAATATTTTGAGCAGCAAAGAGGCCAAACTTATTTAGAAGCTTAAATAAGAAGCCAAAGAATCTTGCCTTTCTTCCTTCATCCAAATAAAAGGCATCACACGAGAAATAAATATTATTGGAGAACCAAAACTTCATCCATCTTAATTGTTATATTCCAAATGAAAAGATGTCATAGCTGAAAAAATATATTACTTTCTGTACCCCAAACAGACACTTGGTCAAAAGCAGAGTCTGAAAGAATGGTGGGTTAGTCACATGGTTGTCATGATGAGTCGCCAGCTCTCAGTCCGTCTGGTTGCTATTCAAAGCTAGATACCAAGTCTGTTATGCAGGTGAGTCAGAAACAACAGGTATGGAAATTGTGAGAGCAGATAGGGATTCAGACAAGCCAAAACACAGAACCAAATTCACTTACTGCAGAGAGAGGTGAATGAGAAGAGCTGAATTCAAAGTCACTGAGAAGGGTTTTGCTGCCCTTGTAGCAGTGACTTGCTGGGTCACCAGCTGGCTAGAGCCAGGAGCCAGACTAAGTCATGCTCATCTCCATGCCAGCAACCCACTGTATTATCTAACTGCAATGATGAAAATCCTTTGCCATTGGAAACACATAGGTATATACCTAGACAATATGCCCCATGCCCCTTGAAATGCTGATCTGCTACACAGTTGTCATTTTAACACTCTGCTGATATGAATGACCATGAATAAGACAATTTAGGACTGGTGTTTGTTTCCTCATATTTTGTCAGTAGATAGTAGTCACGATTTGAGGTGTAAAAGGAGGAAGAAAGATACATGAGAAGATATTACAGTCTTTTTCCTATTCATGAAAAGATTTGTACCTTGGTTACTTTAGTTACATTAAACTTGGCATTTTAGCAGTGACAATGCTTGAGCTTGAAGCAAAATTAACCTTACATTTCTATGACATCATTTTAGCGTAACGGCAATCTACACTTGCAATGTGTATCCTCCCTACTAACGGGTAACCTCACATGACAATTAGGAAAAAAGAGGACCACAAAAAAGTTGCCTTTTCTGTCAGAAACCTGTCACAACCAGGGAAGTGGGTTGTTAGTGGGAAGGGACATATATCCGTCAGCCCTCATCCCTAGCATGGCCCTTCACTTTCTTCATCTATTATCAGGAAATTTGCTCACATCCTACCTCAGGGTTTTGGCCACATCATTCTTGCTCCCTGGATGTCTTTTTTTCCCCCTCTAAATCAATACCTGTTTGAAACAACTCACCCCAGCAGATTCAGTTATAGCTCCATTCATTTCATGAAGCCACATTTGCACCCAAATAGGTCAAATAATACCTCACTTCTTTGATTCTTAAGAAAATGAAATCCCTTTTCTCTACACATGTGTCCCATTTATCACAATTGCATAGCACTAGGGTCAACAAAGTTGTTCTGTAAAGAGCTAAATAGTATTCCAGGCTTTGTAGGCCATATGCTCTCTATAGTAACTACTCAGCAAGAAAGGCCACCATATATAAATGAATAAGCATGATTGTGTCCCAATAAAACTTTATTTTCAAAAATAGAATTCAAGCCTACCGATCCTTGTTTCTTGACCACTGGCTTAGCAAACAGATACATGGGGAAATAATCACTAAATATTAACTAAATTTGATAAGCAACATCACTTATAAAAATTACAGAAATATGATATGCATGTTGTCTATGTGCTCTCATGTGAGTTTATCTTCAGTATCTTTCTTCATCTTGCAACTATAACAAATTATTTGTCCTACTGATTTTTTGTTTTTGAGAGATTTTTGTTATAGGGCTTATGCACTGGCCAGAAAAACAGGGAGAGACAGAGAGATAGAAAGTAAAAAATCACCCCCTAGGGTGGATGGCCACTCTGCAATCCCCTCCTCCACTCTCCTCTCAGGATTTTTGGGCATGCATACACATGTGCCTGGCATGAATTTCAAGCCACTGGGTCTGGGACTCGGAACTGTGGTTGGCCATGTGGGAGTCTAGCACCTTAACCACTATACTACTAGCTGCTGACACTGGTTATATTAATTTTTAATAGCATCTTGTGTATGCAAGAGAAAAAGAGTAGGGTTTCAATAATTTATACAACCCTAAAGACTGGACAAAGTGATAACAATCTGCCTTGATGATTTTCTATTAAAAGGAATATCTGTTGAGACATGATTCCATGAAGAAGATGGCTGGTAATCAGACCACATTTTTTTCCCACTAAAAGTATCTGGTTTACCTACTTATATTTAATAAAATCAGGTAAATAATGGCTAGTGTCCCATATGGTATTCCCACTACGATTTTAGGATTTTGATAGAAATAAATATATAACTGTAGTAACAAAATTATCACAGTTGTCACACATTTCACTTTCAGCATCCTTTAAAGAAATTGGAATTGGATTCATGTCCAATTTTCTATTTTCATTTCAAATGGATTTTGACAATATTTGTTGCAGTATTTACTAGGAAGATTCATAGCCAAAGAATTCCACTGGTTTTCAATTTACCACAAAAAAATGAAGAGGAGTGTAATAAAAATTGTCTATTTATTTGGATCAATTCCTATCTTTGATACAAAATGTTCTGTTGCCATAGATAAAGATTATTGACTGGCACTTGAAAAAAAAATACTCTGTCTCTCTTGGTAGTAAAACAATTTTCTCTACTATGGAGCAGAAAAATTTGGGGTAATTAAAAATGTTATGTTTATTATTTTTCAATGATCTATTTTCTATCATCTTTTTAAAAATACACAAAATTACTAAATCCAGCTCTAAATTTCTTCTTTTTCCTCACTGTTCCACTGAATCCAAAAGGGATAAGAAGAAATTCAAGAAAATACAAGAGGGGAAATAAGGTATCTAAGTAATTATCCACTGGAAAGGTGAGTCCCTTATATGAGACCTTCTCTTCTATTTTACAGGGTTCTTTTCCATACTCTTTAGCAATTTCCTTTAATGTATGTAAATTATGTATTTTTTTAGTAAATTCTGCTTCATCACATGACTGAGAGATTTAATACTGGATTTAACTGGTCCTTCAGGTAGACCACCAGTTTTGGGCATCTGCAATCTTGGCCATTTTATGAAAACAGACAATGTCCTAACCCAGAAAAGTCCAAGTATATCAAGGAGGCAAAGAGGAAGAATGGGGGAGGCACAGATTCAGCTCTGCCTTGACCCGAATCATTTTGTTTTAGTACTATCTTTAATAAAGGCATAATAAATAACCATTACATTCCTGAACTTTTGTGAAATACAGGATGTATATACAGCTTAAGACTTTCTAATGAGGTTTTCTGAGTACAAAGAAAGCAGTAACAAACTCTTCCTTCCTTACATTCCGTATTACTACTATAGGTCATTCACTGCACAGTAAGGAGCCTAGAAAAGCAACAACAGTGAGCCCTGCAAGTTCTAAGTATGCTCAAAGATTCATGGAAGCCTCCCTCCAGGCTCATGTCTTATCACTCATTCTATAACGTTTGTTTCTGGCATGATACACCATTTCATTTATATTTCCTTTCACTTGGTGCACACTAAAATGACCATTCCTTCTAGGTAAGTAAGAGTAAAGAAGTTAATTTTGCAGATTCATTTCTTCCCAATTGGTTATGTCCTGTAAAGGATCCTCAAGCATTGGCAGATAAAATGGATCCATTGACCAGGAAACTCAGATGAGAGTAAATTTGAATCCCACTTGCTTTGCGGGGGCCGGAAGGTGGCGTGCTGGATAAGGGCGCTGGACTCCCACATAGCTGACCCTGATTCGAGTCCTGGACCTGGCAGCTTGCTTTCTCACTTTCTTTCTCTGTCCTTCTCTGGTCAAATTAAAATAAATAAATAAAGTTTTTTTAAAAAGTACTCCTTTGACAAAGGAAGAATAAACTGGGGTTCTCTTGTTTTCTCAACACTCAATGCATTTCTTGGTGCAGTTAATTTTCAGGAATATAGTTAACAATACCAGAGATGATTTAAAAATATAAACAAAATCATTATGTGTGGTACAGTGCTCAACTGAAAATGTTTGTAGGATTTCCAATTTGGTTTTTAACCTTCTTTTTATTCCATGTAACATATTTTTCAATACTAAATAATGATTTTGTTAACTAAAATCACATAAAGTAAAAAAAAAAAAAAAAAAAAAATAACTCATAA
>NW_006159515.1:3235849-3297236 GCF_000334495.1 Tupaia belangeri chinensis
CTTTTTTTCTCTCTGTCTGCTGTCTGTCTGGCGAGCGCGAGTGCCCTATAGTGAAAATCTCTCAAAAAAAAAAAAAAAAAAAGAAAGAAAGAAATTACTCTGATAAATAAAGACAAGAAAAATTGAAGATGTACTTTGCCAATAAAGGGAAGAGATAAATTATGGCTTAAATTGAAAAATCTCCAGATGGTAAGAATTTGGCATGCTATTATTCTTTGAAAGTATGTTCCTAGGTAAGGGAATTGAAACAACTTGCTTAATTCATTAATTAAAGCATGCTAATTGATAAAAATTAGGACATGGTTTCTATGTTCTAGAAGCTACAATATTAAATAATAACCCTCAATTTATCATTCTTCCTTAATTTCAAACCTCCCCTTAAGGGGATGTATGGTTATGTGTGTTTAAGGAATTAAAACATAAGCAACACCTTTTAGAACAAGCCAGATAAAAGAAAGCCAGAGGGCACAGAGGACCAACGATAAAAACACATGGGAGAGCAGTAACAGACAAAGGATGACTGAGACACAAGGACAGAGGAGGATCAAAGAAGGTAAATACTGTAAGCCTCTGAGTAAGAGTGCCAGCAGATAAATCATTCGTTTTCATGATTACAGAAACTACTGAAAGGAACTTGGTAAATGTAAAAGTTCATAACACTAAGAATAAAACACAATACATTGAGAAGAGCTTAACTGATTATTTAAATTGTCACTATTGATGGGTAAAGAGAATTTCCCTTGTGCTCCTGGTAAGAGAATTTACTTGTACACTCTTTTTTCTAGAGGATATAAATTGTGTGGGCACTTGTTTCAAAAACGTGCCTTTATTGTTTCTTTCCATGATTGAGAGAGACGGAGAAGAAGAAAATGAGACAGAGAGGCAGCACTCCCAGAGGATCTACACATGGTGATTCACCCCTGGATATGAGATATTAATTTATTACATTAGGGCATAAGCAAACCTCTTCACTGCAAAGGAAGATACCATGTCAGAACCAGCAGATGTTGGTTACAACACTGAACTCCTACATTGTCGACCGCAGTTCAAGTCCCGGACCTGGCAGTTTAAAACACATTCCAGGCGCATGCGTTTGTGTGTACAAGATTCCGAGAAGAGAATGGAGGACAAGGGATTGTGGTGTGGCCATCCCCGGGGAGTTATTTCTCACTTTCCCTCTCGGGATCTCTGTCTCCATCTCTTTCTGGAGGGCTCACACACACTAAAGCAAAAACTTCTGTTAAAAAAAAAAAAAAAAGGCTGAACCTCAAGCAGAACCAGCAGATGTTTTAATGGTTTAAGTCAATGGACTCCCACAGAGTAACCACAGTTCAAGTCCTGGACCCAGCTTAAAACTCATGCCAGGCATGTGTGTGTGTAGATGCCCAAAATTCTGAGAGGAGAATGGAGGAGAAGGGATTGTAGCATGACCATCTCTAAGGGGGTGATTTCTCACTTTCTGTCTCTCTGGAGAGCACACAAGCCCTGTAGCAAACATCTCTCTCAAAAAAAAAAAAAATACTGGAACCTCTGGAACTTTTTATGTAAGATAGCAAATTTCAAATTTCTAATTTTTTTCTTGTGTAAAAAGAATAAATATACTTCTTTCTATCTCATTGTGGTTTTAGAAATTTAAAAAAAGCATGCATTTGTTCTAACGCATTGTTCTATATATTCTGAAACCCTGCCTTTTGCATAAGTGCACATAAACACTATTGACCAAATAGCATAAATACATCATTTTTTAAATTTTTACATGTTTATGTTTCTTTTCATTTATATCAATACTGATACACAGATGAATAGCTAGAAACTTCAATGCTTTATATGCTTATCCTTTAGGTGACTGTAATTTGGTGGTGGGGGGGGTTGTTTTCTTTTTTATTTGCTTTGGCATAACTATGTTCCCCAAATTTTGTATGTGAAAATGATTGTCAGGAATTCTACAATAACAATAACAATAATAATAATAATAACCTAAATCAGTTGCTTAAAACAACACAAGTTTGACCAGCCCCATGACCTAGCAGTTAAGGGAACTGGATCCCACTTGACTGGCTGTGCTTCAAGTATCAGCCTTCATAACTTGAAATTACACCAGGCATGTGTGCATGCATGCTCCAAATCCTAACAAGATGGAGAAATGAAGAAGAGATTGCAGCTGACCATGCCCCATTGAGACCTACTCGCACCCTCTTCTTCTCCCTCTTGAGAGCACATATGCACTCGGCGGGGGGGGTCTCTTTCTCATTCATAGTATAGGTCCCTGGTGGGTCAGCTAACCATCTTCATCTTAAGCAGCCATCCTCATGCCAGAAGGAAATGAGAATGACAAATCTTTCACTGACTCTTAAAGTTTCCACTTACCTCATTTTTGCTCCCATTTTTGCCAAAGTCAGACTAGACTCATGCTCCAGAAACCTCAATAATAATAAAATGTGTGTGTGTGTGTGTGTGTGTGTGTGTGTGTGGTGTATGTGTATAGAGGTTTTTGCCTTAGGGCATGTGTGCTCACCAGAGAGAAACAGTAAGACAGACAGTGAGAAATCAGCCCCCTAGGGGGGATGGCCATGCTGTAATCCCCTGTCCTCCATTGTCCTCTTGGGATCTTGGGCACACATGCACATACACCCAGCATGAGTTTCAAGTCACCATGTCCGGGACTCAAACCATGGTCTGTCATGTGGGAATCCATCAATGTAACCGCTATGACATCTGCTGGCCCCAGAAAACATATTTTAAAGTCGAGAAGAATTTAAAACAAATGTGTAGCCTCTGATAAGCCAATATTCATTTTGAGCAGAACATTGAGATAAGAATAAAGAAAGCGAAACTCTATGCCTACTCCCAGGAGCAGAAATTAGGATATATGACTTTATATCTATACTGAGCATGTAAACTGCATGTAATTAAATAAAAAGTAGACAATAAATAATAGAAATGAAGAGTCACAGGATTAATAGAAAATTTAAGAGACCATTTAAGTGATTCTCCTACCTTCAGAGCACAATGAACCCACTTAGCATCACCAGCAGAAGCAAGTAATCGAATACAATCTCCGGTGGAAAATGCCTCCACCTGGCCCCAAAGGCACTTCAGTAAATTCCATCCAGAGATATTTGTTTTTCTTTTCTTTTGGCTCCAGCTGTAAGCTGTGGAGGCTCTCAGGCTTGAGAACTGATGGGCCTTGTAATTGCTTTCTTCACTCATGTAACCACAGCTGTAGTTTTCATTCATAAATTGAAAAACTAATCCTTTTCAAATTTTCATATTGGCCACTTGCTTTAAAACACCCAATGCCAGTGTGTCTGCTGAGAGAGGACTGTGAGAAGGAAACTTCTCTGACAATTGTTCTGACCACTGGGCTGGCTGTCATAAATCCTTGGTTTTCGTTCTTAGCAATCTTATGTTTTGTTATAGTTTCTTGGAAAAATCCCTTATTAATACCTTCATTTCTCTGAGAGGACACTAGCAGTATTTGTAAAGTACTTCTAGAGACTTAATGAATTGTGGAAAATTTATAAAAATCATAGTTCTATATTTTCAACACCCAAATAAAGTTGAAATATACTTTTGCTAAAGAGGCAGCCAAATAAGTTAGAGAATCTCAAGAAAGACAGAAAACACATATGTGTTTGGAGAACAAGCCTAGGCAGAACTTACTAAAGATTGTTTTATATATAGATTGGTTTATGTATACATAAAGGCTGGGGCCACATGGGAAGCCCAGGGTTGGATCCTGGACCAACCTGAGCAGGCTGAGGCTAGTCATGCATTCCTGTGATCCTAGGTAAATCAGAGATTGGGACAAAAGTTTGCAATAGTAAGAACCTATTAAAAGTACTGATCTTCTGTTCTCATTCCCTGTCATTCTGTCTTTCCAAAAAAATAAAAACAAACAAAAATATGTAGAGACAAACAAAAAAGCCATTGGTACATGTGTATATTTAAAGTGATTTTCAAAGTATAAAAGATATTCCATATGTTTGTCTTGTTTTCCCATTATATAATTTGTCATTTTGCATTTTGATGTCAAAGTAAAAAAGTGTTTGTAAAAGAAGTATTTTTCTTTTTTTAAAACTTAGAGTAATAAGCACATACCTCCCCCTCTCAGTTTTTATTCTATGTCGTTTTTTTTTTCCCCACCCCTTCATGGCTGGGGACAATCGATAACATTTTTCTAAGTGTAAAATATTAATGTAAATTAATTTACTTTCAGTTGTTCTTTATTAATTGGTGTAGATAACAGTAGTCTGAGAATTACTAATTTTAAACTTACTTGACACAATAATGACAATTTTTTTTTGAGAGGTTTTTGCCATAGGACACATGCACTCACCAGACAGACAGAGAAACAGAAAGAAAGCAAGAAATCACCCCCCAGGGGGGATGGCCATGTCGCATCCCTTCTCCTCCATTCTCCTCTCAGGATCTTGGGCACGCATGCACACGTGCCCAGCGTGAGTTTTAAGTCACCGGGTCCGGGACGTGAACCATTGCCAACTATGTGGGAGTCCAGCGACATAGCCATTACGCTAACTGCTGGTCCCAATAATGACAATATTAATGTAGGTAGAACAGTGGTGTCTATCTAGGGTTATTGGTGAAAGATGGGGTGACTCCTAAATGCTCCTGAAGAAAATTATATCCTGGGGCCAGCAGATGGCGAAATAGTTAAGTTGCTGGACTCCCATGTAATAAACCGCAGTTTGCGTCCCAAACCCAGTGGCTTAAAACTCATGCAGGATGCATTTTCATGTGTGCCCAAGATCCCGAGAGGAGAAGGGTGGAGAAAGGATTGCTGTGTGACCATCTCTCCTGGGGGGTGATTTCTTGCCTTTTGTCTCTGTCTCTCTCTGTCTTTCCAGTGAGCGCATATACCCTACAGCAAAAATCTCTCTAAAATATATATATATATATAAAATAAATCCATATCCTACTCTTCTATTTACAATAACTAGAAAAATATTGGATATAAGAAATATCTATGCTACAAAATCTTGGATATTTGAGGGCTTTTTTACATAACGAAAACTGTGAGCAATCAAGAGATTAACAACAAATAATGACAAACATGTAGAGAAACTGGAACCTTCATGTACTGCTGGTACGAATGTAAAATGACATATCCTCTTTAAAAAAGTCTTGTAATACCTCAAAAAGTTGAGCAGAAAGTTACCACAAAAGCCACCAATTCCACTCAGACTTAAACTCAAAGAAGTAAAATACATGGCTATACAAAAACATGAATTTTTGTGTTTTTTGGGGGGAAGAGGTTTTTTTTGTTTGTTTTTTTTGTTTTGTTTTGTTTTTTGTTTTTTGTTTTTTTTGCTATAGGGCGAACAGAGAGAGACAGAGAGACAGAAAGCGAGAAATCACCCTCCCAGGGTGGATGGCCACGCCACAACCCCTGCTCCTCTATACTCTTCTACGGATCTTGGGCACATACACACACGCATCTGGCATGAGTTTAAGCCACCAGGTCTGGGACTCAAACCGCAGTCAACTACATGAGAATCCAACGACATAGTTGCTGATCCCCAAAACATAAATGCTAACAGCAGAATTATTCATAATGCCCCAAAAGAAATTTCCCAAATGTCCAAACATCTATCAACTGATGAACAGACATACAATTATGGTATATCCATACACCGGAATAGCATTCACCCATTAAAAAAAAAAAAAGAATGAAATACTGAGAGATACTGTAACATTGATAACTTTAGCAATATTACATTAAGCGTAAAAGTCAGATACAGAAATACCACATATTATAGGAGTCTATGTATGTGAAATATTAAGAATAGACAAATCTATTGAGATAGAAGTTACATTAGTGGTTTCTATGGATTGGGGAACAAGAGGATGGGGAGTGACTCTTGCAAGATATGAGGTTTCTGTGGTGAAAATTTTGAGGAATTAGATAGCTGTGATGGTTGCATAAGTCTGTGAATATATTAAAAACACTGTGCTGTATACTTTAACATAGTGAATTGTATGTTATGTGAACTGTATCACAATACTCAAGTACACTTTTAAGAAGAAAATGGAAAACATAAATTGTAAATGTAGGATTCAGGTAAAGAAAGTGTTTCCCAGTTTCCTCTTTCTCAAACAAAATTTGTGATAACTTCAATTACCAGTTCCTCCAAAAGCATACTTCATATTAACTTTGCTATTCTCATGCAAGAGGTAAAATTGTATTTCTTATTTTAATAAATCAAGAAGAACAGAACTACTGTTCCTACGGATGAATTTTCCTTCTCTTCTAATTTGTACTGATCTGGTCCAAGAGCACTCCTGAGGCTATACGCCTTCTAAAACAACAAAAGCTTATTTGTAACTGTTTATAAAATGCTTTTTCAAAAGCCAACCATCTCTTCAAAATAATGTTCTTGAGTTTCATAAATGTCAGTGGACAATTAGATAGTCTCATTCAGAAAGCTTTAAGCAAACATCCAAACTCTCTCTCTTTCTTTCTTTTTCTTTTTCTTTTCCTTTCTCTCTTTCTTTCCTTCCTTCCTTTCTTCCTTCCTTTCTTCCTTCCTCTCTCTCTCTCTCTCTCTCTCCCTCCCTCCCTCCCTCCTTTCCTTCTTTCTTTCCTTCTTTCTTTCTTTTTATTTTAATGCAACATTGAACTGAATTGAACTGAACTAGAATTCCACATATCTCAAAGCAAAAGAAGACTGGATAGGCTGAGTGAGAGATACATTTTTCCATATACTTTCCTTCATAGAAATTGAATTTATTATTAGTTCCGAAAAGACTAATGTCCCTCATTCAGCGATCTTAGCCATCTTTTAACTAAGATGTATGTGGAATGAATTCCTTGGAATCCTTCTATGAGGAGGCAGCCACAGTCTGAAACATCACTTACCCCTTCCAGAGCAAGGCAGGTCAGCACTTCCCTGGCACTTTCTGATGCTCTCCTCTGCCGACAGCGGACAGGAATGAGGGAGCTCACATTTTTTCCCGTGCCAGCCTACTTTGCAGTCACACCTTCCACAATTACACTGCCCGTGACCTGCAGAGTGAGAGTATTTGAAAAGACAAAACAGAAGATACACATATTTATATAAAGACAATGAAGTCGGAATTAGTTTCATTGTAATAGTAAATGTCATGAATGAATTAGGATCTTAATTAGCACAATATAAAACATTAAGGCAAAGGAACATTACTTTCAAATGTTTAAATAACTAATGTGTATTTTTTTTGCTTTTAAATTTATTTTATTTAGTAGTTAAATGTTTTATAAAAGTAGTGTTGATTTATTTATTTTTTTTTTCATTTCATTTTCTTCCATACATTCAATCACATTATTATTTGTCTTACAAAATGGATATTTCAACAGGTGAACATTTCTCCCTAGTACTGCTGATAAAACTACGAAATATCTCCAACAGATAATACCACACCTCTTTGTGTCATTAATGCTAATGTGTATTAATTGACCATAAGGCAGTAAAGAAAAGCAATAGCTATAGATAAGATGAACACTTTAGAGGGGTTATAAACTTAAATCTATCAAAATCCAGTTACATATGATTCTATTTATCTCATGGGACCTAAAAGGCGTATTTAATGGATCTGGCAAATAATTCACATGGAGAGAAGTCAGAGGAAGTAGAAAACAATTTATTTATTTAAAAAAAATATTTTATTTAACTTTATTTATTATCATCATTATTTTCCAGTTTGATCAGAGAGAGACAGAGAGAAAGGAGGTGAGAAAGCAAGCCACCAGGTCTGAGACTTGAACCGTGGTCGGCCATGTGGGAGTCTAGCCCCTCCAACCACCTTGCCACTTGCCAACCCCAGAAAACAATTTATTTTGAAAGCAGACTTTTTAAAACCAGTCAACCAATTTATTGAGATCCCACAATCATAGAAAAATGGAGGACCACAAACAGAAAGCAATAAAATCTGGAGGTTGATCTTTTGTTTTTCCTAATTTACTAAGGTATAGCTGACAGATGAAAAATAGTATATATTTAAGGTGTACAACATGATATTCTGATATACATATATTTTGTGAAATGATTACCATGATTAAGCTAATTTATACATCACAAAGTTATGTGCGTATGTGTGTGTATGTGTGTGTCTAACTAGGATCCTTAAGATCTATTCTCTTGATAAATTTCAAGCAAATAATACACTAATATTAACTATAGTTTTCACACTGTACATTAGGTCTCCGGTATTATTAATTTTATAATCTTTAAAATTTGTACCTTTGGGCCAAACCCTTTCATTTCTCCTACCCCCAAAGCCTGGCAACTACACTTCTGGTTTTTGTTTATATGAATCTGATGTTTTGAGATTCCACATGTAAGTGAGATTATGCAGTATTTGTCTTCCTGTGTCTGGCTTTTTTCATTTAGCACAATGTACTCCGTCTATGTAGAAAGTGCCAAAATTTCTTTTTTTCTCTTTTGAGCTGAATAATTGTTTTACATATGTGTGTGTGTAACAAATCTATATGATATATTTTTTCTATACATATATTTATTTTATATACATATGAAACAAATATATTTGCCAGAGTGCACATGCACTTACCTGAGAGAGACAAAAAGAGAGAAAGTAAGAAAGCACTCCCCATGGGGCACAGTCATGCCATAATCCCTTCTCCACTTCTTCCTCGTTTTGGGATTCTGCAAATGCATGTACATGTGCCAGCATGTTTCTCAAGTTACCAGGTCCAAGACTTGAGTTGTATGGTCAGCCATGTGTAAAGAGCTCACTGTTAAAGCTATCAGGACATGGCTTGGTCCATAGTTTGAAAATATTTTCTCTCATTTCATGTGTTGCCTTTCAATTTCATTGCTTGTTTCCTTTACTGTCACAGAAATATTTTAATTTCACATAGTCCCATTTGTTTATTTTTGCTTTTGTTCCCTGTCCTTCTGGTGTGACATTACCCTCTCAAAAAAAAGAAAGTATTGCCTAGACCAAAGCCATAGAATCTTTCTCCTTTGTTTTTTTTGAAGAGTTATTTGTTTGTTTGGTTTTAGTTTCAGATCTTATGTTTAAGTATTTAATTCACTTTTTATTTTATTTTTGTGTATGGTGTAATATAAGGAAGTAATTTCATTGTTTTTCATATGTAGCTATCTAGTTTCCCTAAAACCATTTATTGAAGAGACTATCCTTTCTCCATTGTGTACATTTGGTGCTTTTGTTGAAAATTAGTTGACCAAATATGAGTTGATTAATTTTGGAATTTTCTATTTTGTTCCCTGGCTCTGTGTGTCTGTTTTTATGCTAGTACCATACTACTGTGATTGGTCTTGTAATATAATTTTTTTGAGAGGTTTTTGCTATAGGGCATGTGCACTTGCCAGAAAGAGAGAGACAGAGAGACAGAAAGTGAGAAATCACCCCCCAGGGGGTACGGCCATGCCACAATCCCCTCTCCTCCATTCTCCTCCCAGGATCTTGGGCACGCACGCACACGTGCCTAGTCTGAATTTAAGCCACCGGGTCCAGGACTCGAACCGCGGTCAACTACATGGGAGTCCAGCGACATAGCCATTATGCTAACTGCTGGTCCCTTGTAATATCATTTGAAATCAGAAAATGTGGTGCTTCTAGCTTTGTTCATTTTGCTCAGGATTGCTATTGCTTTCCAGATCTTTTGGGTTCCATACAAATTTTATTTTATTTATTTAGGAGAGATTTTTGCTAGGGTGTGTGCACTCGCTAGAGAGACAGAGAGAGAGAAAACAAGAAATCACCCCCCCCAGGGGGGATGGTCATCTTGCAGTCCCTTCTCTATTCTCCTTTAAAAATTCCAGGCATGCATGTACACATGCCCAGCATGACTTTTAAGCTGCCAGATCCAGGACTCAAACCATGGTCAACTACATGGGAGTCCAGTATTATGCCATCTGCTATCCCATTTCACACAAATTTTAGAATTAAAAAAAAAAAGGTCTGTGGGACCAGCAGTTAGTGTAATGGCTAAGCTGCTGGACTCTCATGTAGTCGACCACGGTTCGGGTCCTGGACCTGGTGACTTAAAACTCATGCCAGGCGCGTGTGCGTACATGCCCAAAATCCCAAGAGGAGAATGGAGGAGAAGGGATTGCGGCATGGCCATCCTCCCTGGGGCGTGATTTCTCGCTTTCTGTCTGTCTGTCTCTCTCTGTCTGTCTGGCAAGCGCACGTGCCCTATAGCAAAAAACTCTCCAAAACAAAAGAAAAAGAAAAAAGAAAAAAAAAAGAATTAAAAAAAAAAAAGGTCTGTGAAAAAATGCCATGGATATTTTGATAGGAATTAGATTGAATCTGTTGATTATTTTGGCTACTGTAGACACTTTGACAAATTTGATTTTTTATTAGATCTATGAACATGGGATATCTCTCCATTTACCTGTGTCTTCAATCTCTTTCAGCAATGTTTTATAATTTTCAGTGTACAGATCTTTGACTTTATTAGCTAATTTTTATGCAAAGGTTTTTATAGCACTACTGCAAATGAGATTGTTTTCTTTTTGTAATTTTTATTTTTATAAAGCAAAAACTACAGATTTTTAACAGCAAATTTAACATTCTTTTGTCTATTAAATGTTTCTTCCTTTTACTTCCCCACCCACTCCCTACCACCTACTCCCCTTCCCTTCAGCCTCTGATATCTACGCCTACCCTCTGCACTATCATATCTTTGAACAATTTCCTTTTGAAAAGTCCATTGACGCAGAATTTCATTTTCTGAAGTTGCTACTTTAATTTTCTTCACTCTTTACCAAGCAATCCATTCTTAGTCTAAAGACTTTTACCTAAAATTAGTGAGCTGTGTGGAGTTCACAGTCCTTGAAAAGCATTCTACTACATACAAATAAATTCAATAAATATACTAAATAGTTTGCATATGGACACAGAGATGATAAAAATCTGTAATAAGTGATGGCAAGCTTTAGCAAAAAATGGCAAACATTATCAAACAAGTAATGGTTTCAAATCTTGGTTCTGCTACCTACAGATTGGGGCTGGTCAAGTGATAGCCTTTTAAAGATTCACTTTCTTTATTTTTAAACAGACACATTTACTTCCCACATTTATTGGGAAGTACATTATGCATCTTAAATGCTACATTAAAAAAATTTGTTATTTTTATTCATTTGAGCCCACAGATGTAACCAAGTAAAGGAAAGCATGATTTCAACTAAGCTTTCCTTAACTACCAATAAATATACAGATACTCATCATTAAGATGCTGAATAAGGTACATTTCTATAATTTCTGCAAAAAACCTATGAAGAATATTAATGGAACTGGAGTTATATCGATACTATTTAGAAGGTTGATCATATATAACAGATTAAAAATCCATACTACTTATCCTTTGGCATCTGATATTAACATGTATTATTTAATACGGGAATGGATGTTTAATAAAGGCCACTCCCTTTTTTCAATACTTATTTGTCCATCTTCTGAGTCTGTGGAAACTGGACAATCTATATTTGTGGTAACTTTTCACTACTTATAAAAATGGGTCTTGATGGAGCAAATCAGAAAATCAAAGTGTGGTGAAATATTAGGGATCACTGAATGCAAATCTATCATTTTACCCTGGGTTCAATTCAATAGCTATTTATTGAGCACCAATTATATAACTGAGACCATTCGACAAATTGTTACAATTAGTCTTCTGCCTCAAAACTCATCATTTTAAAAGAGAAGAAAATTGTGATTGTTAATAAGTATTATGATGTGAACATGGTTATTTAGATACCTAACATGGGGATTTTTCTTACTGTAGTTTATACTTATTAACAACTATATTTCATAGGTTTCTTGGTTCTTAGTCTTTTGCCATTCATTAATCACATTTTGGGATTTCCCTATCCTTTTTCAAATCCTTATGTAAGGGCAATCATTGCAAACAGGGCTACATTTCAAATGCATACTAAATAGCAGTTTCTAACACAAAAATATGCACCATTTAAAGTACAATGAGTTCTGTTGTTTTATAGGTGCCAAGAGCTTGGAAATTCTTGGAGACAAGAGGTTTCACTTCAAGGACAGATAGATCTGCTAGAGGAACCTAGACAAAGTACAGAACATGCTGTGTTCCACAAACATGTGCAACACTAGTTGACACTTCAACAAAACTGAAAAATAGATTAAAAAGGGAAACAATCTTTAGAATATGTAAAGTGGTTGTGCTAATTAAAACAGTTAACAGGTAAGAACAACAGAACATCCATAAACATTCAAGAGGCTGACACATTCTGCTGTGGTCCACCTGCAGCAACACATGCCTCCCATGAAAATTCCCATTCCTGGGCAGGTGGAACAAAAGCAGAAACTTTGTGGGCAAAGGCAGGTACCAAAGGAAACCAGTACCCTTGAGAGAACATTCTTAAGTTGTGTAGTTGGAATACATGCTCTAGAATAGCCATTATTATTTGAGGTTCATTCACATGTAGATTTTTTTAAATCATGTGGATAAAGACAAATTTCTAAACATGATTTGAAGTTATTAAAATGAGATATTTAGGGCTGATCCTTTAGGGTAGTGGTTAAAGGAGCCAGATCCCACATGCCTGATAGTGGTTTGAATCCTGGCCCCATAGCTTGAAAAACATACTGTGCACAAGTGCATGCATGTGTAAAATCTCAATAGGGTGGAGAAATGGAGGAGCAGAGATGGCAGCATGACCACTGCCCACTGAGGAGTACTTTTTTTTTTTTTAAAGGTTTTGGGAACCAGCAGTGAGTCTAATGACTATGTCGCTGGACTCCCACGTAGTCGACCACGGTTCGCGTCCCGGACCCAGTGGCTTGAAACTCACACCGGACACATGTGCGTGCGTGCCCAAGATCCTGAGAGGACAATGGAGGAGAAGGGATTGTGGCGTGGCCACCCCCCGGGGGGTGATTTCTCACTTTCTGTCTCTCTGTCTCTCTCTGTCTGGCGAGCGCACGCGCCCTGTAGCGAAAACCTCTCAAAAAAAAAAAAAAAAAAAGGTTTTTTTTTTGAGGCCAGAGAGACAGAAAGCAAGAAATCACCCCGGGGGAAATGGCCACGCCACAATCCCTTCTCCTCCATTCTCCTCTCGGGATCTTGGGCACACACACATGCGGCCAGCGTGAATTTAGGTCACCGGGTCGGGACATGAACTGCGGTCGACTACATGGGAGTCCAGCAACATAGCCAATATGCTAACTGCTGATCCCAGGAGTATTTTTTCTCCTTCCCTCTTCTATTACTCTGTCTCCCTCTATGGTGAGTGCATGTGTCCTCTGGCAATTAAAAGAGAATTTTAGAGATTTAGAATTTTAGAGTAATCCAATTAATTTCAAAGATGGTCAGATCAATTGTAGAAGTCCTAAGATATTTTGAAAAAATGTAGATTCTCTAGACCCACTAAAAGAAATTTGGGGCAATTGTTTACCTTTAAGTTTCATATACATTATCCATTTTCTTATTATTTTATATTTCCCAGTTTTTAATTCTCAAAACTTTTGTCCTCTAACACCCTATACTATTACAGCATTTTAAAAATCCCTTTGCTATTTCTGTGCTCGTCTGTAAACTTTAGCAAGAAAATACAGCCTATGAGGTCCCTCATCATTTCCTGTGTACTTAATACAACACCATGAGCCTTCATAAGGATTGCTCTTAAAATTCAAGCTTTGATTCCAAGCATTGCTAACTCTATGTGAAGTTGGAAAAAAAAAAAATACAAAACCTTCTTGTGCTTCCTACCTCTGCTTTGGACCCAAGCCTTTGCTTTCCTTAATCAAAACCCTCTGAATAACACACCTGCAGCCAATTACACCGCAGTATAAACTCATGAGATCATGTCATTGTTGTGATTGTCTATGGGATGAAAGGCTTTGCCGCTACATAAGAAAGTATCAAAGTGGGAGAATATTATTTGATTCACTACTCCTTAAAATATACACTAATGTGTCTTTTGTACTATGCCATCAAGATTCAATACCAATTAAACAAGTTCAAGCTGAGGAAAGCATAAGCAATAAAATATGACTAACATAAAGTCAGCCATTCATAATGAATGAAGTCCTTGAGAGTCAGTGAACATATGGCAACCGTTTAAATGATAAAATAGTGGCAAAGGATTATTATTTATTATTATTTTTTTTTGGAGAGGTTTTGGCTATAGGGCGTGTGTGCGCGCCAAACAGACAGAGAGAGACAGAGAGACAGAAAGCGAGAAATCACCCCCCAGGAGGGATGGCCATGCCACAATCCCCTCTCCTCCATTCTCCTCTTGGGATCTTGGGCACGCACACATGCATGCACACACGCCCGGTGTGAGTTCAAGCTACCGGGTCCGGGACTCGAACCACGGTCGACTACGTGGGAGTCCAGCGACATAGCCATTACACTTAGTGCTGGCCCTGCAAAGGATTATTTTTGAAGGTTTCATTTTTGGGAGAAAGTAAATTTCCTATATCATGTATCTCAATGATCACAGAAGAAGCAAGTGTAAAAGTAATAAAGGTTTCTATAATTCTAATCCACTGACAGGAAAAATACTGACAGTGCTATACAGGAAAAATATTGACAGTGCTATCACCTAACTTAAAAGTTTATTAAAGATTAACTGACAGACGTTAAAGCATAAGCATCTTTTTTGTTTTTCTTAGCAATTAAAAAAAAACTATATTCCACATCTCTTAGGAACTCAAAGTCATATGCTATCAAAATGTATTTCAGAATATCAGAGATCCCACTTTAAATTAAACTGTACTTTTCTAGCAAGAGAACAAATAGAGAGGCAGGATGCTAGTGGGAAACAGACATGACTTATTACCTGTTGGTGATGACATGTATAGTATTCTCAACTGGATTGGTCTGAGAAGTATTTCATTATGGGTTAAGTCTTTTTACAAGCAAAATGAGAAATAGTGATTGACTGTTTTAAAAAATAATTAGAATAATAATAATGATGATTGAAAAAACATAGAAAAGATATTGAATGATGAAGTTGGGAGATTAATGTCTCTGTATTGATTGACATGCATGGCATTCCCTTTTCAAAAAGCAATGTAATACACTGTAAAATTATGTGTAACCCAATGTAATATAAAGAAGATTATGATGACAATAATAATAAAAAAAGAAACATGCAAAACAAAAATAAATAAATAAAAAATCCTTTATGATATTTAATTGATAGAGTTAGAAAATCCCTTACAGGGCCATCTCCATAATAAAGTGGTTAAGCATCATGATTAAAGGGCCATATCCTACATGGCAACTTTGGTTCAAATCCTGGCCTTGGCACTTTAAAAACATGCCAAGGACGTGTGTGTGTGTGTGTGCATGTGTGTGTGTGTGTGTGTGTGTGTGTGTGTGTATGCTCAAAATCCTAACAGGATGGAGGAAAAGGACTGTACTCATTGTGGTTCTCTCTCTCTTCTCTCTCTCTCTTTCTCTCTGGCAAGGACGTGTACTTTTTGGCAACAAAAAATAAAATAAAAGAAGAAAACCACTTGGAAATATAAACAATACCAGATTCTGAAGGAGCTACTGAATCAGAAAACCACTTAGAAATACAAGGTATTGACACCACATGCTGGAAAAGGTAGTGAGCATTTCAGATAAGACAGAAAATCATAAAATAATAAAACTATTTTTCCTCTAGAATTACTAGTTTCTCAGTTCCAATATATAAGTTATGCCAAGGAGGAAGAGAAGGAATCATTTGGTAATAACAAAATCAAGAAGATGAAAATGCTGTGTTTTGCTATATAAGGAAGAGTTTAGAGATGATAAGAGCCTTTCAGCATAAAAACCCTTTACACTACCCTAATATACTATCACACTCTTTTATAAATAAATAGAAAAAGTCATAAGAGAAAAAGTAAGTAGACTTGATATGTCTATATGTATCACTATCCTGTCCGGGCCTCATCCCAACTTACTTTATCTTTCAAATGAAATGATTAGAAGAAGGAAAATTTACGACATTGATCTAAAATTTGATGCACGTATATGTTAAGCATCCAAAAGTTATTTTCATTGCTTCTAACAAGTATTCCTTTACACTGTGTAGGCAGAAGATCAACAAAAAGAGATGAAAAATACAGAATGTTCTTGTTTATCCCTGATACCAAGCATCAGAAGAATTCAAATAGAGAATCACTCTCAAAAGATCTATGCACATACATTCACATACACATGAACACATACACATACGCGCGTGCACACACACACACACACACACACACACACACTCAGACATGTGCCAAGAAGAGCAATGTGGTGCTTGGTGTTGGTCTAAGCCACTTACTTTGAACTGAATACATTCCAAGCTACCACGTGGCAGGAAGGGTTGCAGCATGACAAGTGGCACCCTGTCCATCTGGGGAGGAAGGAGCTATGAAGGCTCTGAGGCTATCACAGAGATGGAAGTTGACACCATAATGATTTTTTAATTTGTAATCATTTTATTCTTTTGTGGTAAGCTGCCTAAATTTTTGTGATATGGGTCGAGGACAAGTGTAGTTGTATCTATTCCAAGCAAATATTGTTCTGCTGTACAGGATATTTCTTTTCTTTTCTTTTAAATGATCAAAAAATGCCTATGAATTCAATTCTGATGTTTCTACGTACCTGCTTACTAAGTAACATGAAAACAATCAATACAGAAAGATTTCAGAGAATTCATTAGATCTAACTAGTATTTTTAATCCATTCATATTGATCTTCTTTTCAAGACAATACAAGCTGAATATACTTCATCATTTCCTTCAGTTACTTTTCTAAATGCTCCTATAATCCACAATGACAAATTTCCCCACATAATGCAGTTCTATCAAATGAGCTCATTTTCCAAACTAATTTAACTTTAAGTTAAGACCTTCTTTATATTTTCATCATTTTGGTAGGCAAGAACAGCTGCAAGATAAAGTGTCAGGTCACATTGCAGCCTATTTTTCCAGTTATGGGATTTGGGGACATTGACCAGAGAGGTAAGCAGCCACAGGAAGAAAGGAGTGATTTCAGTATCAGGAAGTACACTGTAACAGTTGATGCACTCTGAGATGGCTACTTGTGCCTTGCTCATTCTGTCATAGTCAAATCTTATCAATAATTATCATCTTTGAGGGGCTTTTGCATATAGGTGTGTGTGTGTGTGTGTGTGTGTGTGTGTGTATAAAACATGTTTGTGAATAGACAAATACACCCACACATGCATACTGAGAGGATGATGAATAACAGCAAGGAATGAAAAAATAAATTAATAAAATTGATTTATTTGAGAACAGGGACTATGTTTCAACATATTTGTGCCCCTGTAGCCATGCTGCAGTAGACATAAAATATTTACTTTTGAGTGCATTATTGAAAAGATGAATGGGTAGAGTGGGAACGAGGGAATGGAATGAAAATGTCAATTAAAAGAGCTAATTTAAACTCATCTTTCCAGAGATTTTCCTTGGCCTTAAATAAGTCCAGTACTCTAAGGATGGCAAGAATGGGAGCTAAAAATAAAACTGCATTTCATCTGATCCTTATTACATTCTGGCCTTGCATGAATCACTAGAGAATATTGATGTAGTTGGGTTACATCTGTCTCATAACACAAAGGTATTAACATACTCAATAATCAACTGCATGGCACTCCTACAGTGCAACTTAGACTGGTAATTAGTAATATTGTGAAGACTAATAACTATGTAAGCATTGTATAGAGAATTCTACAGATTCAGTAAGAAGGAAGAAATACTCCAGAGATTGATGCTTGTCCCAGATCATAATGATGTTCAGAAAAGCTGAGTTATATGAGAATTTTGAACATCCAGAGCACAGTTCCTCCTCCTCAAAATAAAGTGAAATTGCAGAATTGTATTTGTTATCACCTGGAGATTAAATTACATGAATACTTAGGTTATTTGTGTTTTCAGATGACATTTAATGGCAGTGTGAACTTTATCAAGTTACTTAATTTTTCTAAACCTATTTTTTTCTATTAAAATGTGATATAATATCTCTCTCGCTGAATTAGTGTGAAGATAAAACAGAATGAGAATTACAAGAGATCTTCAAAAAGTTTATTAAAAAATGTATGTTGAAAAAAACCTGTGCACAGATTTCAAATCGGGTAGGCATCAAAACAAACACACGCTTTAAACCTAATTTCTCAAGACTGGCATGTGGTGTGATGGTTAAAGCACTGAACTCCCACATGGCTGACCTCAGTTCAAGTCCTGGACCTGGTGGCTTGCTTTCTCACTTTCCCTTTCTTTCTCTCTGTCTCTCTCTGGTCAAATTTTAAAATAATAATAACAAGCAAAATTAAATAAATAAACAAGTCTTAAAAGAAAATAAATAAATAAGTCCCATTTTGCCATGAACTTTATGAAGTATCCATGCATGAAAAACATTTGGAAAGGGTCTATAAGAGTAGAACCTCTGTTCACTTGAGGTTCTTTTTTCCTAAACTGGTCATTCTAAGTATGGGGGATGAGCTGTGAAGGACAGACCATATTCGATCCACTTCAACCAATGCATGATAGAATCACAATTACAGACCTATATCCTAATACTCAAGCCACAGCCAGTCATTCAGTCACTTCTTCCAGCTCCTCCCTGTCCACATCCACAGCACAGAGACCACATCCAAAAGGATTAAACATTCCCTCCCCAAATCCTCTTGTGATAAGCCCACCAACCGTGCAGCCCAAACTACCCAATTGCCTAACTTTCTCTGAAGTCTCACAGGAGAAGGAAGAAAGGAGTATGTGTGGAAGAAGAAAAATACCATAGGGGAGAGGGGAGAACAGGTGAAGTGAAATTAGATTTTAGGGCCCTCCTTAATGATATTCTACCTGCTCAACCTACAGGAAGAATTCTAAGTCTAATAGCATGTGATGGCAAGTTTATGAAAGGCCAAACTGTCTGTTAGCTGGAGTGGCATGCTCTACAATCTTTTTCTTTATTTTTTTTTTTTTGGAAAGGTTTTTCTATAGTGCACGTACACTCGCCAGACAGACAGAGAGAGACAGAGAGACAGAAAGCGAGAAATCATCCCCCAGGGAGAATGGCCATACTGCAATCCCTTCTCCTCCATTATCCTCTCAAGATCCTGGGCATTCAAGCACACATGCCCAGCGGGAGTTTAAGCCACCAGGTTTGAGACTTGAACCGTGGTCAACTATGTGGGAGTCCAGTGATATAGCCATTACGCCAACTGCTGGTCCCACGCTCTACATTCATTTCACGATTCTCCCCCTCACAGTGAGATGGACCAACTCAAGGACCCTGAATTATTACTATGATGTAGTTTTAAAAAAATTTTCAAACTCACTCCAAAATAAGGACCAAGGTCAGAATCATGAATTTAATAAAGAGCAATCTCATTTTTTAAAAGGCACCATATCAGCAAGTCACAAACTTACAATTTTTATATATTGCCTGATTTTCTTCTTTATTGTATTTTAAATTGTGTGAATCCTTTTTATCTCACAGAAAAATCTATGACATTCTCACAAAAAAAAAATGACATTCCCTTTTTTGTTTGTTTTTGTTTTATTTATCAGAGGATGGATGCTCTCACTGGAGAGAGCGAGAGAAGGATAGTGAGAAACCACCCCCACGTGGGGATAGGCATGCACCATTCCTTCTCCATTTCTCTTTTTGGGATTTGGGGCATGCACACACACATGCCCAGTGTGTTTTACAAGCCACTGGATCTGAGATTAAGCACTTAAGTATCACATGGGATCTACCACCATGCCACATGTTGGCTTTTATTATTTTTTTGTAGAGGTTGTTTATTTATTTATTTATTTATGTATTTATTTTTGCCTTAGAGTGCATATGCTTTCTGGAAAGAGAGAGAGACAGGGAGAGAGATACACAGAGAGAGACAGAGAGAGAAAAAGAGAGTGAAAGAAAAAGTGAGCAGTCACCCCCAAGAAGGATGGCCATGCTACCATTCCTTCTCCTACATTCTTCTCCCAGGATCTTGGTCATGCACACATAGACTCCTGGAATGCATTTCAAGCTAGGGTCCAGGACTCAGACTGCTCTCAGCCACGTGAGAGTTTAGAGATGTAACCACTACACTATCTGCTGGCCCCAGAATGGTTCTTAAAATGACATTCTTAAGTGATACTCCCTAAGCCCCAGTTTAATTTTAACTCCCAACTCTATGCTTATGACTAAATCCTCATATCCACCACTGACCCTCAGATTTACATATTCAACAGCCTGGCAAAAAGATTTTTTTTTTAAATCCACTTTGGCATGCCATTGGTCTTTTATGCTCAAAATGTCTGGAAATAAGCTTGAAAGCTTTCTCCTATATTCTCCACTTCAGTAGATGGCACCAACATTTACCCAGGTAACGAGACTAGAAACCTGGTAACTACAGCCCTCTTCTGCCTGAAATACTAGCCCCCCATGTCCTTTACAATAAAGCAGGTTTGTGAGGCAAGGTGAAGGGCCTTCCAGCTCTTGGGTCTCACAGGCTTTACTTTTTACCACGCCCTTCCTTGCTGGTACATTCCGGGAATTTCTAATTGATTCTAGCCCCATTCACAGATCAAAGTCCTCTATTCCTTTTGCCCGCAATGCCTCTCATACCACTCTTTACTTGCAAGCCTACCTTCTAGAGCAGAACCCCATGAGCTTCGGGATTGTGTGAGCTAAGTAGACCACCACCTCCATGAAGAGCCACCTCGTCTTAATGATAATGTCAGACAAGCCCACTCCCCACCATTCTCAATACACGTTGGGCACACAGAAGTCACTCAACACTCGTTAGCTGTTTATCACCACTGCATTGGTAATGATGATAACGAAGAGCCTTCACACAGATAATGAATAATAGAAAAGTCCCCTCAAGAGAACAGTGTTCACAAAATGTTTAGGAAATCCTCTGGAGCATGAGGGATTATAAAAAGAGGAAAACCCTTCTGCAGTAGGAAGTTTTAGCAGCAGGCTTCCCTCACCCAGTCTGGAAAAGCCTTTGAAGTGCATGACTGTAATTAAATAGGGCAGCTCTTTTATCCCCTTTTGCTGGCAAACTGTCAGGAGACAGACCAGAGGAGTTTTCTATCTAACTACACGCAGTGAGGCTTAAAGAAATGTACATGCATATGTCTCTGCCTTCTGCGTTGTCAGTTATAACTGAACTGAAAATCCATCACTCGATGTTTGCTAAATGACACTTTTTCAGGTCAATCTCTGACGGCTCTTCTGTTCTTTGTACCATTATCCATCCTGGCCAGATGCATTTTCCTTTGCATTTAGACTGTAAGCTCCATAAAGTCAAGGACCTTGTTTCTCTCCTTTACTGGTAGAGCCAGTAGCCCAGGATCCCCCCAGATCCTGGCAAGAAGTATCTGCTCCAAAAATACAATATTAAACTGTGTGAATTGACTAATTGATATTCAATTCTAAACTATATTGCAAAATAATTTCAATATAAATCATATCATAGAGTTAATGTACAGAAGTCTCCCTGAGAACCATATTCTCCTAGGATTTGTAATACAATGATATTGTTGCCTTAACTAGCATTATTCTGGTCGTTGTCATCAGGTCTGATAATTTTGTATTCTCAGCATTGAATTTAATAGGTATCTGGAGCTAATGGGTCTTTTTGATGAAGAAACAGGCTGATTTTAAGAGAGTGGGTGCACTTAAATCTCTAGTCTTTGCCAAATGTGTGGATTCTCTGGAGCATTTCCAAGTTCCTAGTAGGAGCAACACAAATGCTAAATGCTTTAGGATGCACATTCAGTTTCTTTGATAGGAAAGTGATTTTTAAAATTTAAGAATAGGAATTTGGGGGTCAGCCAGTGTTCTCCAGGTTAAGGCATTGGATTACCAATTGGCTGACCATGGTTTGAGCCTTGGCAGCTTGAAAATCATGCTAGGTGCATGTGTGTGTGCCCAAAATCCTAAGAGGAGACTGTAGGAGAAGGGATTGTGGCATGGCAATGTCCTCACGGTGGGGATTTATAACTTTCTCTCTCTTTCTGGTGAATGCATATGCCCTATCACAAAAGCAAAAACAACAACAAAATAATTAGAATTAGTAGACCACTTACCTGAACAGAAGTCATCAGAATATCGGTCATAGACAGCTCTACAGTCTCTTTCATCACACTCACAAGTGTCCCCATGAATATCTCCCCAGTCCCCGGTGGGGTCAACATCATGGCAGGAACAGTCACCACACACACAAGTCCCTACAAGGGAAAAAGAATGTGAATGGGTCCAGCCGAGAAAATCACAAAAGAGTAGCTCACACCTTGATTTTACTTCCTGTTGCTTACTTTGTATTTAGAAAGTACATAGAGATGTTATAAAGATAAATTCTAAAAAGGAAAAATACATCTGAAGTTGATAGCAAAGATCTCTTAATAAATAGACATAAGTTATTTTTACATCTATAATTATGTAAGACTGAAATGTCATTAGCACTGTGGTAGCTTCCCTCAAAGACAACATCAAAATAATCAATATAAAATACAATCTTTACACTTGAAAAGTTTATAATCTGTTTGACAAAACAAAACAAAACAAAAACTAGTAAAAGAAAATTGAGCAAACACTAAAAGCATGAGTACTAACATTTTTTAAACTAGTATACAAATGCTATAAGCATTTGGGGAAGGGAAGATGAATGTATGAATATGGTCTGGAGTGCAGCTGGCTTCCATATCCACAGGTTCTACTTCCAAGATTCAACCAAATGCAGATAGAAACTGTTACTTTGTTGCAAACATATAGTTGCATGTATACTGAACATGAACAGACATTTTTCCTTGTCATTATTTCCTAAACAATACAGTATAACAACTATTCACATAGAATTTAATTGTACTAGGTATTAAAAGAAATCTAGAGATGATTCAAAGCATACAGGAAGATGTATGTAGGTTATGGGCAAATACTACCTATTTTATATAAAGGACTTGAGCATCAATCTAACTGACTCCATGTCCAGTCCTGGACCCAGATCCCCACAGCCACCTGGGTGGCTGTGACTAGGAATGGATACTCTGGATTCACGGACAAGAGGGCACCTATTCTAGATGTCAGAGGTGGAACTTAAGGAAAGACGAGAAATCGAGAATAAGCAAAGGAGGAAGGAAATGGTCATGGGAATTTGAATGCATGTCAAAGGACACTACAAGGCACAGTTTTCTAGATCTCACCAGGATGGAGGTTAAAGAGCTTGTTGAAAATCAGACAGAGATATAACCTTAATCTAGGGATCTACACAGGGAAATGCACAACTGTAAAGCATATTAATTTTGTGTGGATTTCCAATAATTGTCTTTAGGACCACAAACTAATCATGTAAGGGGGAATAAAGTTAAACATCTCCCTTTTTTATATCAAAATAAGTACCAGTTGGATTAACTATTTAAATGCACAAAGTAAAACTATATAGAATGAATGAAATCCCTTTTTGGTCAAGAAACTCAAATCAGAATTAATAAAAGAAAAAAGAAATGAACATTTTAAAACAATCTAAAATTTTGATTGGCTGTGAAAACAGTATGAACAAACTAAAAAACCATAATGAAATAGTGCATATGTATTAAAGAGTGGACTAGCCAGTTGCATGTTAGTTGAAGTAGTTGATCCCACATGGCAACTGCACACATGGAGTTCTGGACTCAGAGGCTTGAAAAACATGCCAAGCAAGTGTAAGTGCATGTCCAAAATCCCAAAAGGAGAATGGAGGAGAAAGAATTGCAGCATGGCCATCTCCCCCTTGAGGAGCATGCTTTCTTACTTTCTCTCTCTCTCTCTTTCTCTCTCTTTGTCAAGTGTATATGACCTATAGCAAATAGAGGAGGTGGGGGCAGATAAAGAATATTTTCACAAACATATAAATAATTCTTAGGAATCAAGATATAAAGAATAAATATGTCTAAGCAAAATAGGCAAAGGCAAAGAGTCACTACGATAGGAAATTTTGTACAAACGTACTGGTATAGTAACATGAAAAATCTTTACCTTTAAAACTACTATCATCACGAAATAGGACTGGGAGATCTTCCAAACTAGCGAGTTAGAATCCTTTCAGATGCCTGATTGTCAAAGGTCAAAAAAATATTTCTAGGATCCAGAGTTGGTTAAGGTTTGGGACAATGGGTACTCTCCTATGCTGAACTGGAGTCCAAAATCTGCTACAACTCTCTGGATAGCAGTTTCACTATATGTGCTTCTTAGATGTGCAGTGTTATTTAGTATAATTGTCCACTTCAATTAATGTATCCAGTCAGAAGGAAATGTACATAAAAGTACATGTTCAGGAATATAAAATGTGATTACACTCATCTTACTGAAAAACTGCCAGTGACTGAAATATCAATCAATGGGGAATTAGCGAAGGCATAGTACATGTTAGCGTGGATTATAAAGCAACCATTCCGAATAATGATTAGATCTTGGTCCGTGAACATAAAAAGATAAGCAAATGAAAGCAATGAGTTTATAGATCAGTATGTATAGAATGATTTAATTGTTGTATTCAACAGAAAGAAAATACAGAGGAAAGGAAGCCACAGAAGGTTAAAGATCAGGTACCAAATGTAAAAGGAGGCTACACCTTGATGTCAAGGTGGCAGATCACTTTTTGGGACCAGCAATTAGCATAATCACTATGTCACTGGACTCTTATATACTCGACCACGGTTCGAGTCCCGGACCCAGTGGCTTAAACCAGGCACGTGTGCGTGCATGCCCAAGAACCCAAGAGGAGAATGGAGGAGAAGGGATTGAGGCGTGGCCATCCACCCTGGAGGGTGATTTCTCACTTTATGTCTCTCTGTCTCTGTCTTTCTGTCGAGCTCACATGCCCTATAGCAAAAACCTCTCCAAAAAAATAAAAAGGTGATAAGTCATTTTCTTTTTTACACTCTACTTTGTGATCTCAGATTTTAAAATGGATATGCATGGCTTTTCCTAATAGTATAGATGGTGTTGGTACAGAGAGTAGGGACGACCAGTCATACAGATTTCTCAGGTATGTGTGAAAATGGTTAATATGAAATTGCAGAAAATGCCGTGAGGATGACCAGAGGACATTAACTCTGTCACCACTTAGTTGTGACTGCAGCACTGCTTTTTTGGACTCTGAAAATGAGCACAGAAGGAAGTGAGATAGCTATGTGAGATACCAGTGGCTCTCTCTAAACAGAGAAGCAACGGTAAGGAAAGAGTTTCAGGGCAGATACAGTGGTGCCTTCTGAGAAAAACAAGAATCCATTTCAATGCCTGCTCCTGCTCTGCCTTCATGTACTCCCAAACCTCATGAGCTCAGAGCCTCATTGAACCAAGCTGCTCACCATTTTTGATGGTGCCTCTGCCAGATCTCAGAATTGGAATGTCCCACATACCGAGCAGGGGAAGGCAAGAGCCAGACCTTGGCTAGGTGGCCATGTGCGTTTTGGAAAAACATCCATCTCTTAGAGCCCACGTAACTCCTACAAAACCCGACTCTATTCCACAGCCCAATCAACTCCACTTTCCTCCTCTCTTTCCAACATCCAGACAGCTGTTCTCCACCGTAACACAATCCAAGCTCCATACACTGATGAAGGCTATGAATCCTATTGAATAAAAAGGACTTAAAAAGAAAACATGTCCTTATATACTTTAAAAAGCACATGAAGTGAATTAGTATGATAATAGAGTAAGATGTAGTCTGCAAAAAGCAAGGATTTCCTTTAGGATTTTTATTCTGAGCTCAAGTCTTTTGCTTTCCTTTCTCTGTGTACAGAAATATGGCACATTTTACTCTCCCATGCCAATTTTTAAAATTATAAGGCTTCCCATGTAGGTATTATATATTACAGGGAATCATTATTTATTGAAAAAAATTATTTTCCAGCTATTTACATTTTATAATTTTATGGATGAAAATATGAACAGTTATATCATCAGGAAGCCAGTGAAAAGTCCAGCACAGCTTTCTGTTACTTACCAAAACAATAGATAAAGGAAAAATAACAAGGATGTTCAAGGATTTTTTAAAATGTTTGAACCATTTGATTCAATACCAACAGTAAGTTAACTAAATTTAATCATAATGTAGCCATATTCATATATTTTTAAAATTCCTGTTTAAGGTCAGTCTAAATTTCATATGGCTATGTGATACATACTTTGTCATTTCTGTATACTGAAATGAAATTATATCAATCCTGCATTTCAAATCAACCTTCAATCTACTCATAATTAAGACAAAAGGGTTTTCTGAATGCTCTCCGGATAATTAGATGCTCATGTCAGAGACTGTTTGGTTAGTCAAGAGACATTTAACAGAACTAGCTACAAAAATTGCCTTTTAGCTGTCCTGTGCTATTTCTGGATGGCCGCCAAAAATACTCCAGTCCCTATGTTAACTATGTGTTCCTTGAAGCTTAAAGAATGACAACAACTTTCTTATCTTTCTGTTTTCTGTGCAATAAAAAACAAGAAAGAGATTGTTAGTATAGTAAATGTTGACTTACATCAAAGAAAGTGATTGTAAAAGATGACTTCCTCTCACACTAAAGGAAATACAGAGAAAAGGAGTGTTCAGAATTAAGAGCTTGGTTTTCTCCTAATTATGTAGTAACATGCATGAATGACACACCTCTGTTACTGCAGATTTTGCCATCTGGAGATGTGCATCTTCGCTTGCTTTCCCAGGGGGTGATGTCGCACTGGAATTCGCATTTATCTCCATGCCAACCAGCCTCGCAGTAACAGTTTCCACAGTAACACTTCCCATGGCCTTTACCCAAAATGAATTTTATACAGTGAGGAAAAAAGCAACTTTTAAAAGCAGAATTAACTTTCTACCTTTTTTTTTTTCTTTTGCCTTTTGAAATAATATAGCATCTCTTCATTCCTTGCTTAAAATCATTACACTATATGGTTTTCTCCTAAAATATCATAGCTATGCCAATACTTGAATAATTATATAAGGCAAGTCAAAGTGTCCTTTAGTTTGACCTAGACAGGGAGCTGATTCAAATAAAGGTACTTTTTTAAGAAAAGACATGAAAGATTATGAAAGTCTATCATTTTGTTATCTCAAATACATGCGTCAAACTCAAGTGCATTAAGTATTCTCTTTAAGGGCATTACTTGAATGAGTCATTAAAATATTTCATTTGAAATCAACTATTGAGAAATTAATGGTGCATATTTACTAAGATACACATTATTAATGGCTGAAACATTTTTTAAACCAGAGTAAATATTTCATCTTTCCATTCAACTGTGTCCCACAAGCTGTTGTGTCCTACAATATGGAAAGGAGATTTCCAACTAAGGCCCTATCTAGTACTCATTTATACCAATAAAAACTCCATAGAACTTGGCCTGCACAAATTGTCCTCTTATTTGTCAAAGGGATATGAATGATGGGTATGGGCGGCCATCATTTTGTGTTCAGATGTCACCCTTTCAGCTCATACCACTCTATACGCTGTGATCTGCTCATCTGTATTTCACTCCAAGTCATCTGTAATAAACTGCCACCCCCTTGTTTCCCTCATCCATGCTTAGCAATCCTCGAATATGTCTTTTACCCACAAATTCTCCTCATGTGTATTCTCTTCTTCATGGTTATACCACCAAAGCATGAGTGTATATCCTTGTTCTTCTGTTTTTCACTCCACTCTTTCTGTGTAATAAGTGTTTGTATTTTGGGACCAGCAGATGGCATAAGAGTTATGTTGCTGGATTCCCACATGGCCAGCCACAGTTCAGGTCCCAAACCTGGTGGCAGGTCTCAAATCATGCTGGGCGTGAGTGGATGCATGGCCAAGATTCTAGGAAGAGAATGGAGAAGAAGGGATTGTGGCATGGCCATCTCCCCTGAGGGGTGATTTCCACCTCTCACTAGCTCTGTCTGTTTTTCTCTGTTTTCTCTGGTGAGCACTCGCACCTCTTTTTAAAAAATTTTAAAAAAGAGTTTGTATTTTATCAGACTCTGGCTAAAGTTTCTGCTTTCTATCTCTTCTCCTACATTCATAAACCCAGAGGCCCATGGAAAATGAATTATATAATGCTGTTTCTAAAGTTTATTTTATTTATTTCATCTAGTAGAGAGAAAGATAAAATAGTAGAAAAGCAGACAGGCAGCATCTCAACAGGGTCATGATGCCAAGATTCATACCCAGGCTCCATCAGTTCACCCAATTCATGGGCACATGCACATGCACTGTGCTCAGGGAATTCTCCTAATGTGAACCTAGAAACTTCCTCATGGAGGTCAGCCTCATGGAGCATCATGTTTTACCACTGCACCACCATCTGGCCCCCATATTTTTCATTCTGTTATTAGAATATTTTTATTCTCACACTATGGTATTTCTGGGTAATGCCAAGAGCATTAGTTGTGCTTATGAAAATCAAGCATTAAATATAATAGAACATTTCGATCTTCTATCCTCTTTATGTCTATCAGATGAGACTTCTATCAAGCAGATATACAACTGGGAGAGAGAGATGAGGAGGAAGAATGCTACAATGAGATACAGAGAAAGAAACAGGGACCCAAGAAAACTATGCCAAATTTTCTGTCTAAATGAATTATAATTACCATATCCATAGAAAACTTCTCCTTAATTTAAGAGACCATTTCTAGAACAAATTGTAATTTTTCACACTTTAGCAAATATAAACACTATCAAATTACTTCATCAGCAACAAAAATCTACACATTTCATTTATTAATTAAAATTTCATTTATTAGTTTTAAAACAGCTCTACATAAAAAATAAAAATAAAAAAAAGTAAAAAAGGGAACCAGCAGTTGGCATAATGGCTATGTCGCTGGACTCCCACATAGTCGACCGCGGTTCACGTTCTGGACCCGGTGACTTAAAACTCACACCGGGCATGTGTGCGTACGTGCCCAAGATCCTGAGAAGAGAATGGAGGAGAAGGGATTGTGGCGTGACCATCCCCCCTGGGGGGTGATTTCTTGCTTTCTGTCTTTATGTCTCTCTCTGTCTGTCGAGCGCACGCGCCCTATAGCGAAAATCTCTCCAAAAAAAATAAAATAAAATAAAAATAAAATAAATAAATAAATAAATAACAACTCTACATGTACACACAGCAAAACCACTTTGCAATGCCATATATCAGAAAGTTGAGGACTGTGCTGGAAAAAAGTAATGCTGTATACTAATTACTTTTCATAAGAGTTAGGTTTTTTAAGACTCAATCAACTTCTTAGACTATGAAACATGTTTCCTCTGTAATTTCATACAATTTATATGTACATATATGGTGCCACGTATGTAATGATTATACTCTCAACAGAAGATCATAAATCTACATTCCTTATACTAAGTTTCTTTGTCTATTTATTAAATTCAGCATTGAGTTCAGATTTTAGTAAGACATCATTGAGAGGATATGAGTGAGGAAACAAAAATCAAGTAAACTGCCTGTGCGCAGAGATGGAAAATTAGATAGATATCGATATAGCTCGAATGAAAATACTGTAATGAGACACATCTGGATAACCAAGATCAAATGTAAGCTTTGGGCCAATACATGTTCCTTCCAGACAATAAACATCATTCTCTGTTTGTGTAACTTGACAGAGTAAGAAAATATCTTAGTGTTGCTTCACTGACAGACTACAGAGTTATCTCCTAACAGGTTCATTTCAGGTGAAGGTCACATGGGAACATCTACAGCCCCAGACAATGTCACCTCCACAAAGTGTTACTGGGATGCCGTGATCAGTGACTTTGCACCATGAAATTGCTTAAGCATCAAACAAATGGATGTAACATGAAGAAAGTTGAGAGGTAAACATTTCCTGATATGTTGTATCCAATTAAAGTTTTATATTTACACATGTAAATAGACTTCAATGGTGTACATGAAAACACACTGGCCCCAAAGTATGTTCTCTTCTTCTCTTTAAATCTGTGATGACTGAAAAATGAAACACCAAGAGGACACATATATAATACTTATGAACAGATTCATCTAATTGTTCTAATTTGTTTGTACTGAGTCCCTTAGAATTAACTGAGCAGCATCTAGCTTAAGTCATTAGGTTAGAAAAATAAGTGGATCTGTGTCTGAGTGTGTGTGTGTGTGTGTGTGTATTTTGGTGGGTTGTGGAGACCAGGGGGAAAGGTGTGCTAGTGATACTTTCTTCTTAGAGTCCTCTGGATCCTCTTGGTCCCATTTGACCCTGATCCTTCCAGGGAAATACTCTTCTAAATTACCCTTTCTGCAGTAATGAATGATGTTGAGTTTAATTACAGCACAGATTTTACCTAAACTGAGTTATTCTCACCACTGCCTGTTTCCCCTTTCCAGTGCTCTTTAAGGTTGCACATTGAAGCTCTGGGTAGAGGCTGGCAGGTAGAAAGGCTAAAGAGAAGGAGCATATAGGTGTGAGGAGGGACCCTTCTAGTGGTACTCTAAAGTCCAAGGCACTGATGCAGTTCTGAATGCAAGGGGTCAGGAAAACTCTTTAGCGTCAGACAGACACCAGTCTAAATTCTACTAGAATTGGTGGAATGACCCTGGGTAAGTTACAAAACTCTCCAAGTTCTAATTTTCACATTTGTCTGTGTGGATAAAAAATAATTCTTAACCTAGAGAGATGTTGTAAGTCTGAACCTAATGAATGTCACTCACTGCAGCAAATATGCAAAAATATGGCACCAGCAAATATGCGAGAACTACTACAGCAGACAAATGGAGTGAGTGATGGTGGAGCATAGAAAAAGTCCTAGAAAATATTGTCTAAGTATGTGTGGGGCAGGTAGTGTGGAGACAAACTCTAGGCTAACAATCCTGTTGACTTCCAATGTACCCTGAGGACATTAGATTCTATGAAGGCTTATGGTTTGGAAAGGAAAAAAGAATGAAATTAAAACACAGGTTAAGCAGTCAGATGGTAGCCCAGAGGTAATGTAACTGAATCCACATGGGGAAATCCCTAGGTTCACGCGTGGGACCTCCCTGAGCACACCACACACACACACACACACACACACACACATATGTGTGGCTATAATTTGAGCTTGTCAAAATTGGGAGTGGATCACAGCATAAAAGACTGTCTGCTGTACTCATCTCTCTTTCTCTCTTAAAAGAACTAAATAAATGAACAAACTTTTTTTAAAAAAAGTACAGTAAAGAGACTAGGAGAAAGGGACAGAATGCAGCATTGTGCTAGAACTATGTCAGCCTTATGCAGTGGACCTATTGCCATCTCCCCTGGGAAAATCTGGTTTTGCATTTAAAAAGTATTTGACGACTTGAAATACCTTGGTCTAACTTTCCTTACCTAAAATGTTTTCCAAATAAACATAAGTTGAAATTGAATTAGTGTACTTGGAGCAGGAACTTACATAGAGTTTACAAAAGCACAGTGAAATAGATGAAAACCAGTTAATATACATACCACCACATATTTCTTCTGTTTCATCATCTATGCACTCTCTGTCATCACATTCACAAAATTTACCATAAATGAGTCCATTTCCATCTGAATTATCACACTTACACCTGCCACAATGGCATGTACCTAAGCCATTGAAATAAACAAAAGATTGTTACATGCATATACATTATAATTTAAAAATTTGTACACTGTCTCTTTTACAAGGGTAGATAATTCAAGTACCTTAGCATTCCAATGATGTCTTTCTTGGGGTATGAGGAGGTAAAAAACAAGCTGTTCTTTCTTGAGATTATGACAGCACAGCAATTATATTTTATATCACACAGTATCATGACTGACCTCAAATAGTTTAATAAATGAAAGTTTGACCTTCTCAAGTGCCAGACTACTTTGTGCATGTCCATTCAACCAATGCATGAATGAATATCTCTTATTACACTTGAGTCTGAAATGAGCTAAAGCATAAAATTTTAAGCTCTTATTGTCCTCACCAGTATATATTCAATACTTTGTATAACATGTGAACATACTATGTATATATAATATTTATGAAAATAATTCATTATCAAATGCATAAATGAAAAAGTCATATCCCTCTGATAATTTCACATCCTCAGCATTAACCAATACAGATGTTCTAAAGACGTTGAGGCCAGAGTGGATTTTCTTAGGCATAGGTTGAGGGGATCTAATCAGAATCTCAGGACAGCTTAGAGTGATAAAGGCACTGAAGTCATCTGGTCTACCCAAAACTACACACTTACCTGAGGATTTGATTACTTCCCCCATGAGTAATTTCACTAATAGTAATATTGCACTTAAATAACACTGAGAGGGAAAATGTTACTTAAGACACTTTCTTTTAATACATAGTTTTACATTTTAATTGATCATTGTAGAAATTGACATGTATCAGATGAGGCTTTATCACTCACCAATACCACACCAAACTCTGGAAATCCAGCAGGGGATCAAGTCAGCCATAATTCTCTTCTCAGTGTTGTAGGTGAGTAAAAACCAAGGTGAAAAAATACACAGAGAAGTGCAAAGTGTTGCAGAAGCACATAGCAAAGGGATTTATCTGAGGTCAAGTGGCACAATCCCTGAAGATAGAGCTGAGAACTGAAAGCCAAGTTAGGAAGAAAATAGCTAAGGGAAGAGATATGGAGAAGAGGCTCACTTCAAGAAACAGATGGTAGCAAAGGCATTGTTAGGAAAGAGGAGATGAAAAGGGAAAAAATACCAAACAAGATTGGAATATAAAAAATACCATGAAAAATAATGTAACAAGAAAAGATGCAGTCTATGAATGTGTTATAGGTCACGTTAAAAGTCTTAGACTTTAATCTAGGAATAAAAGAGAAGCCATAGAAGTATTCTCAGCAAGCAAGTCATGTGAGCCGATATGCATTTTTACTTGAGTACTCTGCTGTCCTCAGAGAATGAACTAAAGAGAGACAAAGTGGATATAAGGAAGCAAATTAAGAGTCTGTCCCATTTGTCTGGAGGAAAGAATATAAAGGCTGAACATAAGAGAGCAGCAAGTTTAGAAAGAAGCAAATGCTCCTTTTCAAGAGAAATGGAAGACAGCATTTGGGGACCAACCGTGTGAGGGGCAAAAGACAGGGAGACACCAAAGATGGTATCAACATTTGGCTTGAGCAACTGGATTATTGACAATTCTGCATGTGATGTCCTGGAAAGAGCATGGATTTAGAACTAAAGTGGACTTAGAGTCGAATCCAGGTTTTAATCCTCAATAGTTATGCATTGTTTAAGTCATTACTTTCATCTCCTAGTTCTCATATTCCTTATCTGAAAATACTCTCTAACTCATAGAATAGCTAGGGGAACCAAGTGATAATTAGATCACCCAGGCAACTTCTAAAAAGCACTGCTGTACCTGGTACATAATAAGCTTTCAGAAAGATATGGGTTCTCCTTTTCCCATTAAAATGTTGAGTATACTAATCACAGTTGAAATATTTTTTCCAGACTCCCCTTGTATTTGTGAATCATAACAATGCCCTTGTTTTTATATCTTCTGCAAAATTCCATTACCCAGATTACTTGCAATTTCATACTATCTGGAAGAGCTTTTCTATCAGTTACATATAAATGGTGATTTTGAAGAATTTGAGTTTATTTTTCTACCTTGAGAATTCTTGTGTAAATTTTACTTTTATTAAACTTCATTTTCTTGTGCTTCCCCTGAAAACTATCTTAACTTTTAAAAGTTATTTGAAATCCAATGTTATAATTCACGATATTCCTTCATCTGATCTTTACTCTAATTATCACCCTTATTTCTTATTTTCACATTTATTCATCCTGTTTCTCAGCCATCTACACATCTAGTGAGCAAACTTTCTTGTTACCTATTGTGTTACTGGCAAAGTACTAAGGTGCTATAGGAGATAATAAGATGATTAGAACTAAGTAGATCGTAGATCAAGAAGAAAGACATAGTCAGTTTTATATAGCATTTGCCACAAATCTTTTGCAATGACTTTGTGTAATGTGTTTTCTGATTTTATATGTAATATGCATTGGTTTTAAAACAATATATACTATATATAAAACTGTATATGTAATACATATAGGCTGTATATATTATATATAACCTATATATAATATATAACTCATATATAATATATAAAACCATATATTATATATAACCTATATATATTTATGACCTATAGATTATACATAACATATAGCATATGGTTTCTATATATAATACATACACAGACACATAAAATCAGAAGACACGTGACACAAAGGCATTTGCAACAGATCTGTGGCAGATGCTTGACAGTATTATAGACCTCAGTCTGGTTTTGTGAAGGGAGAAAGGCATAGTGAGGGAGTAAATTCTTCAGCTGGCACCTGATAGATGGACAGAATCCCAACAAGTGGAGGTGAAGATGAGACTTTTGATGCTGAGGACAGAGTCTGAGGTAAAGAACAAGGATAGAGACTTAAAGACACGTGCAAAGTCTGCCTTGAGTTTGGAGTAAAGGGCGGGTTAAGTCAGACAGTAGAGAAATCAAGAATACCTGCTAAGAATTTTAGATTTTTTCTGTTGAAACGTTTCATAGATTGGGAGCAGTGATGAACTTGGTTAGGGGTGTGGATAGAGAAGGATTTTTCCCTAGGAAAGATGGAAAGGAACAGCTCCTGCCCCTGAATTCTACAGTTCCTCACCTACGTCCCCCACAGGCAGGCTCACTCTCATCTCTCATCCACACTCCAAACCACTCCTGGCTGATGTGAAAAGTTTACCACAGCTCAGAGACTTCCTGTCTCACCCATAACGCAGAATTCACAACTGAGCCTCCAAGACATGGCATGTGGGAGCCCAGGAGACAGTGCCAGACTCTTGTGTTCATGATGTGTCATACTGCTTCTCTCTCTGGATTGCCAGTTAACTCTGTCTAGGATTGATCTTTGGCTTTATGCTAGGCTATTTTAGCTGTGATTTTTCATCCTGCCTGATATAGCTGTCTCCGTCTTTGACGACTCACCAAACGTGAATACCAACCTACACGCCTCGGCAATGGCACCAGAGCCTCTCCACACTCTATGCCCCATCTCTCTGGGTCCCCTGCAGAGTCAGCTAGAACCTGATAGTCTCCAGCACTATCTATCTTACCCTTTTCTGCATACATCCTCTTCCATTTCCATTCCAAGCTGCTTCCAGAAAACCATGGTGTGACATGAAAGGGGTGGACTGATAAAGGGAACCCATAGGTTAATGTAATTTGGGAAGAATGGCTTTGAACTAGACTAGAGGAAGTAGGAATTAAGAGAATGATGAGAATGAGATTGTCAAAGTTAACATGAAAGGCCACATTAAGTGAGGACGAAAACATAAAATGTAACAATGAGTATGAATTTACCTTTTGGCCCAGAAATCTCATTTCTGGCAATTTAACCTAAATCTACAATCCTCCCCCAAATATAAAAATATCTATATACCGTATCATTCTGTGCATTATTATTTGCAATTTTAAAATATTGAAAACTTTCTAAATACTTAAGCAGAGGAGACAGACTGAAAAAACTAAATAAATATACATAGAATTCAGTATTGTGCTTTTGGAAAAAAGGAGAACCATTTCTCTGAGCTGATGTAGAATAAATTTCAGGAGATAATATTCAGTGGCAAGGGCTAAGTGAAAAACAGTATAATATCTTCTGTAGATATTATTTAAAATAATAACACATACTTCCATCTATTCATCTTCACAGATAAACACATATAACAGAGTAGAAAGCAAAAGTCAGTTACCTACAAGCTTGAGAGTAAGCAGGGTGGAAGGCTGAGTGAAAAATGTGATGAGTATATTTTTTCCTATAGTTTTGGCTTTTGGAATCATGTTTATGTTCTATGCATTATAAAATATAATTATAGAATAAGAATAGGCAGAATGAAAAGAACATAAACCAAAATCAATCTAAAATGAATAAGCTCAACTGTACAACAAGTACAATACCCACATCAAAAGGGGAGAAAAATAGAAGGAATCCAAATAACTTAGGAACACAGCAGCTGATGAGACCCAGTCGAGGCCGTGATGAAGGTGGAGTGAGGAAGGGGGAGGAGATGAGTTGCAAACAAATCACGATTTTTTTTTTTGGTAGATTTGTCTTATACAGTGGTATGTATAAAGCAATTCTGAAAAGAACTATAGATGTGGTATAGGATTAAGTACACTTAGTTCCCATTATGGAAATAAGACATGCAAATATAGAATAGTGAAAACAAGAAATAACCTTGTAGGAATGAATTAGAATTAAATATATTGGAGTAAATTTATGATTTTTTCAACTTCTTTTTTTTTAAATTTTTTTATTTCATTTCTTTTTATACATTCAATCACATTATTTAGCTTACAAAGTGAATATTTCAACACGTAAATATTTCTCCCTAGTCCAGTTGATAAAACTATAAAATATCTTCAACAGATAATATGAATTCTTTGTCCCATTAATGTTTTTCCTCTCAATTTTTCTTCTAAATGCCCTTCCTCAGACCCTACTCTTTCACACACACTATATCTGGTATTCACATCCATTGTTTGTGTTTAAATTTATGATTTCTAATGTAGGTATAGGGACCAGCAAATGGTGTAATGGTTACATTGCTGGACTCCCACATAGTCAACTGCAGTTTGAGTCCTGGACCCGGCAGCTTGAAACTCATGCCAGGCAGGTGTGCATGCATGCTCAAAATCCTGTGAAGAGAATGTAGGAAAGGGATTGTGGTAGGCATGACCATTTTCACTGGGGTGGGGGGGTGATTTCTCGCTTTCTGTCTCTCTTTCTCTCTGGCAAGTGCATACATCTTGTATCATAAATCTCTCTAAAACTCTAAAAATAAATAACTAAAATAGGTATGTATGTATGTATATATGTATATGCATATGTATGTGTGGGTGTAGCTATGGATATTTACACACACACACACACACACACACACACATACACACAAAAATATTTCAAAAAGTTTGTGGAAAAGAGTTAAAATACAAGGGTATTTTGGTATAAAATATTTTGAAATTTATGCAGTTTTTTTCATGATATTTATATTTCCATGTATTTTCTGAAGACTCTCTCCCTCCCTCTCTCTCTCTCTCTCTCTCTCTAGAGTTAAAGTAAATTAAAATGAAAACAAGGCCTGAAGAATCCCTAAGCAGTCAATGCTAGTCAGGCCTCATAAGTAACCTTAAATTTAATTGATATATAAAATGAGATAATGTTATCTTGAGCTATTTCTTACAAATGCCTATATTAAAGAAGACCTGAATTTAAGTTCAACCAATTGGAAGCAACCTATGAGGTTACAATTACAGAACTAGAGACCTTTCAGCAAGAAAGATCAAATAAGGCAACCTATAACTATAACCTATCAAGGATTTCTTCATTTCTGTGTTCTTCCTATAAAATCCTGTCCCTTATGTTCCCTCAGTGACACTTTCAAACCACTTCTGGTTTTGGGGCTGCTTGGTTCATGATTCATTGATTGTTCAAACTCTCCCCCCATAAAAACAACTGCATTATTCCTCAATATACATTTTGTAACCCATTCAAAGAAAGAGCCGAGACAAGTGCACCCTAGCAGAAAGAAGTATTCCTAGTGCTCAAAATCTTTATTCCAATATCATTCTTTACTAAAAGCAACCAGGGCTCTTAGGAAAAATGGCTGACTCCAAAGCTATGAAAGGGTACCTATCGTACAACCCTGAAGTGTTCACTTAGGCCAAAAATAAAGAATTGAAAAAAAAAATAAAACAAAAACAGCGAAGGCATGTCACAAGGACACACAAGTTAACTTGAAATAATAGGTATTGTGATCTCAGACAGGTAATAAATTATTAAGTAAATGGAATATCAAATAAGTAGTAAATGAGAGAGAGAGCTCTCATTTGTAATAGAACATTGAATGCCAACTAGTAAATATGATGGGAATGTTAGAATTTAGAATTGTCATATTCCTTTTAAATTTGCCAGAGGGCACATGTGCTCACCAGAGAGAGGCTACGAGACACAGAAAGAGAGAGGGAGAAAGCACCCTCTCCCAACAGGGCGAGGTCATACCACCACCCCTTCTTCTCTATCCTATCAGGATTTTGAGCAAACGCACATTTGATGAGTCTTTCAAGCACTGGGGATGTAACTTGAACCATGTGGTTGGCCACGTGGAATTTGGCTCCCTCAGCCACCAAGTCACAGGGTAGACCCAAGAATTGTCACTTTCCAATCATCATTGTCAATACTGGATTGGGTGAGTGTCATCAATGGATAATACATCCAGAGTAGTTTTAAAGAGGAATAAAATATCTGAGTGGTTTTAAAGTGTTTCCCCACAGGTAACTGATTTGTGAAAAGCATAAATCAGTAATGTCTGAGTTGAGGTATCAGAAAACACCTTGACCAAAGGATCAGAGATCACCTGGCCAGTGATAGGAGGTAGATCCTTTGTGCTTCTGGATGAAATATCTTCAGGCACTAAGCTGTCTGTCTAGCATTTCACTGAAGAGTTTATAACACAAACCTCATCATGAGGAAGCACCAGGCAAATCCAAAATGAGCAACAGTTCAAGTCCCAGACCTGGCAGCTTGAAAATCATGCTGGGCACATGTGTGTGCGTTCTCCAAATCCCAGGAGGAGATGGGGGAGAAGGGATTACAACATGGACATGCCCTGGGGGAGAGTGATTTCTCACTTTCCCTCTCACTGTCTCTTTCTGTAGCTCTTTGGCAAGTACAAACACCCTACAGCAAAAACCTTAAGAAAAAAAAAAAAAGAACATTGGGTCAAATGAAAAAACTGAACTGTGGATGGTAGATTACAAAGAAGTATTGTGTCAGTGTTAAAAAAGAATAGAAGTAAAAATATCATACAAATGTGTTTTTTAATCAAATGTGTCATATCATCTATTGAATTAATTCTGTATATGTCCCCTCTTTTAAAATATGTTAATATGATGAATTGTGTGTCTAGATTCCCTAATACTGAAACATCTTTGGATTCTTAGACTAACCCACCTTTGATAACAATGTATTATGTTTTTTTTTAAAATTACTATATTTGATTTGAAAACATAAAATACATAAATCAATCTAAAAACAAAGAATTCAAATCCAAATTAAAATTAAAAGGATTTTGAAAATAATTCACCTTTCAAGATAAAAGAGGATATGCTGGGTGCATGTGTGTGTATGTATGTATTGTATTTCAAGGGATGAGTGTTATAAATGAGAGGTAAACAAATTCTATTACAAAGGAAGAAGACTTACGCTAGAGATAAGTCAGGGGAACATCATGAACATGGACCTGATTGCTAAGACCATTTGCCACAATCTCTGATTGATCTACTCCTATCTCGCTTTGCGTATGCCCCTGCTACCTACTAACAAAAACACCCTGTCTGACCTTAATCTACACTGAGAGCTTTTTTTTTTTTTTTTTTTTTTTTTTTTCTTGCAATCAGACTGTGAACATGCTCCAGCTCTGATTGTAGTAGGTCCCTCCTGGTGATGTGAGCTTCAGCGGGGCAAGTATTCATTCACATAGTCAAATCCTTGCCTTTAGCATTAGTAGACTGACAGTTCACACCTGGGGGTTATATTTGAATCTCCTGGAGAACTTAAAAAAAACACCAAAGCAGGCTACTCCCCAATGTAATGGAAAAAGACCCTCTGGTATAGGATCTAAACACTGATTTTTTTTTTAACATTTTGCCAGAGGATATGTGAGCTTGCCAGAGAGAGAAAGAGAGAGAGAGAGAGAGAGAGAATATGAGAAAGCACCCCCAGGGGGAATGGCTTATTTGTGGTAGAACATTGAGTGCCAACTCATAAATATGATGGGGATGTTAGATTTTGGAATTGTCATTTTCCTTTATAATTTGCCAGAGGGCACATGTACTTATGAGAGAAAGACACAAAGACACAGAGACAAGGGGTAGGGAGATAAAGCATCCACCAATAGGTATGACCATACCACAAACCCTTCTCTTTCATCCTCCTTTCAGGATTTGGGGCATCCATACACACACCCACCAGGAATGTTTTCTGGCCACTGGGTCTAGGACTGGAGCAGCACAGTTGACCATGTGGGATTAGCTGCCTGAACCACCATGGCCCTGGCTGGCCCAAACACAGGTATTTTATTACTTTCTCCTAGAGTCTCAGGTTCAATCAAGGGTGAGAAAACCTCACTTGGAAGCTCCACATGTCACACTGTAGAAGAGTTTTTAATTATCCTAACATTGGCTAAAAGCTATTGAAACTAAACTGTTGTTTTACATATTTTGCTAATTGATTTAAGCAGTTTCTCTATAATTTTCTAAGAAATTTAAAAATAACTTCTAAGAAATATAAAAGTAGCTTGTTCAAACAAAAATCTTGCTGTCGATATTTCCTCCCATGTGTTTCATGCCAGCCCATCTAAAAGGTCCATCAAATTAGAAAGTTGGTTCTACCTGCTGCTATAGCATAAATCCAAAGGACCCCTGATCTGTAATAGAAAATAATTAAGTCAGCTTATATGAATATCCCCTTTAAAAGATGTAATCCAGCATTCAAAATCATGGTTGACAATTTACATAAAATGTTGTTTCGAATGAAATCCTGTTTGAGAAGACACAAGAACAGCTGGAGAGAATCAAACTGCCAGTCTCAGCAAGAGAACTTTTTTTCTATTGCATTATCTGAATTTCACTTCAAAAAACTACACTCAAAATCAGTCTCACTCCAAAGTTTGACATTTCTCCACGCCTCCACATTTCCATTAAAAAAGAAAACTCCATTATTTGACTTAAGAATCTTCATAGGGCATAATGCTTACCTGCATTAGAGCAGATGACATCTTGAGAATTCTTGCACATTTGGTTGCTTTTTTTCCTAGTCAGGTCACAGCTAGTGGGGTACTGGCATGCGCTTCCAGACCATCCTTCGTCACATTTGCACTTGCCACAGTCACACTTCCCATGGCCTGAGGATTTAACAGCATCCAGTGAGAGTCAGATTGTTTCCCCAAGGAAACCACTGTTGTGGTTTAGGTATGCTGGTTTAGGACTCAGCTATCCTAACTTCATACCCATGCAGAACACAGTGGTTGAAGGCTAATATACAATGTAACAGAGCATGAATATTTTATTTCAATAATCAGCTTTGGTAAATAACTATAAAAGCATTAGTTTAGAGAGATGCTAGGATAATATTCCAGAATTCTAGTAATAACCCACATTGTCAGAAAATTCAGCACTATAAACAAAGATTTCCACCTCTCATTTCAGCATTCAAGCAATCAAGTCTAGGACTCAACGTGCTCAGCCATGTGGGACTCCAGTGCCTTAACCACCATGTCACCTGCTAGTCCTCCCTATTTTATTTCTTAATGAAGAAATTTGGCTCAAGAACCAAATGGATAAGAGCAATATTTATTTATTTCCACAGAAATTCCTCAATTTTTAATGTTCTCAAACACCATTTTGTTTTTAGGCAATGCTGTTTTTACTGTTATAACCATTAACTTTATTAATTCCTGATTTATGAAGCCTCTCGATATTTTAACTGACTACACATTAGTCAGACTTAACTGTAAAGCATGTACAATCCTTGGCCCTTGTCCTCAAAGAACATACTAGCTTCAAAGTCAGGCTTTTATATGAGAAGTTGGCGTGATTTTCAGCCAGAAGCATTAAGTTGAATGATATAGTCTATGACTTACAGAATTAAGAAGGGGGACTTTCTGAATTTACTTGACATTTAATTGGACCTTCACATTTGAACAGTATCTGAATTGTGTAGGTAGCATATTCTTAGATTACTGAAGTTACACTATTATGCTATGTCTTGGTGCCTGAACGTCATAGACCACATGGGATGGAATCCTTGATCTGGGCTAACAGTCACTGGCATGGTGGTCAAAATCCACAGGATGAGGTCCAGACGGTAAGTCAGAATGGATGGCTCAAAGGCTGCCCATCTGGGCATGTTCAGCTGAGCTTAAATCTGTGACCATAAAATTCCTCTTCATGTGGGCAAGTTCATGTAAATATTTCTATTTCTCTTGTATTTGTCAAATTAATTATTCTATTTTACAAACAAAACCTTGAACCACTCTAATTGAAATTCGTTTTAGTCCATGCACATTTTAATCCATCAAACTGATGGCATCATTCTGCATTCCTGTCTGCCCCACACCACATTGTCAATCTCATCTGATTTGGTATCATTTGCAAGCATAAGCAATCTCTCCTGTCAACCATCCAGTCTATTTATAAAAATATTAAGGCAAATTCTTTATTTTTAATGTTGTCCTTCTTTATTACTGCATCCAGCGCTACTACTATTGATACCAAGCCTTATATATACATCTTTATATTTCTTTTTTAAATTTTTGTATTATTATTCTAATTGATTTTATACATTCAATCATTATATATCACTACAGTTTGTCCAGATACTGGAGATAGTGTGGGAAGCCAAATTCTTGAAGTATTTGATCCTCTTTTGGTAAATTAAGCATCTTGGAAACTATATTGACTCCTTAATGTTAGTATATTGGTTTGAACTACAGGAAGTCTTCAGTTTTGTAACTTGATTATTAGCTATTCCTTATGGTTCATCCCCCCAAAATGATGAGACATCTTGGCCCAAACCTAAGGTATACCCAGCATAGAAGGGTAGCAGTTAGTGGCTCAAAGATTACAGATTTTTAAAGACAGAAAGATAGGCACCCACAATAAGTTATTCACACTGTAATACACCCTAGTTTCAGCCAGTCCTGGTCACAGATGTGTACTCACCCAGAGTTCTCAGGTAGGTACTGGGATGTGAATCTGCCACCTTCCCCATGTTGGTCTGGTAGCGTTACCTCTGAAATATATAACTTCCCTTCCCCCTTTTCTCTCCCTTTTTTTCATTCTCCTTTTATATTTGTAGTGATACCTCATCATGGGTTCAATTTGCATTTCTCTAATGACTAATGATATTGAATATATCTCAACAGGCAATCCATCTCTCTTTTGGTGCTCCTTTTTGCATTTTTTTCTTAGTGTTGAAATTTGCATCGTTTTTATATCTTGGATAGAAGTCCATTGCCACAAATGTGATTTACAAATATTCCCTCCCACCATGTGGCTTGTCTTTCATGTTTTTTTAACAGCATCTCCAGCAAAAGGTTCTAATTTTAATTTATCACTTTTTCCTTTAACAATTCTTCTTTTACCTCTATCTGAACACTCTACTTAATTCCAGATTTATTCTTTTGCCGCACCACATAGTCTTTAATACTACAGTTTAAAGAAAGTATGAAAACCAAGTATTGTAAGAACTCTTTGTTCTTTTAAAAAATTATTCTGGCAATTGTAGTTCCTTTGATTTTTTTATGTAAATTTTAGAATCAACACATTACTATCTTTAAAAAAACTTGCAGAGGTTTTGATAAGAACTGTACTGGATTTTTAGATAAAATTAAAGGTAACTGCCATTTCAACAATATTTAGCCTATAAATATGGTAAAAAATGTGTTGGTGAATTGTTTAATGTTGTACCAATCCTGCATTTTGAGATATACTTCAACTATTAAGTGTTAATTTTTTATATATGTATATAAATAGGAAGGGACTTCATAAAGATCACGGGAAATCTAAATTAAAGTAGGATTTTATATTGGTGAAAGAAATTCCAAAAATAGACTAATAAGACTACATCAAGCTAAAAACCATCTGCATAACAAAAGTAACAACTAGGGTGAGGAGACAAACTTCAAAATGATAGAATATATTTGTAAATTATGCCTCAGATAATAGACTGATAACCATAATATACAGGGAACTCAAGCAGCATACCCTCATGCCCTCCCCCTAAAATAATCATTCATATGATCAAAAGATGGGTGGTGACCGGTAGATGGTATAATGATTATGTCACTGGACTCCCATGTAGTCAACTGCAATCCATTGAGTCTTGGACCTGGTGAAATAAAACTCACACCAAGCACATATATGTGTGTACCCAAGATGGAGGAGAATGGATTGTGGCATGGCCATCCCCTCGTGGGAGCGCTGATTTCATGCTTTCTCTCTGTCTGTCTCTGTCTCTCTGGCAAGTGCACATGCTCTATAATAAAAATCAATCTTGGAAAAGAAAAAAAAAAAGATGGGACAATGAGCTGAACAGACTTGTCTCCAAAGAAGACAAATAAATAAACAAAAAGCATATGAAAAAATTCTCAACATCTCTTATCATAAGGGAAATGCAAATCAAAACTACAGTGAGATACCATTGTAACCATAGTCAGGATGGCTAAGATGAAAAAAAATAATAATAATGACAAGTATGGTGAGGCTGTGGTAAAGTGTCCCTCCTACACTGTTGGTGTTTTCAATAGAAAAAACACATCATGACTTTTCTGACAACCTAATGTATAGTGATTAACTGTAAATAAAATATTAAATTAAAAAACAGAAAATCATGCATACTTTTTCATACTATGCATTTCCTTTTTAAAGAATTATTTACTTTTATTATTATTGTTGTTGTTTTTAACTCACCAGAGAGAGACAAAGAGGAAAAGTAAGAAAGCAAGTTGCCATGTCCAGAATATGAATGATGGTCAGCCAAGTGGAAGTCCAGCACCTGAAGCACCGTGTCACCTGCTGTCCCTGCATTTCCTTTTCTTAAGCTGTTTTTTTCTTTTTATTTTAGTTGCCAGAAACACGTACACTTTTCAAAGAAAGTCTGAGAGACAGAGAGGGAAAGTGAGAGGGAAAATACATCTCCTCCATTTCTTTATCCCATCATGATTTAGGATATGCACATTCAAACTCCTAGACTATTTTCTCAAGTTGCTGGCCTGGGATTCCAACCATGGTCAGCCATGTGGGATTAGTCTACCTTAACTACTAGTCTACAAGACCAGTGCCACAGTATGCATTTTCCATGAACATGGTGAATACTCCTTTTATATTTGTCTGCTAACATTTTGTAGATCTTTGTGTCTATGTTCATAAGTCATATTGGTGTATCGTTTTGTTTGTTATAATGTCTTCTTTAAATTTTAGTATAAGGAAAATATTGGCCTAATGAAATTATTTTGGATATGATCTCCAATCTTCTGTGTTTTGGAAAAAGTTGTAGAGACGCGGCATTATATCATTCTTAAACATTTGGTAGAACTTTGCAGGTGAGATATCTGAGCCTAGAACATTTTATAAATGTTCAACTATTACTTAATTTCTTTAATCAATAATCTACTATTCAGGTTATATATTTCTTTTTTATTGTATTTGCTAGCTTATGTCTTTAATGGAATTGGTCCATTTTATCCAAGTTGGTTCATTTATCAGAATAGAGTTTTTCATAATATAAGGTTATTTACTTTTAATGTTCATATTGCTGGTTGTTATGCATGTTATTTCATTCTTTTGTTGATCATTTTTGTCTTCTCTGTATTTTTCTTGATTAATTTGGTTACAGATTAATCAATTTTATTGACATTTTCAAAGAGGCAGCTTTTGGTGTATTTTCTTCATTGCTTTCTTTTCAATTTCATAAACTTCTCTCCTAACTTTCATTATTTAATTCCCTCTCTCTACTTTGGATTCAGTCTTTTTTCTAATTTGTAGGGTTGAAGTGTAAATAAATTTGAAACTTTTCTTCTGTTCCAATATAACATTTAATGTTGTAAAATTTTTCTATTGTTATAGGTGCACTCCATAAATTTTTAAGTCATTTTTATTTAGTTAAAAAGATTTTTACTATCCCTTGGTATTTCCTCTGACTTAAGGGTTATACAGAAGCAAGTTATTTAAAATCCAAATATTGTCAGATAGGTTTCTGCAAATGATTTTTAGTTTAATTCTATTGGGTTCTATTATTATGGTTTCTCTCTTGAATTTCTGAAAGCTTACATTTTGTTACTTAGAACATGACCTATCTGTTTAACTTGCCTTGTACACTTTAAGAGAATATAAATTCTCTTATAGTGAGACTGTCCTACAAATGTCAATTAAGTCTGGTTGGTAATGGTTTTGTTAGGATTTTCTACATTCTCATTAATTTCCTATCTACTTGTTCTGTCAATTACTGACAAAGAAGTGTTGAAGCCTCCAAACTATTGGATTTTTCTCCTTTCAGTTCTGTCTTTTATATCTATATCTGTATCTATATATATAGTAAAGTGCTATGTTAAGTGTATACACAATTAAGATTGTTTAGGTCACTACATATTTATCACTTTTTAATTGTGTAATGTCCATCTTAATCCTTGATATTTTTTTCTTTTCTTTTTTTTTTTTTTTTGTCCAGGAGTCTATGTCTAATACCAGCATAGTTTGGGATAATCTAACTTTCATTTGTCTAGTGTTATTTTTCAAGATTGTTTATTTCCTCCATGAATACAAGAGGGAGAGACAGAGAGATCCCCAAGAGGGTCTTTGTATTCTAACCCACCTCCAACTTCATCCAATCCAGACGATTAGTATGGGCAAGGGCATGGTGTGCTTATTTTGGCAATGTCACCAGATGAGGAGACACCATTATTTAGAATAATATTTTGAATCAGTATGACAGGTGCGCAGAAATGCTATGAATCAATGGGTCACCAGGAAAGGGCCCTGTCCCCTGTCCCATCCCAGGAGAGGTAAAGACTGAGAGAGACAGGGTGGTTGGTACCTGGAGGAAATTTGCAAATTTAATCTATACCAGCTTGGAACACTTTAAACAGATTAGAAATGGCCATTGACACTACAAGGATCTAACATGGGCCACCAAGTGCCCTATGGACCCAGCATACCACAGGAGGATAATATATTCTTATGAGAGAAAAGTCACTATCCAGAGAGAACACAAGGTTAGAACAAGTAGATGGACTCACAATTACTACCCACCACTGACCGAATAGAAAACAGATTGTTCTAATAGGACTCGGCAACTAGAAAAGCTAGGAATGAGCAGCAACCTATGCTATGGAGGCAGGCTTGGTTAAGTCCTGGAAGCTGAAATTTATTCATTCCCGAGGACCTTGTGTCTCCATTGTCCTTATCATTTCAACTCTGGGGAAAACTCCAGACTGCCTGAGGATACTCGATGGGATTACCTAATATTTCTATAGGTGTCACGGGAGTTATTATGGGTTGAATATATTGAAGTCCTAATCTTCAGTACTTCAGCTGGAGAAATAATTTGGAAATAAGGTTGCTGCAGATATAATTGGTTAAAATAAGTTCATACTGGAGTGCAGTGAGCCCTTAATCTAATATAACTTGTATCCTTATAAAAAGGAGAAATCTGGACACACAGGCATCAGGGAGAAGACCACATGTAATGAAGGCCAATCTTATAGGAAGAAATGCCAAAGTTAGAAGACCATCAGAAGCTCCAGAGACAGACACAGATCAGAAACTCTGTGATGACCCTCAGAAAGAACCAACTCTGCTGACATCTTGATCTCAGACTTCTTGTCTCAAGATCTTTAAAATCCATCCAGATTGCACACTTGGTCAAAGATACCCTAGCTAACTAATCTGGGAGTTCAAGGTAAAGTTTAAATGAGTTATGTGGGAGCGCTGATTTCATGCTTTCTCTCTGTCTGTCTCTGTCTCTCTGGCAAGTGCACATGCTCTATAATAAAAATCAATCTTGGAAAAGAAAAAAAAAAAGATGGGACAATGAGCTGAACAGACTTGTCTCCAAAGAAGACAAATAAATAAACAAAAAGCATATGAAAAAATTCTCAACATCTCTTATCATAAGGGAAATGCAAATCAAAACTACAGTGAGATACCATTGTAACCATAGTCAGGATGGCTAAGATGAAAAAAAATAATAATAATGACAAGTATGGTGAGGCTGTGGTAAAGTGTCCCTCCTACACTGTTGGTGTTTTCAATAGAAAAAACACATCATGACTTTTCTGACAACCTAATGTATAGTGATTAACTGTAAATAAAATATTAAATTAAAAAACAGAAAATCATGCATACTTTTTCATACTATGCATTTCCTTTTTAAAGAATTATTTACTTTTATTATTATTGTTGTTGTTTTTAACTCACCAGAGAGAGACAAAGAGGAAAAGTAAGAAAGCAAGTTGCCATGTCCAGAATATGAATGATGGTCAGCCAAGTGGAAGTCCAGCACCTGAAGCACCGTGTCACCTGCTGTCCCTGCATTTCCTTTTCTTAAGCTGTTTTTTTCTTTTTATTTTAGTTGCCAGAAACACGTACACTTTTCAAAGAAAGTCTGAGAGACAGAGAGGGAAAGTGAGAGGGAAAATACATCTCCTCCATTTCTTTATCCCATCATGATTTAGGATATGCACATTCAAACTCCTAGACTATTTTCTCAAGTTGCTGGCCTGGGATTCCAACCATGGTCAGCCATGTGGGATTAGTCTACCTTAACTACTAGTCTACAAGACCAGTGCCACAGTATGCATTTTCCATGAACATGGTGAATACTCCTTTTATATTTGTCTGCTAACATTTTGTAGATCTTTGTGTCTATGTTCATAAGTCATATTGGTGTATCGTTTTGTTTGTTATAATGTCTTCTTTAAATTTTAGTATAAGGAAAATATTGGCCTAATGAAATTATTTTGGATATGATCTCCAATCTTCTGTGTTTTGGAAAAAGTTGTAGAGACGCGGCATTATATCATTCTTAAACATTTGGTAGAACTTTGCAGGTGAGATATCTGAGCCTAGAACATTTTATAAATGTTCAACTATTACTTAATTTCTTTAATCAATAATCTACTATTCAGGTTATATATTTCTTTTTTATTGTATTTGCTAGCTTATGTCTTTAATGGAATTGGTCCATTTTATCCAAGTTGGTTCATTTATCAGAATAGAGTTTTTCATAATATAAGGTTATTTACTTTTAATGTTCATATTGCTGGTTGTTATGCATGTTATTTCATTCTTTTGTTGATCATTTTTGTCTTCTCTGTATTTTTCTTGATTAATTTGGTTACAGATTAATCAATTTTATTGACATTTTCAAAGAGGCAGCTTTTGGTGTATTTTCTTCATTGCTTTCTTTTCAATTTCATAAACTTCTCTCCTAACTTTCATTATTTAATTCCCTCTCTCTACTTTGGATTCAGTCTTTTTTCTAATTTGTAGGGTTGAAGTGTAAATAAATTTGAAACTTTTCTTCTGTTCCAATATAACATTTAATGTTGTAAAATTTTTCTATTGTTATAGGTGCACTCCATAAATTTTTAAGTCATTTTTATTTAGTTAAAAAGATTTTTACTATCCCTTGGTATTTCCTCTGACTTAAGGGTTATACAGAAGCAAGTTATTTAAAATCCAAATATTGTCAGATAGGTTTCTGCAAATGATTTTTAGTTTAATTCTATTGGGTTCTATTATTATGGTTTCTCTCTTGAATTTCTGAAAGCTTACATTTTGTTACTTAGAACATGACCTATCTGTTTAACTTGCCTTGTACACTTTAAGAGAATATAAATTCTCTTATAGTGAGACTGTCCTACAAATGTCAATTAAGTCTGGTTGGTAATGGTTTTGTTAGGATTTTCTACATTCTCATTAATTTCCTATCTACTTGTTCTGTCAATTACTGACAAAGAAGTGTTGAAGCCTCCAAACTATTGGATTTTTCTCCTTTCAGTTCTGTCTTTTATATCTATATCTGTATCTATATATATAGTAAAGTGCTATGTTAAGTGTATACACAATTAAGATTGTTTAGGTCACTACATATTTATCACTTTTTAATTGTGTAATGTCCATCTTAATCCTTGATATTTTTTTCTTTTCTTTTTTTTTTTTTTTTGTCCAGGAGTCTATGTCTAATACCAGCATAGTTTGGGATAATCTAACTTTCATTTGTCTAGTGTTATTTTTCAAGATTGTTTATTTCCTCCATGAATACAAGAGGGAGAGACAGAGAGATCCCCAAGAGGGTCTTTGTATTCTAACCCACCTCCAACTTCATCCAATCCAGACGATTAGTATGGGCAAGGGCATGGTGTGCTTATTTTGGCAATGTCACCAGATGAGGAGACACCATTATTTAGAATAATATTTTGAATCAGTATGACAGGTGCGCAGAAATGCTATGAATCAATGGGTCACCAGGAAAGGGCCCTGTCCCCTGTCCCATCCCAGGAGAGGTAAAGACTGAGAGAGACAGGGTGGTTGGTACCTGGAGGAAATTTGCAAATTTAATCTATACCAGCTTGGAACACTTTAAACAGATTAGAAATGGCCATTGACACTACAAGGATCTAACATGGGCCACCAAGTGCCCTATGGACCCAGCATACCACAGGAGGATAATATATTCTTATGAGAGAAAAGTCACTATCCAGAGAGAACACAAGGTTAGAACAAGTAGATGGACTCACAATTACTACCCACCACTGACCGAATAGAAAACAGATTGTTCTAATAGGACTCGGCAACTAGAAAAGCTAGGAATGAGCAGCAACCTATGCTATGGAGGCAGGCTTGGTTAAGTCCTGGAAGCTGAAATTTATTCATTCCCGAGGACCTTGTGTCTCCATTGTCCTTATCATTTCAACTCTGGGGAAAACTCCAGACTGCCTGAGGATACTCGATGGGATTACCTAATATTTCTATAGGTGTCACGGGAGTTATTATGGGTTGAATATATTGAAGTCCTAATCTTCAGTACTTCAGCTGGAGAAATAATTTGGAAATAAGGTTGCTGCAGATATAATTGGTTAAAATAAGTTCATACTGGAGTGCAGTGAGCCCTTAATCTAATATAACTTGTATCCTTATAAAAAGGAGAAATCTGGACACACAGGCATCAGGGAGAAGACCACATGTAATGAAGGCCAATCTTATAGGAAGAAATGCCAAAGTTAGAAGACCATCAGAAGCTCCAGAGACAGACACAGATCAGAAACTCTGTGATGACCCTCAGAAAGAACCAACTCTGCTGACATCTTGATCTCAGACTTCTTGTCTCAAGATCTTTAAAATCCATCCAGATTGCACACTTGGTCAAAGATACCCTAGCTAACTAATCTGGGAGTTCAAGGTAAAGTTTAAATGAGTTATCAGAAAATGGAGGAATCATATTGTTTGCAATTCTGACTATGGTTTTGGAAACCCACATAGGTGTATTCAACAATTCAACTTATATGCTTAAGACATGACTGCAGAAACTATGGCTGAAATTTACCTGCATCTTGGGGAAAATGGTACAATCTGAATGGTGTATCTTATTTACCCAAGGCCATCCTGGATACTTCATTGGAAGGCAAAAGCCTCTGAACAAAAGTATATATTTTCTTTGTTAAGGGATTCTAAAGTCTATAGGGAAAAAAAAAATAACAAAATTCCCTATGTAATGAAACACACTGGTTAGCTGATCTCTAATAAGTTAGTCAAATCTCTCTTTATGGTTTATCTCTTTATCTTTTTAATTATTCCACTTATGACTCCTCCTTTCCCCAAACCTTGTTTTCTAGAAAATGAGACTGATCACTTCCTTTGTCTGGAAATAGTGGCAATCTTTCTTATTAACTCCTTTGCACTACATTACAGTGGGTTGTGAAGGTTTTCCCATGCAACATTTATGGATTATGCCTAAGACGTAGAACTTTTATAGGCAGAGAGAATGCTTTATGATGCCCTTAAATAAAGCTGTTCCACGGCTAAATAGAAGATTATTTATAATCACATTATGGCCTACAAATATCAATTCTTCAGATTATCATTTTTATCTCACCCAACTAAAAGCAAGTATACAGCAATAATTTACTTTTGCTTTCCTTTTCACTTAGTTCAAAAATTAACAAACATTTATATTTTGAGTTAACGTTATTGCAAATCCTCTAATTACAATGTCTTTTCTATTAGTTCTAACTCCCTAGGGTACCTCTGTTGTAAGCTGTTACAAAGTGGGTAGCGATGAAAAGTTATTGACAGTTAGATTGAATTAACTTAAAAATAAAATAAAATCATTTTTTGAAAGGCAGTAAAAGGACTTTAAGGAATGCTTTTTTATTTTTCCTCCAATACAAAATCATCCATCAGAAAATACATATCTACAGTTGGCATGGAGACAAAGTAGAGTTCATTATTATTCATTTTTTAAACATTTTTAATAACTCATGAAATATTTTACAAACTTTAGAAAGCAACTCATGCACAAGGCAAACAAAAAATTTAAAAACTGAGTTGTCACTTTTTATTTCTTAAAAAAAAAAAAACAACCCTAAATTGGTACACAGAAACACTAAATTGAGAATAAACCATGGGGCAAACAACAGTTTTTTAGGCTGCACACTCTGCCACTCTGCTGCGGTACCCCTGTTTGATTTCTTGAAAAGTAAAAACTGGACACAGCTGTTCAACATGCATAATTCATATAGAAGCCACGTATTTTTGTGAATGGGAGGCAAATTGTACTTAACTGTGCATGTAGGTGATCAAAAGAGAAGGAATTATTGCTGTAGTAGCCAGTGCATTCAGCTGGTTTGAAACCATCTAAAGCCAAGGCACTTGGAGACTGAGGAAGGAGAGTTACAGGAATGGTAGCAACTGCTCCAAAGAAAAGGAGTATCATATAGAGTGAAAATAAAATCAGCCTCTGTCCAGACCATCCTTCCTGTTCTTGTTTCCCAAGCTATGCCATTCCCCATTCTCAAAGTCAATAGTTATTATAATTCACGATAGAAAACTTTTACCTATTTTTAAAAATTATGTCATATTTAATGATTCTAGATAATGCACCTTATTTTTGCATTGACATGCTGCTATTTATTTTAGAAAATAACTTTGCCAAGTTTATAAGGCACAAAATAACATAAATACATGTTCAAAATCTGAGTTGAAAAGCACTTTGATCCTCAAAAAGGCATAAAAAATAGAAAACTAGGACAAGCAAATGGCATAACGGTTACATCACTGGACTCCTGCATGGCTGGTCGCAGTTCAAGTCCCAGACCTGGCAACTTGAAACTCATGCCAAGTTCATGTGCATACATGCCCAAGATCCCAGGAGGAGAATGGAGGAGAAGGGATTACAGCATGGCCATCCCCATAGGGGGGATTTCTCACTTTCTGTCTCTCTGCCTCTCCAGCAAGTGCATGTGTCCTATAGCAAAAATCTCTCAAAAACCACAACAAAAATGAAAACTAATAATACTATCACCACATAAAACAGAGGATTCTCTCAGTGAATGTCTTTCAATGATTTCTCCAAATACTTTTTATTTATTTTCTTCCATGAGAAACAAGGGCAGACACAGAGAGTGAGAAAGAAATAGGTACCCCCAACAGGGACTTTATGCCACAATCCCAGCCTCAGAAAAACTCAAGGAAAAGAGCCCAGAACTTTTCCATGTGACCTCAGTATTATGAGGGTTGTTTTACCACTGCATCACCATTGCTGACCCATTTTAATCAACTTTTCAAGTCAGCCACTTGATGAAGATACTTTCAGACTCAAGAGCAACAATAAAATTTCCTTATTTCCAGTCTTTCCTCTTACCTCACTCTTAATCACTTTGTCTTCTTTTCTCCATGTGGGACCCAGCCGCCTTAAGCACCAGACCATGGAGCAGGCCCAACTAATGAGATATATATATATATATATATTTTAAGAATTATCTTATTTAAATTTATGTATGTATGTATGTATGTATGTATGTATGTATTTATTTATTTATTTATTTATTTATTTATTTATTTATTTATCAGTTTGACCAGAGAGGGAAAAAGTGAGTGAGTGAATGAGAGAGAGAGAGAGAGAGAGAGAAAGGGAGAAAGCAAGCTGCCAGGTTAGGCACTTGAACCACAGTCATACCCAACTAATGATATTCTTTTTTTTTTTCTTTTGAAAGGTTTTTCGCAATAGGGCGCGTGCGCTCGCCAGACAGAAAGAGAGAGACATAGAGACAGAAAGCGAGAAATCATCCCCCAGGGGGGATGGTCACGCCGCAATCCCTTCTCCTCCATTCTCCTCTTGGGATCTTGGGCACGCACGCACACATGCCCGACGTGAGTTTTAAGCCACTGGGTCCGGGACGCGAAACGCGGTCGACTACGTGGGAGTCCAGCGACATAGTCATTACGCTAACTGCTGGTTCCCCCCAACTAATGATATTCTTTACATCACTGAATCATACTAAAAAGCATACTTGAAATATTATATTTGATTAAGTTATGCATATTTATTTTTTTAAAGAGAAATTTTTCCTTTAAGGTACATACACTCACCAGAAAGACACAGAAAAAGGGACAGAGAGACAGAAAGCGAGAAATCACCTCCCAAGAAGGATGTCTACAATGCAATCCCTTCTCCTGCATTCTCCTCTTGGTATCTTGGGCATATATGCACACGTGGCTGGTGTGAATTTAAGCCACTGGGTCCAGGACTCAAACTCCGACTACGTGGGAGTTCAGAGACATAACTATTATACCATCTGCTGGTCCCATGAGTTTTGTATTTTTTCCTGACATCCAGTGTGTGGTTGGTAAATTGGAAGAAAGTCCATAAGCAACATCAGAGAAAATATACAGAAATTAAAAGTAATATATCATTTGCATGTTCAGCTCTCCAAGTCTCAAGATAGTTTAGTCTGCTAAGTGTATATACTGTTCTGAACCTTCAACTGTTTTTCTATCTAAAGTATAGTTTGGAGAACTATTGTCAAGAAATGTGAAGAGAGGGGTCAGCAAGTGGTGTGGTGATTAAGGCACTGGATTCCCACATGGCTGATTGGGGATTGAGCCCAGGAGCTGGTGGCTTGAAAATAACGGCAGGTTGGAACTAGCAGTTGATGTGGTGATTAAGGTGGGAACTCCCATATAGCCAACCATGGTTCAAATCCTGGGCCTGGTGACTTGAAACTTATGCTGGGCATGTATGCACGCATGCCCAGGATCCAAGGAGGAGAATGGAGAAGAAGGGATTGCAACGTGGCCATCAATCCTGAGGGAGAGGGATGATTTCTCACTTTTCTTCTCACTATTTGTTTTTCTAGCGAGAACACATGTGCTATGGCAAAAATCTTTTAAAAAGAAAAAAGAAAGTCATAATATGGGTGTGTACATGTGCCCAAGATAACAAGAGGATAATGGAGAAGAAAGAATTGCAGTGTGGCCCTCACCCCAGAGAGTGATTTCTCATTTTTCCCTCTCACTGTCTCTTTCTTCCTCTCTCTGGCGAGTGCATGTGCCCCATGGCAAGAACCTAAGAAGAAAAAAAAAAAAGTGAAGAAGGGGTAAGATCAAATTTTACTCTACTTACAAACTAAAGAATTAGCCTGCCATGGTTTCCTGAATTTTGGCAGAAGACCTGAGACTCTTGGGTCAGAGTCCAAAGACTTACTCACAGCAAGAATAATAACTGCAACATCGATTTGAGAGAGCTATTGATGCTCCACTTATCAAAATAACTCAGTGAGTGCTCCACTTTCCAAAGGGCCACACAGTAGGGACCAAGGGGTGCTTACACATGCCATGGGCTATGTTATAGGAGAGGAATTCATACTATAGGATAGGAGATCCTGACTCCTTTTTTAAATTTTTATTTTATTATTATTATTATTTATTATTTTTGCTAGAGGGTACTTGTAATGGCCAGAGAGAGACAGAGAAACAGGAAAACGTAAAGGAGAAAGCACCCCGCACAAGACACGGTTGTACTTTGATTCCTTGTCCTCCATCTCTGCCTCCTTTGGGGATTTTGGGCATGCAAGCATGTGTATCTGACATGTTTCTCAAGTTGCAGGGTCTGAAACTCAAACCACATGGTCAACCATGTGAGATCCAGTCACCTTATCTACCAGGCCCTTTGTCCAATCCAAACTTTTTCAAACAAGCAGTTAAATACACCTGACCTTTGCCCCTGAAAGAGCTATTAATTTATTATATTAGTATATAAATAAACTTCTTCACTGCAAAGGAAGATACCATATCTATCTTCTAAGGCTATTCTCTATACTAGAATCCATGAATATATGATCTGGTACAAAAGTACTTAATGACTGTGTTAACAAAAGTATGGAAACACAAGATATCCACAAGAATCTTCTCCCAATACTATTCATATCAATATCTTAACCCACAGAGACCCACTTTTACTCCTACTAGATGCAAAATGTTCCACTGTATACAGTCACAATGATTTAGCATCCTTTGCTGAACTGATGTGCACTTAACCTTTTTATTTTTTTACTTACCACTAGAAACAATGTTGTTAAAAGTATTCTTCCTTATACATGTATTTTGGGGCAGAACTGTAAATAGATCTCTGGGATCAATTATTTTAAGTAGAATTTATAGATTAAATGGTATATATATATATATATATATATATATATATATATACAATTTTAATAGATACAGACAGATTTGTTTTTAAAACTACATTAAATACACTCCCACCACCAATGTGTAAAAATACACTTGCCAACACAAGTGATAATATTATAAAAAAAACCTTGTGTCAGTATGAGCATTAAAAATCACACTGGGGGAAGCCATTGATGCCATGGCTAAGACAGTTGAATCCCACATGGCTGACTGTGTTATGCGAGTTCCAGACCTAGTGGCTTGTTCTTCAAGTGGCTTGTGCACATGCACCAAATCTGGAGAGGAGAATGGAGGATTGCTGTCTGACCATCTCTATCTGGGGGGCTAATCTCTCATCTTTTCTCTCTCTTCCTCTGGCAGGGACACATACTCTATAGCAAACTAAAATAACAACAACAATAATGATAATGATAATAATAATAATAATAATAATGGGGCCCAGCACCTGGCATGGCAGTTAAAATGGCTGGAGGTCACAGTTTAAGTAATGGACCTAGTGGTTAGACAAACATACTGGATGTATGTGCATGCAAACCCAAAATCCCAAATGGTGAAAGTATTGTGGCATGACAATTGCTCATGGGAGGTGCTTTCTCACTTTCTCTCTCTCTTCAGTGAGCACATGAGCCCTTGGGGTGGGGGGGATATTATACTAGATATTTTCATTGGTATGTGCCACTTATGAATGCAGTTCAATGTCGTTTTTACAACTGGTGTTATGTTTTGTGAGAATCATCCATTCTGTTACTTGTATTTCACTCATTTTCATTTAATATATTTCATCAGATGATTTCTTTAGTTTTTGCCAGAGACCCTATACACTCATGAGAAAGAGGCAGAGACAGAAATTGAAAGAAAGCACCCTCCAGTGGGTCATAATTATGCCACAAAATTTCTCCTCCATTCTCCTTCCATCAGTGTTTTGGGCACACACACACACACACACACACACACACACAAGCCACTGGGGGTGAAAAAACCACCTTGGTCATGTGGTATCCTGCTCCTTTAATCACTGAGCTACAGGGCCAGAATATTACTGTATGAGTATTTTATTTTTTCTTCTGCTGTTGGACTCTAGAGTTATTTCCAGTGGTTGTCAATACCAATGATGTAAGTATAAACAAGAGTAATATTCCAAATGTTTAACAGCTAGGAGTAACATAACAATCAGAATATATGCCAACCTAGAGGCTCCATACTATGTTTCTGCTCTAACTTTTAGTTGTTGGATCAGAGACAGGTCCATGGGTCCCAGGAAAGAGCTGTCAATGGACTGTAATACCAGTGATCTTAAAAAACTGTGGCAACATCCTTTAAGCAATTGTTGAAAAATTGAAATAATAGAATTCAGAAGAATTTATGAAAAACTCCATGTATGATAAAACTCTGCACACATTTGAAAATTTTGAGCACCAAAATAAACTCAGGCATTTAACTTTCCTTTTTTCCATTTTTCTTTTTCTTTCTTTCTCTTTTTCTTTCTTTCTTTCTTTCTTTTTGCCAAAGGGTATGAACTTTAACACATTAAATTTTATTTCTGGTTGATCTGTATGTTTTTCCCCCCATAGGACATGTTTTCTCATTCTACAGATTAAGGTTCACATATTTTAAACAAAGTAATCTTGAATACAAATTATTTTGCTTTTTCGGGAGACTATTCTGAAAATCATTTTGTTTCATGTTTTTGGATATACACACACACACATAGATATATAGAGAGTCAATTATGTTTATGTTGGAGCTCTCTTTTTCCCTTCTCCTTGTATTATTTTCTCTCTAATCATTGGTATAATGCTTATTTTTTTATTTAATTCTTATAGTTCGAAACCTGTGTTCCTCGTTCCTGATGGGCCCAGGGACGTTTATTCTTCTCTGTACATTTACTCTTATACAGAAGAGTACAAGAGTCACAGACTCTGTCATTGCATTGCTGATATACAATACCCCTACACAGTTTTGTTGTGTAAACTTTAGCAAGTTCTTTTACCTCTCATCTCAGAATATTCATCAGTAAAAGAGAAAAATAGTATTTTTACCGTGGAGCTTTTTAAGCATTAATCAGATAATTGCAAAGCATTTTAAGAGTTCTTATCATACAATAAACATTATGTAAGCATTTGTTAAAACTTTTTTTACAATAAAGAACTTCTCTCTTTTTTGTGATTTTTTGTCCTTGAGAAATTCAGAACATGAAAAATGTTCATAATTTTTGACAGTATCCTCATAAAATGTTTTAGCGGTGGACATTTTTTAATCTGAGTTTTGCTTGTTATGTTTATGTTCTATATTTCTTGTTTTTTCCCCCCATAGGTCTTATGCTAATTTTAGTTATTATTTATCTGAGTGAGGGATATTTCCCAAAAAAATTATTTTTGAAAGAATATGTGGCGAGAGATCAACACATACTCAGACTGGGACTGTATCTTCTTTTCTTTTTTCTTTTTTAAACTAAAGGGCACATGAGCTCACCAGAGAGAGACAGAGAGGGAAACAAAAAATTCACACACACACACTCCAAGGGGATGACCACACTGCAATCCCTTCTCCTCCACTCTCTTCTCAGGATTTTGTATGCACACATCCAGAATAATTTCGAGCTGCCAGGTCCAGGCAGAGTCAGCCATGTGGAATCCATACCACCTGCCTGCCCTGTATGTCCTTTCCTTATATCCTTGGTTCCTATCCACTTTTCTGGCATATAGTAATTACCCTCAAAATATGTCTGATAAATATGTAAAAGATAAAGTTAGGCTGGCTGCGATTCCAGCAGTAATACAAGACTCAGTGATGCTGGACCCTCACAGGAAGGCTCTGGGTTTGCACACTGAGACCTCCATGCACATACTGGATGTATGGATGCACATGTGCTTGCCCATGATCTGGGCTGGCCTAGACTGGTGTGGATCATGGCATAAAGACCCTGTAGGGCTTCCTGTTTCTCTCTCTCTTTCGCTCTCACTATCTCTCTCCCACTTCTTTATCTTTCGTGGAAGAAATGAGAAAGAATATTTTTTTAAACATGAAGGCAAAATTAATTCCCCATGAATATATCATTTGTGAATAGTAAAAGAAGAATATGAACTTAGTCCTCTCTACAAACCATATTTTTTCACTGTAACTTTCCTGGATTATATCAACACAAATTAAAAGACTTGCATCTAAGTCAAAAAACTATTTTACATACTTGAAATTATAATTATCCTTCAAATGACTCTTTCAAATGACTCCTATTCATTCCAATACTGGTAAAATTATGGTGTATAGTTTGCATTGACATTAATAATAAGCTTTAATTCATCTGACATTTTAAAGCTTGACTCAAATATAACTTCTATCTATGTAACCAAAGTTTGACATAGGTTTAATAAATTCTCATAAAAGTGTTTTATAATTCTTTGATTAGTTGATTAAGCTGCATCTCACCATCTGTAGATAATTATGACTAAAACTTAATTGTTCCTCATGCAAACAATCGTATAGAATCCTTTGTTTTCTTTTTCTAAAATGAAGATATAGACACCTTTGTAGTCCATTCCAATATAAAAATGACTGGGAATTAATTATAATAAAAAGCAGTTGTGATCCACACAAGAATCTTAATTCTCTGGAAAAGAAATATTTCTGTTTTATATATAAAAAAAAGAAAAACATGTCTATTTTAAAAATTAATAATTTAAGTTTAGATTATTGAATTTATCCTGAATCTAGAAAATCCAATGTCTCAGAGTGCTGTATGCTGAGTGAAACAAGTTGCCCCTTTTTCAAAATTCATACTTTCGTTTCAACATGACTTTTGTCAAGGCTACACCATAAGCAACAGCATTCTAAAACTGCCACATACCAGGCTTCTAGCTGAGTTCAAAGATTCCTTTGAAATGTTGTATTTTTATAAAGACTAAGTTTCATATAAAATTAGCTTAATCTAATGTATTTCTGTCACTCGAGATATATAGTCTATTTCAAATACTTCCTAATTTACTTGACCCAAAATTTATTTAGTTCTTGGTCGTCTTCTCAAACACAGCGAGAGAACAGCCTGGAGAGCTCATCTCTGCCTGCCAAGATGTGCTTTAGGGCAGTCAGAATTTATATAACTTCTTTCTGTGTCAAGGCTGACAATATACAATTTGATTAGAATGTTATGAATTTCATAAATCTCAGGATACCGATCATGCAATGATCAGTACTACTTCAATATTGTCACCATTACAAAATAGGTCTTCAAAAAGTTCTTGGAAAATGCATACAAAAAGAAAACTATATGCATAGATTTCAAAATATTATTATAAAAAAATAAATTCATACTTTAATTCCATTTTCCATGAACTTTTTGAAGTCCCCTCATATGCTCACACATATTTTATCACAACCAGGGAGAGAAACAGTAGGTATCAGAATATGTTTAGAAAATAATTTATTTAAAAATGTTGACAGTTTTCATCACAGACAAAAACACTCTCCTCAGAATACAGATATGTAAAAATAACTAGGTATTAAATATTTAATAAATGCCATTGACGGCCAGTGGGTGGTAAAAAGTATAAGGCAGCTGGATCCCATATAGCCTATTGAGAAAAAAATACCTGGTGGTTTGGAAATCACACTGGACACCTGTGCATATATGCACAAACTACTGAGAAGAAAATGGAAGAGAATGGAGAAGAGACTGCATCGTGGCCATGCCCTCTAGGGGGCGATATCTTACTTTCCTCTCTCTCATATCCCTCCAGCAAGCACACACACCCTGTAGCACACTACAGATAAAACAAATATATAAATAAATGCAATGAATGTTTAAATGTCATTGGTTCATTGAGCATGCACAATGATCACTTATCCTAAATATTTTCCAAGGAAAAATTATTAACATGACACTATCATAAATCCAGTTGACTAGAAAGCGTTCTCTATGTTTATAGCATTATTTGTTGGTAAGATAAATGTGGGAAAATAATAGAAGGTTTGCCTCCATTTACTTAGCAGTTTTCATGAGGTAGTTAAGTTTTTAAAAGTGAGTGTAAAAAAGGAGACAACTAGCTTTCACTGAGTCCCTTTTGCAGCTAGATCGTTCACATCATGCCTCTGCCCTGTGCATTGTTCACCTCTATTCTATGAGCAGGGAAA
>NW_006159515.1:3297265-3343016 GCF_000334495.1 Tupaia belangeri chinensis
TCTAGTCTCAAGCCATAAAGTGAACTCAGTCATAATATCCATGATCATGTCTTTTCCTCTATACTTCTCAGTTTTGACAACTGCTCATAATTTTGCCTCTATCCAAAATAACTTCAAGAAAATACATGCCTCCATAAGCATTTTAGAACTCTGTTGGTTTAGAAATTTAGTTAAATAATCTTATCAAGATTATTTTTGATCTAGAAAAATAGATAGTGTAATATGCATTTCTCTTCTGGAAGCTAAGTACTTCTAGAAAGTTAAAAAAAAAAAAAAAAAGCAACTTGGGACCAGCAAATGGTGTGATTGTTACATTGTTGGACCCCCATGTTGTCATCCATAATTCAGGTCCCAAAGGTTTAAAACTCATGCCGTGTGTGTGTGTGTGTGTAGTGTGTGTGTGTATGTGTGTGTATGTGAGTGCCCAAAATCCTGAGAGGAAACTGGAAAGTGACTGTGGCTTGGTCATCCTCCCTGGGGGATGATTTCTTTCTTTCTGTCTCTGAATTTCTGGCAAGTGCACATGCCCTATAGCAAAAATCTCTCTTTTAAAAGAAATGCAAAGTTACTCTAATTGTAAACCTGACTTTATGGAGGAATGGGTACCTAATATTGTTGTTAGAGAAATAATTATAGCCTGGTGTTTTAATGATTTGCCAGTTGACTCCATTTAAATAATGAACCACCAGTCTACCCCAAATCCATATTTAAGGACAAGGAAACAAATGGAGGGCCAAGTGCAAAAACTATTCCAAGTATAAACACAGGAAAAAAAAGACACATGAGAAATATGCATTAGAAACTCTATCCCAACACAAATTAAGCCAATTGTCAATGTTCAACTTACAGTTCCTAAGGGCTATATGAAAAATATCCAGTTTGGGTTTTTAGCCGGATGCTTATGAGGAAAGGTTTTGAATTGGGAAATCTTGCAAGGGAAATGTTTTTGTAAATCTTTCTACAAAGTTCTGAGGAATTAAATTGTCTCCCAATGGCTTTAGGACATCCTGAAACATGTTCGTAATAGTTGCTGTTTGTGAACATTGTGACAGTTAGCATCAGCAGGTTTTCAGTTCTGGACAGACTTTGGGTGCTCAGAACTCTCAACTTATCCTTAAGAAATGATTCTGGACCTTCATAAGGTTTGGATAAAGTTTCCACAGAGATGCTCCCTGGGTCAGCCTAGATTCCAATAAACCAAAGGAAGTTTAGAAAACTTTCCCCAGGCATGATTTCCATGGAGTTCAAAGGTGCTTTATGAGAGGCTGAAAGTAAAAACTAAACTAATTTGACCAGGATGTCTTTGCCAACTCACATTGGATTTCTGTAACTAAGGTAAAGCATCAAGTCTAAGAGTCCCATTAGAGCATAGCCTCCTGGAGCTCTGAGAGTGACAGAGCCTCAACGCCAGGCAATATTGGGCTACCATGAGAATACTCTTTTTCTGCTCTTCCACTGGAATATCTCAAATTTCACCTCTTTGAATTAAATTTGTGGTAGAATGGTTATTTGCGTAAGTTCAATAATACAGTAGTATCTGTTGCCTTGCATCAGAAATTGAATTCTTACGGGACTTTGTGCAAATAACAGACCAAATGGAGACTAAACTTATATACTTGCATACCTCTCTCTTTTTTATAATTATTTAATTTATTTATTTATTCATTCATTCATTTATTTCTTCATTTGACCAGAGAGAGACAGAGGGTGAGAGTGAGAGAGAAAGGAAGTGGGAAAGCAAGCCACCAGATTCAGGACTCGAACCCTGGTTGGCCATGTGGGAGTGTCCAGCGCCTTAACCACCACACCACCTGCTGGTCCCAGTGCATACCTCTCTTTAGTAATACGGGGAAGGGAGAAAGAAAAAAAATGTTTCAGAAGAAAATTACACTGTACTTGTCACTAGATTTTAGCTTTGTCTGTATTTTTAGCTTGATTAAGATCTTTTTGAATCAATAAAATATGCAAAAAAATGGTTAGTATGGGAGAGAGGGAGAGGAAAGGGGGAAAACAGTAAAAGTACATTTAATTGACAAAAATGAGAAACTATTTGCTAATGATAATGTACATAGTAATATCTTTGTCTTGATTGATATGCATGGTATCCATGCTGTAAAGATATATGTGATTAGACATAAATTAATTTTAAAAATAAATAAATAATAAAAGAATTAATTGATGAAATAAGATCTTGAAAATATCAAGTGTGAAGAATTCATTTAAATATGGCATTACCATCAATCAACTAACCGTACTAGATTGAGAACAATACATCTTATCCCAACGATTGTTGGGAAGGAAAAGACTGTTCTGGCCTCCTAGAATGATCCAGGAAAACCAACCTCAGGTACAGTAAAAGCATCACGATGCTTTTGGTGAAGACACCGTAAAGGCAAGAGAAATATTACGAAGCTACAAAGTGCCAAAAATGAGTATAGCCGTCATTACCTTCACAGTTGCTCCATCATCCTTTGTTGTAAGACCATGAGGACAACTTTTATTATGTATTTTATATTACCCCGCAATTTCAGTCTATCCTCTCTACCTAGATGAATAATTACTGTTGGGGAAAATCTATCACACCAAAGTGAAGATTTAAGAGAGATAAAACCATGATCCCCAGATTCCTCTGGGTTCTCAACATGGTTTAATGAGTCTTACTGTCTTTTTTTTTTTATACCAACATTTTTTATCACCTTTGTGATATTCATGAGCCTTTTTCATCTCTTCCTAATCTTCATTCTTTCTTTCTACTTCATCGAGAGGATCGAGATCATTGGAACACAGATTTCTTTTTAACCATCTTTTCAGTCATGAATGTACGTCCATTCTCTGCACTGACCCTTTCCAGGGCTTTTTCACTTTAAGATGAACTAGGAAAAAGCTGCTTGTTGATGGATGACCACTGAATGGGGACCTTGGATTTCATCTGTCTCCTCTGGATTTGGATCCATCTTGCTCTTATACTCTCAAGCTATTTGTATCACTTTAGTGTTTTGGCTTCAACCTAAAAGCATGCCTAATTATTTCCTTTTCCAAAATAAGGAAAGGAGAACAAAACAAAACTTTTCTCAACCCTGAGACTCATGTGCCTGTTTCTCATTCTGTCCCTTCCTTCCCATCCCAATTCTCTTCTACTTTAAAAGAGAAGCCTATGCCTATTGCTCTCCATTATGTTCAGTTATGGACACCACGCCCACTCCCACTTCTCCCTGAACCCACTCTTAAAACTTCTCCCTGAACCCCCTCTTTCCAAAGTGTTTCAGATGCAAGTAAACAGTTTGCCTATATATAATTAGACTCAGCCAAATATGATGCTGTTTTTTGCTTACTTCTTTGTTTTTCTTTACATTTGTCTTCCCTGACGCTAGCATTTCCTGAATACCCTCCTATCTGATTATTTCCTCTTTTCTGTCTTAATGGTCTTTCATTTTTAAACTTAAAATAATCAAATTATCTTTTTTTTTTTTTTTGAGAGGGTTTTGCTATAGGGCGTGTGCGCTCGCCAGACAGACGGAGAGAGACAGAGAGACAGAAAGCGAGAAATCACCCCCCAGGGGGATGGCCATGCCACAATCCTTTCTCCTCCATTCTCCTCTAGGGATCATGGGCACGCATGCACACCCACCCAGCATGAGTTTAAGCCACTGAGTCCGAGACTTGAACCGTGATTGACTACGTGGGAGTCCAGTGACATAGTCATTATGCTAACTGCTGGTCCCAAAATAATCAAATTCTTGAACAACTGGTCCTTTCCTACTTCATTATTCTTAAGGTTAATAATGGAATCTTTAATCTTCTTTGGTTTTAAGTTATTCAAAGTAGCAGATAGATAGATTGGTCAGTAATATAAAATAATGTTTTATGAATCTTTTTAGAATGCACTGAATTTAGGTCCTAGTCAAACTCTTTTACTGGTCTTTAAAAGTCTGAATATCCAAGTACTTGCTGGAAAATTTTGTCTCTCACCCTAAATATTGTTATGCCTAAGAATAATATTATATTAAATCAGTTTCAGAAGTGATGTGAACTAAATTTAGTGTTTGGATTTGCTTTTAATTTCTAAATAAAAGATTTTCATTATTACACTTAATATTTATTTATCATAAAATATAGGGAAAAGTTCAGATATTGAGGTTTATATTTCTCAAGTGATTGAGTAAAATAACAAATGTATTTATGGAAAATATAAGAAATCATGCAACAATTTTACTACTTCTAAAAATAGTCAGCAAGCACCTTAGCTGCAGAGCTTTATGGGGACAATGTGTCAAGTCTCAGAGTTGGAAAAGAGGTAAGTTGTTACCTGAATCAGCCTCTTTGAAAGAAGTTTAATACATGACAACTTGATGGTCAGTAGTAGTCAATACTGATAGAGCCAAGTCTGGCTCTTCCAAGGCCCTGAGTTGAAAGTAAAAGATGATCGACCCTATTAAATGATGGGAGAAAGAGTTGAAAAAAACACTCTCTAAAGATGACATACAAATAGCCAAAAGGCATATGAAAAAATGCTCAACATCCCTCATTGTAAGGGAAATGCAGATCAAAACAACAATGAGATACCACCTAACCCCAGTCAGAATGACTAATATAAAAAAAAAAAAAAAAAGATAAGTGCTGGCAGGGGTGTGGTGAAAGGGAAAATCTTTTACACTGCTGGTGGGAATGTAAATTGGTCCAGCCATTGTGGAGTACAATTTGGAGATTCCTCAAAAATCTACAAAGAGAACTACCATATGACCAGCAATCAGATTCCTTGGTTTCTAATCAAAGGACAGAAGAATTCTTTTTTTATTTTCTTTTTTTTTTTAGAGGTTTTTGCTGTAGGGCACGTGTGCTCGCCAGACAGAGAGAGACATAGAGACAGAAAGCAAGAAATCACCCCCCAGGGGGGATGGTCACACCGCAATCCCTTCTCCTCCATTCTCCTCTAGGGATCTTGGGCACGCACGCACACGCGCCCAGCATGGGTTTTAAGCCACCGGGTTCAGGACGCGAACCGCGGTCGACTATGTGGGAGTCCAGCGACATAGCCATTACGCTAACTGCTGGTTCCCGAGGACAGAAGAATTCTTCATCGGAAAAGTGCTTGCACATCGACCTTTATTGCAGCAATATTCACAATTGCTAAGTCATGGAATCAACCCAAATACCCACAAACAGATGAATGGATTGAAAAACTGCATATATACTCTATGAAATATTATTCAGCCATAAAAAAAAAAACCTAGCTTTTGACAGAAAGTGGAATAATATGGAAGATTTATTGCTGAGTGAAGCAAGCCAGGCTATGAAGGAGAGACATTGTATGTCCCCACTTAATATATACCAAGTATCCACACTCTATGATTGAAATTGATTGACTAAAGGATATAGAAACACAGTAAATGGTTATAGTGTGTGTGAAAGAGTAGGGTCTGAGGAAGGACATTTAGAAGAAAAATAGAGAGGCAAAGCATTAATGGGACAAAGAAATATGGTATTATCTGTTTTAAATATTTTACAGTTTTATCAACTGGACTAGGGAGAAATGTTCACATGTTGAAATATTCACTTGGAACTCTAAATAATACAATTGAATGTATAAAAGAAAATAAAAAATGCAAATAAAAAAAGTAAGTACTCCTTTGGAATCATGTGTACATCAGGTCACTACAGAAACAATCAGATGATAGTACACTGTAACGCATTACAATGCAAGCTTTTGAAACTTGACATGAACTCTTTTAATGATAATGTTAAAATAATTAAAGTGTTAGTCAACTTTCAGATGTATGCTTGTCATGCTAGGAGGGTGTTCCATGATGATGTTCAGCTTTGACCTGGGCTCAGCTGAATGTAGATTTTAACACCAGCCACTTGGAATATGGTACCTCAATTATGTTTTCTTAATTCTGCCCTCAGTAGGAGTTTTTTATTTTCTATCCCAAGTAATTCTAGGTCAGTTTAATTACATGTCTTTGAAAAATTGTGCAATAAAAATTGAACCTAGAGTTAGGAGTTAGGACCTAATGTTTCTAGGCTCCCACTAATAATTATAGTCTTCTTTATGATAGTGAAATGCTACTATTTAAATTCATTGCTTCATCTTTTCATTTTATCAAAACAGTGTCCTAGAAAACAAAACATTTTGTAATAGAATAATTTAAAATTATTTTGCATCTGTACATTCTCACTTTTTAACTTTATTTTAGAGAATAATTTAATTTGTTCATCTACTTGTCTTCCCTCTTTAATATTGTAAAGATCAAGGAGTGAAAAGAACTTTACCAGCAGAAGCATTATTTAGAAAATCTGCAATAAGCATACTGTTTAAGTTTTACAGAAGATTACACTTTAGAAAAAAAATTAATATGAAATTAGCTCTAAAATACTGATAGGAATTCCAAAAATATACCTTAACATATATTTGATATATGTTAAAATATATGTCAGCATGTATTAAGCAAAACAATTGTGAACCTAATGATTTTTTTGTGATTAAAAAAAAAACACCACTTGTCAGAAAATATACTGCATATTTACTCTCTTCTTGTTCTTAAAATAGAAATTAGCTCCTTACAAAGGTAGAGAATTACTGCAAAAGACTGCATACTAATTTACTTTTCTTTTTGTTTTTAAAAATGCATTTAATGATACCTATATTATTTTAAAAATTCTCTTTAAATAAATAAATTACTTTTAAAGACTAACTCAGAAAAATTAGCTTCTTAAACATGTTAGCCTAAAAGAGAGATAAACACATGAAATAAAAAGAATTTCACTTGGGAATAAGTGTGGGGGGATAGCCAGGGTACAGCCTGGATGAGCAGAATGCAAATGCTTTCAAAGAACTAGTTCATGGGGGAACCAGCAGTTAGCGAAATGGCTATGTCACTGGATTCCCACGTAGTCGACCACGTTTCGCGTCCTGGACCCCGGTGGCTTAAAACTCACGCCGGGCGCGTGTGCGTCCCAAGTTCCCAAGATCCCGATAGGAGAATGGAGGAGAAGGGATTGCAGCGTGACCATCCCCCTGGGGGGTGATTTCTCGCTTTCTATGTCTCTATGTCTCTCTCTGTCTGTCTGGCGAGCACACGCCCCCTATGGGGGGGGGGAACCTCTCAAAAAAAAAAAAAAAGAAGAAGAACTAGTTCATGGGATCAGCGGAGGGTGTAATTGTTATGTCACTGGACTCCCACCTAGTCAACAGTGGTTCAAGTCCTGGACCCAGAAGTTTAAAACTCACACTGGGTACACATGTGTGTGTGTCCAAAATCCCAAGAGAAAGGTGGAGGTGAAAGGATTGTGGCATGGCCCTCTCCCCTGGAAGATGATTTCTCACTTTCTGTCTCTCTCTGTCTCTCCAGCAAGTACTCACACCATAGAGCAAAAATCTCTTAAAAAAAAATAATAGTTCTTGTGTCAGATTGCAGTGGTCTTCATGTTAGGCTGTGATTCTGTTCTGGCAGAAGTCTCCAAATAACATTTCTCACTAACAGGCATATACTGCAAGAACCACCTCCCCCATAGCCTTCCCAGCTGGGTGTAGTTAGAGTTGACACAAATGACTCCATTTTGCTTTGAAAATGCTTTCATAAATGAAGTCAGACATGTGTTCACAGATATGTATATATCAGCTGCACTTGCTATTGAAATTATTTAGATTAAGATTTTCTGTAAATCAATAAAATGTGGGGAATAATGGGGGTGGGCGCCGAAAGCAACTGTAGATACCAGAGACAGTGTGGGAGGATGGTGGAAATGGCAGAGGGTGAGAGGTAGGGAATCAAGGGAGGAAAAAAAGAAGAGGAAGCAAAACACATAAGAAATAGAAATGAAAAATTATTTGCTAATGATAACATGTATGGTAATATTCTTAATATTCTTAATTGAGCCAATATACAGTATATTCTGGATGGAAAATCTCATTTTGTATACTGTAATGATGTACAGTGGATGAATGTAAATAAATAAATTTAAAATTTAAAAATATATGATGCAAATATCTTACAATAAAAAAATAAATGTGTATTTTATTGTAACATACATCTCATTTGTCACAAATGTTGGAGACCAAATAAAACAATATGAAACCTTCAAAAAATTGAAATCACTAATTAAACACCTAAATTACTTTAGATGTAAACACACACACACACACACACACACACACACACACACACACACAAATAAACCATGAACATGAAATAACTGAGTGTGGCATGTGCAGATACCAACAACACCCATTTTTCAGTGCACATGTCACTCATTCAGTTCTGAAAATATTTGCTCACTGACCTTGACTTCACACTATATTGTTAATGGCTAATTTTTATTTCTTCCAGTGTATTGCTTTAAAATAGTACAATTTATCTAACCCACAAAAAGTAGGAATGGATAAATATTTAATAACCGAATATGTGACTTAATGATTACTAAAAGCTTAAACCAAAACTTGAAGTTACAGAAGTTAATTTCAGTCCAGTGGAGAAGGAGCAGAAATATTAGAATCCTAAAAATGTATCATAAAAGCAATTGCTTATTTTTCTCTAGTCTCTTTTAAATTACTCAAATCAATAATAATTATTATTATAGTGTAGCTGCTATTAATTACTAAATTAATAATTAATATTTAAGACTTTTGATTAAAACTAACTGGTATGAGATTTTAAAATTCAACAATTACACATAAATATAGTTATACATGTCAATTGAACTTAATAAACTCTGTGAGCATTTTAAGTCCCAAATGTTTAGAAATCAAAAGAATTGTTCTGTATCTTTTTCTTCTTAGAATGAACTGCAATTAGTAGTTTTAATACTAGAAGCAAAAAGAAAAGAGACTGAAAGAAAGGGAAAAAAATAAACCTCCACAGTACTTTCTTTTATTTTTATTTTTTCAATTTTATGATCTCTTACATTTAATTTTTGTACATCTTTATAGTACAGAATTTGGCTTTCCAAAGGATGCATGCCGTTTCTGACAATCAAATCAAGGATATTACCATATATATTTATTCTTTCTCTTTTTTTAATTTAACAATTTCTTTTTATTAAGATTTTTGCCATAGGGTGCATGTGCTTGCCAGAGAGAGTCAGTATGAGAGAGTGAGAGAGAAAGTGAGAAATCACCTCCCAAGAGGGATAGCCACACCATAATCCCTTCTCCTACATTCGCCTCGTGGGATTCTAGGCACACAGGGACATGCGCCTGGTGTGATTCTTAAGTTGCCAGGTCCAGGACTCAAACCACAGTTGGCCATATGGGAGTTCACCACCTAAACCACCCTGCCACTTGTTGAAATCAAGTCAACTATGTGAGAATCCAGTGATGTAACACCATTACACCATCTGTTGTTCCCATTGTTTACTCTTAAAAAGTAGGAGACACTTATAGTCATCAAAGAAAAGAACTAGCTATAATAATATTTTGAGTACACTGGGGAAATTTTACTTTAAATTGATATTACATTAGGAAATTATTATTCTTCTCTTGGGTGTGATTATGATTTTGTATTGACATAAAAGACTGTTCATATTTTTAGTAGACACAAGCTGAAGTACTTGGTATAGTGACATGATTTGTGTAATTTATTACAAAATGATGCAGATAAAAACATAAGTAGATGGTAAATAAATATATGAGATACATAGGCAGATAGATTGTAGATAGAAAGGCATATAATGACTTACAGGAAAATGCTAATATGTTGGAATTAAAGCATTAAATAAATGCAGTTATTATATTCATTGAGATGATTCATTTATTTTAAAATTTTATAGTAAAATGTTGAAAAATTCACAAGAATCAAAAGTTCACTGAAAAAAGTAAAACAAAATAAAAGGTAATAAAATGAAGTTTTAAAAGAGAAAGAAAAAATCAAAGAGAAATTGTTAAAAGGACACTCAGAGAAGCTAAAGCAGAAAGCCACAACAATTAAACAAGAACTAAATACTTAAGCTATCACCCAAGGAATCTGTTAAATTAAGACTCTTTAAAGAGTATACACTATGTTTATGAAAACTGACACTCGTGGCCAACATTAAGTTGTATCCTTTAAATGTACCAAAATAAAAAACAGACATAGGAATCTTTGGGCACAAAGGCAAAAGACCAAGTCACTCAAAGAAAGGAAAATCAAGAAAGGAAATTCAATTTCTCAATGGCAACATCCATGTTAGGAAACAGCAGAACAACAGGTACAAGACACTCAAGGAATGAGTGCACAAGCCAAGCATCTCACAAGTATGAAGGCAACAGGCAAATGGTTTTGAACATAATCACACCAAGACTATGGACTCATCTGTTGTGTGGCATATATCATGTTAGGTAAAATCTCTTTACAATCTAAATGATATATAGTGATTGATAGTAATGTCTTTGTCTTTACTGATATGCATAATATTCATGCTGGAAAATGAAAAGAAAACTATATTTCTGATGAATATAGATGCAAAAATTCTCAAGAAGATACTTGCTAACGGTATTTGACAGCATATAAAAAAGATTATTCATCATGACCAGGTAGGCTTTATTCCAGGGATGCAAGGGTGGTTCAACCTACACAAAACTATAAATGTAATACGTCTTATTAACAGAAAGAAAGATTAAAAAAAAATATGATCATTTCAATCAATGTGGAAAAATTGTTTAACAAACTGCAACTTCATAATTAAGACTCTCAGTAAAATCGGCATAGAAAGATTGTTCTTGGCATAGTAAAAACCATCTACGAAAAACCTATAGCTAACATTATATTGAATGGGAAAAAGATAAAGCTTTTCCACTAAAAACTGGTACAAGACAAGGCTGCCCCTTTTTCCTCTCCTATTCAATATAGTACTGGAAGTCCTAGCTAATGCGACCAGACAAGAAATGAAATAAAAGGCGTTCCAATAGAGAATAAAGAATTGAAATTATCTCTGCAGATGACATCGATTGTATACACAGAGACCCAATAGTATCCATGAAGAAACTTTTCAAAGTAATAAATGCATACAGTTAAGTGGCAGCATACAAAATTAACTTACAAAAATCTATAGCATTTCTATATACAAACAACAAGCAAACAGAGACAGAACTGAAGAAAATAATCCCATTTACCATAGCCACAAAAAGTATAAGATACCTAAGAATAAAACTAACCAAAGAAATGAAGGACCTCTATACAAAAAACTATGAAAATATTTAAAAAGAAATTGAAAAGGACTTAACATATACCGAATATCTGCACTCTATGACTGAAACTGATTGACTAACGGTTGTACAAACACAAGAGATGGGTGTGAATGTCAGATGAGGTGTATGTGGAGGAATGGGGCCTGACGAAGGACATTTGGAGAAGGGATACAGAGGTAGAACATTGATGGGATGGGGAAGCTTGGTGTTATCAGTTGAAGATATTTTGATCAGCGGGACTGGGGAGAAATGTTCACATATTGAAATGCTCATATTGTAAGCTAAACAATGCAATTGAATGTATATACAAAAATAAATAAATTAAATTAAAAAAAAAAGAAACTGAAAAGGAAACAAAAAAGTATAAGGACATCCCATGTTCTGGGATTGGGAAAATTAATATAATCAAAATGGCAATCCTACCTGAATTAATATACATATTTAATGCAATCCCTATAAACTTATAAGAGACATTCTTCACAGATCTTGAAAAGACAATCATAGAATTTGTCTGAAATCATAAAAGACCATATACTGCACAAGAGTGGAGTGGGTGGTATCTCTCTTCATGATCCCAAAATATATCACAAAGCTGTGATAATTAAAACAGCATGGTATTGGCACAAAAACAGACACAAAGACCAATTGAATCAAGTAGAGACCCCAGAAATAAACCCCAAAACACACAGCCAACTGATCTTTGACAAAGGGTACAGTCAATCCAGTGGGAAAAGAAAAACCTTTTTAGCAAATGGTGTTGGAAAAACTTGGATATCCACCAGCAAAAAGATGAATCTGGACCCCTATCTGTCACCATTAACAAAAATCAACCAAGTGGATCAAAGATCTAAACCTAAGACTGCAAACTATAAAACTACTGCAAAACACTGTAGAAACTCTGGGAGACATTGGGGTAGGCAAAGTCTTCTTAAGTCAGACCTCCAAAGCACGGGCAATAATCCCAAAAATAAACAGATTGAATTACATCAGATTAAGAAGTTTCTGTACAGCAAAGGACACAGTAATTAGTGTGAACCGACAACCCTTGGAATGGGAGAGAATTTTTGTTAACTATGCCGCAGATAAGGGGTTGATAACTAGAATACACAGGGAACTCAAGTGGCTCACCCAGAAGAAAATGATTAACCCAATTAAAAGATGGGAAAACAAGCTGAATAAACAACTTTCTAAAGAAGATATATGAACAGCCAAAAAGCATATGAAAAAAATGCTCAACATTCCTCATCATAAGGGAGATGTAGGTCAAAACCACCATGAGATACCACCTAACCCCAGAATGGCAAAAGATTAAAAAAGAAAATGATAAGTGCTGGCAGGGAATGTGGTGAAAGGGGAACTCTCATACATTGTTGATGGGAATGTAAATTGAATCACTGTGGAAAACAATATAGAGGTTCCTCAAGTACTTTCAAATAGAACTAACATATAATACAGCAGTTCCACTCCTGGGTATCAACCTAAAGGACAGGAGAGTGTTCAGTCAGAATAGTGCTTGCACAACTATATTTATTGCGGCATTATTCACAATTGTTAAGACATGAAACCAGCCCAAATGTCCACAAAGTGATGAATGGATTGATTGAAAAAGTACGGCACATATACTCCATGGAATACTATTCAGCCATTAAAAAAAAAAAAAAAAAAAAAAAAAAAAAAAAAAACCCCATTTGATAGAAAGTGGATGAACTTGAAAGATCTATTGCCGAGTGAAGCAAGTCAGGCTATGAAACAGAGACATTGTATGTCTCCACTTAATATATAGTGACTGTTTACTACACTCTACAGTACAGACTGAAAGACTGGAGGACATAAAAGCATTAAAAATTATTGGGAACCAGCAGTTAGCGTAATGGCTATGTCGCTGGACTCCCACGTAGTCGACCGTGGTTCGCGTCCCAGACTCGGTGGCTTAAAACTCACGCGTGCGTGCCCAAGATCCTGAGAGGAGAATGGAGGAGAAGGGATTGTGGCGTGACCATACCCCCTGGGGGGTGATTTCTTGCTTTCTGTCTCTTTGTCTCTCTGTCTGTCTGGCAAGCGCATGCGCCCTATAGCAAAAAACCTCCTCCCCCAAAAAAATAAATTAAAAAAATAGAAAAAAATTATTATGGACACTGGGGACAAAGTGGAAGGAGAGTGGGAGAGGGGAAGAGTGCAGAAAGGGAAATTTGGGAAAATATGGGGAAGTAAGACAGTTGTGTTACACGATTTGGTTTGTTGCTTGTTGGTGATGATGTGGAGAGTATCAGCTCATCTGCTGTGTGGCATATATCATGTTGGGTAAAATCTCTTTACAAACTAAATGATGTGTATAATGACTGAATGTATAAAAATAATAAATAATACTAATAAAAAACAAAACTAGGGACTAGTAGTTGGCATAATAGCTATGTCTCTGGACTCCCATGTAGTCAACCATGTTTCAAGTGCCAGACCCAGTGACTTAAACTCACGCCAGGCACATATACGTGCGTGCCCAAGATCCCAAGAGGAGAATGGAGGAGAAGGGATTGCAACATGGCCATTCCCCGCGAGGGGTGATTTCTCTTTTTCTGTCTCTCTGGGGAGCACACGTGCCCTATATCAAAAACCTCTCAAAAAAAAAAAAAACTAAACAAAAAAAGATGTATGTGATTCAATGTAATGTAAAAATGATTGTAATAATAAATTAAATTAAATTTAAAAATAAACTATGTATAGCGATTGAATGTATAAATAATAATAATTTTTTAAATGAGCTGTTTCTGAAGCCAACGAACTCTATCTGGCAGTGCTGACTGGAGAACTTTCGTGACAAGACTAATTGTGTGGGTGCTCATTTCTTTCGCTGTCGGCACGTTGTTTGACTTGATCTTCTCCAGAATCTGTATGTTTCAAGTGTACGTGTCACATTTCTCCTGACGACTTCCTTTCCCCAAATGCTGTTTCCTACAGCACTTTTCACTTCTGAACCCTTGGTGGTATCAGGACATGCTCTGTAGCCTCAGCAGAGACCAGGAGCGTTTTTGATAATGCCTAGCATTAAGGCTATCCCCCCACCCCCCAAAAAAGATATCCATCTATCTCTGTGTCTCTTTCTGCATAAAAATATGTGAACATAGAGAAATCCAATAGCTAGATCCACTGCTGATTTTTGAGATTTCACAAGCTGAAGAGCCTTTAGAAACTCCTTTGACTGAAGTTTTGCTGCCACAGTTGCCAAAAATAAAGCTCGAGTTTGGAGGAAGAATAATTTAAAGAGTAAATACACTGCTTGATGTGATTCAGTCAAAACGCTGACAATTTTCTGAGTAAAAATAAACATCATCAGAAATATATGAAGGGTCTTCAAAAAGTTCATGGAAAACATGCATTTTGAAAATATTGTATGTATATCAAAACTTTGTATACTGAAGTATATTTGTAACTTTTTTGGTCATTTTCAAAGTTTATTTATTTCTTCCATGAGTGAAAGAGAAACAAGTGTCCCAGATAGATCTTAGATGCTACAATATACCCTAACTTCAGTCAACACCAGATCGTAGACACATGCAAATCCCATGAACTCACACTGCTTTTCTTTTCTTTTTCTTTTCTTTTTTTTTTTTTTTTTTTTTTTTTTTTTTTTTTTTTTTTTTTTTTTTTTTTGCTATAGGGTACATGTGCTTGCTAGAAAGGCAGAGAGAGACAAAGAGACAGAAAGTGAGAAATCACCTCCCAGGGGAGAGGGCCACAACACAATCCCTTCCCCTCCATTCTCCTTTCCGGATCTTGTGCATGCACACACATGCACCCAGCAGAGTTTAAGTCACCAGGTCCAGGACTCAAACCACGGTCTAATACATGGGAGTCCAGTGACATAGCCATTACACCAACTGCTGGCCCCTCACACTGCTTTTCTATGAACTTTTTGAAGTCTTTTAGTATGTGCCAACTTTGAAAACTTCATAGAAGATAGAATTAATGTACAAGTTTATTTTTATATAAAAGATTTTGAAATCCATGCATAATTTTTTCATAACATGCAATTTCCAGTTAAGTTTTGAAGACCCCTCATTATATATACATATTTCCAAAAATATGGAAGTATAAAATTCATGATAAAATTATACCAATTGGGAAAAATACAGAGAAGATAATCTTGGTGTGCTACCTATATTATAAAGCTATATGAATAAAAACTATATGTATAGGCCCAAAATAAACAAGCAGATCAATGAACAGACAAGAAAAATGATCCATATATAAGTTTTAATTAGTGCATGATAAAGGTAGCATTTTGACCTAAAGGGAAAGAATAAGACTCTTATTATATTCTAAAAAATAATTAAGCTACCAATCTGTCTCACATATTTAACAAGATAACAGAGATACATGTATTTTTTTAAAGAATTATTTATTTAATTTTATTTATTCATTCATTTATTTTTTAATTTGGCCAAAGAGAGACACACAGAGAGAGAGAGATAAAGAAAGTGAGAAAGCAAGCCATCAGGTCCAGGACTCAAACTGTGGTCAGCCAGTCAGCCATGTGGGAGCCTCTAGCACCTTAATCTCGTTCCCTGAGATACTTGAATTAAACATGCCAAATCTATGACTGCTCTAAGATATGGATAAGATCCATAAGCATAATAATATACATGCACACACACACACACACACACACACACACACATACACATACACACATATATTTAAGTGCATAATAATGTTCAGAAGGTGAAACATGGCATTTATATTAGTTTATTTCTATAATGGAAAATAGAATGACATGCTATCACTTAAAGAAACTTAGTTTAGTTTGTGTTTATATATACATTCTTTATATAAGAGACTTATTTTTATATATACATATATACTTATTTCTTTATATAATATATATTATTCTTTATATAATTTGCTTTCTTTATATTATTTATCTTAATATACTTTTTATTTTCATTGCCAGAGTGTGTGCTCACTAGAGAGAGAGAGAGAGAGAGAGAGAGAGAGAGAGAAAGAAGGAAAGCATTCTCTGTGGGACATGGCCATACCACAATCCCCTCTCCCTCTTCTCCATCTTTCCATCCTGCTGGGATTCTAGGCATAGACATACATAAACCCGGCAGGTCTCCCAAGTCACCAGGGGCCAAGATTTGAACCATAGTTGGTCATGTGAGACCAAATCTCTTAACCACTAGGTCATGGAGCCAGCCCTAAATACAGTATTTAAATATTGTACATTGAGAATATTTTCATGTATGCACATATCACCTATATTTGTTAATAAATATATCTTAAAATAGAAATGACAACAGTAAAATACCACTGGTTGCAGCCAGTTCTGCCTTCAAAGGGAGTGATACATTTTTCTTTACAATAATTAGTATTTTTAAAAATATAAAATTTAAAAATATGCCCAGCTGTGGTGCAGTCATAACCCAGCATTCTGCAATCAGGAAAGCTTATGGAAGACTAGGGTTTGGTTTCCATTCAACCTGTACACACTGAGTATATGTGCATGCCTGTGAAGCTGTCTGGCTAAAAGGGTAGAGGGAAATGTTACATAAGACCACCTGGTGGGAACCAGCAGTTAGCGTAATGGCTATGTCGCTGGACTCCCATGTATTCAACCACGGTTCGCCTCTCAGACCCGGTGGCTTAAAACTCACGCCGGGCGCATGTGCATGCATGCCCAAGATCCCGAGAGGAGAATGGAGGAGAAGGGATTGCGGCATGGTCACCCCCCCTGGGGGGTGATTTCTCGTTTTCTGTCTCTATGTCTCTCTCTCTCTCTCTCTCTCTGTCTGGTGAGCGCATGCGCCCTATAGCAAAAAACCTCTCCAAAAAAACAAACCACCTGGTGAGGGTGATTTTCTCTCTCTTCTTTCCCTCTCTCTTCCTCATTAAATAAAAACACTTAGAAAAAAATAAAACCTAAAATGTATCTGGACGATTAAGAAAAAGAGGCTGCATTTTTTTGTAGATAGTAAAAAAGGTAAATGTGATTTTGCAGAGTAGCCCAGAGACAGAATAAATTGGTCAAAATAGGTGGGAAAAGGATCTTAAGAAAATGTAGATTTGAGCCAATTTTATTATAAGTACAATAGATAAGATGATCCCAATTGACTTTTGTAAAGTATAGTACCCCTATTTTTATCCAAACAAAATTCTTTCTTAAAGTAGTTTTAGCCAATGATAATTAATAGCTAATCGAGCTTTGTGAACAATGCTTGCAATGAAAAGAATGAATCCCGAACAGTAAAAATCCATTAATCAGGGCATAAATTACATAAAGAAGATTGTCTCGATATCAGTCATTCTCTTCTACTAAATATTTTATTCTTGAATGGTAAAGTCTACATATGAACATATTTTAGCTCAAATAAAGAAACACACTTTCTAATATGCAAACTGTTTAAAATGCATTGAGTACCCTTATGAAGAAAGATTTTTTTCTCTTCAGGGTGTTTGAAAAGAATTTTGAAAGGAACTGCCTGAAACTTCATTTACAGGGAGTTATTTCACTCATTCATTCAGCTCAATCTACACTCAAGAGGAATGCTGACTCTGGGCCAAAGTTGGGTTAGGAACCACAAACGCAGAGGTAAGTCCATGCATCGGGATACTGTGTTCATACACTATGCTCTAGGAGAGACGTATCAACCAAGTAATTTCACAAATGAAATATAAAATTACATCAGTGATGGAAGCCATGTGAGTAAGCGTCCTGGTCTACTGATCATCGTACCCTCCTCAAGCATGAGGTGCTTTCATCTTTTTGACAGTCTATGCACTAAGTATCAAGCCCTGGTATCATATTTTAAGTTTTTTATTCAAGAATAATTACAGGGACTGCAGGTGGCGGGATGGTTGAGGCGCTGGACTTCCACATGGCCAACTGCAGTTCGAGTCTGGAACTTGGTGGCTTGCTTTCTCAATCTCTCTCTCTCATCTTTCTGTCTCTTTCTGATGAATGTATGTACCCTATAGAAAATTTAAATAATAATAAATAAAAGAAGTAATTCTTTAAAAAATGCAAAACGAGTGAGAATACATTGTTCTACAATCTCTCTCTCCCTAATAAAGAAGCTAATCTTCCCTTTGTAAATTAAATCATGATAAAGGAATGTGAGATGATTACCTATACGCCATGTGCTATTAGTTGTCTTTTTTTTTTTTTCACTATAAGGCGTGTGCGCTTGCCAGACAGAGAGAGAGACATAGAGACAGAAAGCGAGAAATCACCCTCCCAGGGGGGATGGTCACGCCGCAATCCCTTCTCCTCCATTCTCCTCCCGGGATCTTGGGCACACACGCACACGCGCCCGGCGTGAGTTTTAAGCCACCGGGTCCGGGACGCGAACCGCGGTCGACTATGTGGGAGTCCAGAGACATAGCCATTACGCTAACTGCTGGTTCCCTCTATTAGTTGTCTTTTGAAAGACTATTAATGGGAAAAATTTTCAGCAGAAGGAAATTGTTCTCTTCTTTAAAATTTCAAGTTATTTAAGATGCAGTGTAGAGGAGAGTTGATTTTAAAAAAGAAAAATAAAAAGAATTTTTTTCTTCTTGCTCTCATTAGGCAGGCATAGATTAATCACACTTAACTGCAGTAAAAGTGGTTCTGTCACCTGCTCTCTCACCCACATTAGACCAAGGACCGATGGCTCATTTGGCCACAATCCTGATTCTCTCAGCCTTCACATTTTTCCTCTACCACAGACTTTCCTGGAGAAGCAGTGAGTAAAGCTTTTGGAAAAGTCACCATGGTCCACGCAGCAGTTGCTCATGGCAGTCCAGAATGGCTGTTCCTCCTGCAAGCTGCCCTGAGTCACTGGAAGTGACACACTGTTTCTGGGATGAAAGTGAGGTTACTATGATGAAGCAACACATGTACATATGATTTTATTTGCTTTCTACCATCACAAACGCTCCAAGAACTGTCTGAAATGCACTCATTTTAAGTTTGACGTGTTACCAAGAAAATAAAAATAAGCGACTTAAATGTGAACAACCACTTCTCTTCCAGTGCGTAAGCAAAGTGCTTAGTTTTGACATTTTGGAAGTCACTGGCATTAATAGCAAGGGAGTCGTTTTCTAACATCAAAAGCAAGCAGTCTTGGATTAGCATGACCCCAGAGCAGAGGAATCACCATCAATAAGGTTACACCAGATTTTTGTCAAAATATGCTATCTAGATAGAAACAGCTCATTCACTGGACATCAGTTAGCAAAAACACTTTCAGCTTCCAATACAGTGGGTGGTAGGCCACACGCTCCAGGACAGTTTCTGAGCCAGCTTTCAGTTGGACTCACACGAAGAGGTCTTGGGTGGTTTGCCAAGGAGAGAAAGTCATGGGAGAAATGAAAAGGCCACTTTGTTTGTCATCCAGGCCTGGCCTTCTCTTCTCATGATGGGGTAATTCAGGGTCATTCCCAGATCACTGAAATGCTTCCAGTAATAAAATCAATTCCCTAAGAATTCTTGGATCAAGTATGTATTTCAAGGACAAAGGGCATAGGATGGCAATAACTTCTGTTTCATAAAGCAGATATGCACTGGGGATAGCAGGTGGTTTGGTGGTTAAGTGCTTGATTCCCACATGGCCAAATGCTGTTTGAGTCCCAGACCTAGTGGCTTGAAAAATCACACTGAGTGTGTGTGAGAGGATGCCCAAAATCCCAGGAGGAGAATGGAGGAGAAGGGACTGCAGTGTGGCCACCCTGGGGGAGGGGGGTGATTTCTCCCTTTCCTTCTCAGTGTCTCTCTCTGTCTCTCTATCCAGTGAGCACATGTGCCATATGTCAAGAACCTTAAAAACAAGTAAAACCATATATGCACTAAGGAAGGTAGCTAAACACTGAATTTTCATAGAACAGTATTATTCCTATTTCATTTACATTTTTAATTTGCAATAAAGGAAACACTTCCCCGAAGGATGTGAGGTGAACTCTCTGGATGAGAAACAAATATATATGGAGAGGTCTGTCCACTTATTTTGCCTGATCTATGTAACCAAATGCTGTCTTCTTTGAAGATATTACTTTATTTTTCTAACTCCAAGACTATTCCATTATTTCTCTCTGCTCTTGATCTTTGCCACTCATCTGACTGGATTAGAAAGAAAAGGAAGAAAGGAAGGAAGGAAGGAAGAAAGAAAAAGAGAGAAAGAGAGAAAGAAGAAAGAAAGAAAGAGAGAGAGAAAGAAAGGAAGGAAGGAAGGAAAAAGAAAGAAAAGAAAAAAGAAAAGAAAGGAAAAGAAAAAAGAGAAAAGAAAAATATATCTTCCTGTGCTTGGATTTAAAACTTCTCAAATCCAACTTTGATTATTTTCATTAAATGCAAACACCATGAGTGTGAAGAGCTTGACATGTTCCTGGCATCTCAAATTATGCAGATGGGATACAGTAGATAGTAGCACATAGTAGCTACTCAGAAAATATTTGCTGAGTGAATAAACCCAATGTCCTATGTGAGAGGCTCATGACAATTTTCTTTGCATACTCTAAAATATGGCTGACTTGTCTCCCTGCTCCTAGTCTTTCTGCCACCCACAAAGTGGTTGTCTATCTGTATCTTCCTAAATCATGATTTTCAATTAAGATAACGTTCCTTTCAAAAAAGGCTTCAATGACTCCTCGCAGCTGAACTCAAATTCCTCTGTGTTATGTGCTAAGAATAAAAGAAATCATAACCTCTAAGGTTGGGATGATGGAAATAAATCAGATTAAATACTAAAACTTAGTTCACCTACAGTTATTGATAGCATTGTGTCTCCCCAACATTCAATGTTCAAGTCCCTGCCTCAGTGTGACTGTCTACGGAGACAGGGCCTTTGGCAGCTAATTAGGTTAAATGAGGTAATAAGGGCGAGTCCCTAATCTGATAGGATTGGTGTCCACATAAGAGGAGGACACAGAACTCTCTCTCCCTTGGTGCATGCAGGTAAAACATGTGACGAGATAGTGAGAAGGTGCCATTTGCAAGCCAAGAAGAGAAGCCTCCCCAGAAACCAGCCTTGATGGCCCCTTGATCTTGAACTTTGAGGCTCCAGAACTATGAGAAAATAAAGTTCTATTGTTTAAGCAAAAAAAAAAAAAAAAGAAAAAAAAAAAAAAAAAAAAAGAAAGCGACTGCTCCAGGAAGGCAGGTATACTCAGCACATGGGCACATGGTTTAATTAGGTTTTATCTTAGCTTATTGTGGATAGATAATATGTCAAGGAAAAGGGCAGGATGTACTTCCATGTTGCCATAAGCATCACGCAGGAAAGAAGGCCTTTGTGATGCTGCCACTGTGGAGGAGCAATTGTCTGTCCATGATATCTGGGCTGTCCCCACACATGCTCTTTCTGTTTCATCTCCTACTATTTTCCTCTTCACCCTCCAGTCAGCCACACTGGTCTCTTCCTTGAATACAAATGTTGAGCTCCTTTGCCTTTGGGGACTCTCCTGATCATCCTATTTAAAATTGCATCTCTCTTCTGCCCCCAGATCACTATTCAAAAATACATAATTTTTCTGTAGTATTTATCATCATCTAATGTGCTTTATTTTTCTCTTCTTGCTTATTATCCATTTCCCATATTATAATAAAAGCTGCATGTAAGTATGTATTTTTTCCAGTTGTATTTGCTGCTGCATCACCTGCTGCTAGAATAGTGCCTGGACATTAATGAAACAGCAAAGAATGAATAAGGGTTGGATAATGGCACAGTGGTAAAATGAGAAGCTCTGGGGAGGCTGACTCACATGGGAAGGGTCCAGGTTTGTGTCTGGAGACCTCCCTGAGTACACTGAGCATGTTTGCCCATGTTCAAGGGCTGGCTGAAGCAGGGGAACAGATCACAATGTCAAGACCCTGTCCAAGGGGTTGTTCCCTCTTTCTTTCTCTCTTGCTCATAAAAGAAACATAAACTCGAAAAAAAAAAAAGGTATTAACAAATGCATGAGGAATAACTTTCCATTTTACCAAGTTGTATGTCCCCAAACATAGTCCTTACATTAGCATAGTTCTGGGTTTTTTGTTTTCAGTCTACGCAAAATTTATAAATATGCCACCTATGTTTTTTCTTTCCTGTACTTTTTATTACCCCTTTACTTGATGTTTTAGCATCTTCTGCTGCTATAACTGAGTACCACAGACTGGGAGATTTACAAAGAATAAAATTTCACACCTCTCATAATTCTGGAAGATTAACATCAAGGGGCTGCCTCTGGTGAAGGCAACCTTGCCAGTTAGGAGTCTGCAGTCCTGGGGCAGGACAGGGCATCACATGATAAGAGGACAATAATGTGTATGTCCTCTCTCTTATAAATCCATCAGGATTCAAACCCAGGACCCCATTCTTATTACCTTATCTAACCCTGATTGCTGCATAAATGCTGCACCTCTTTTTTCTTTTTTTTTTTGAGAGGTTTTTGCTATAGGGCATGTGCGCTCGCCAGACAGACAGAGAGAGACATAGAGACAGAAAGTGAGAAATCACCCTCCCAGGGGGGATGGTCACGCCGCAATCCCTTCTCCTCCATTCTCCTCTCGGGATCTTGGGCACACACGCACACGCGCCCGGCGTGAGTTCTAAGGGTCCAGGACACGAACCGTGGTCGACTACGTGGGAGTCCAGCAACATAGCCATTACGCTAACTGCTGGTTCCCAATGCTGCACCTCTTAATACCATAGTCAGACTAAGTTTCCACCCTCTTAATATTATCACAATGACAACCACATTTCAACACATGAATTTCAGGGGGACACATTCAAACCATAGCACTTGGTAACCCTTTTTTATTTTATTTCTGTCAAAATCCCATCTTTGAGTGGCATTTTGGTGTAAGACAGGATTCAGTTTTAAAAAGATATGCCACTGCAGTCTAAAGGAAGTTTAACCTCTTCATGAGCTTGCCCACTGCTCATTGAAACTTTCTGGACCTGACCACTGATATTTAACTAGAAGCACAGCTTAGTCTATAATACACCACATCATGGGCTTCATAGATTTGTGATGTGGCCAGCATTCCTCTGGTTTCCCTCTTCTTGCACTGACATCTCAGCAAATCACTTGCATTCTCAGCTTACACTTGGTGTCCCTCCGTACTATTTGCTAAATCTCTTGGCTCTAGTGAGACAGCCTTGCTGTGTTTCTCATATCCTGTTAGCATTCCCCATGGATTGAGCAGGATGTCCTGAGCAGAGCAGTGGTTATCTTTTAAGAATATGCTTAGATGTCATCATCTGAATGAAACTATGACAACAGTGGAAATAGAAGTTGGTACATGACTCGGCATACTTCCTGGACAAATGATTACTTCCTTAATTTTATCCCCTAAGAATACTGGATTTTCTCTATCATTTGCTACTATTGCACTCATTTCAAAAACATGAACTGAAAATTTCCGAATGCATTATTAAATAAAATAAATCCTTTCCTCTCAAACACACTGCTGATGGTCAGTTAAAAAAAAAAAAAAAGAAAAAAAAGGCAGTGAGGACCAGCAGATGGCATAATGGTTGCATTGCCAGATTCCCATGTAGTCAAGCATGGTTCAAGTTCCAGACCCGGCAACTTAAAACTCATGCTGGGCATGTGTGTATGTGTACCTAAGAGCCCAAGAGGAGAACAGAGGAGAAGAGATTACAATGTGACCATCCCCTTGGGGGATGATTTCTTGCTATCTGTCTCTCTGGCAAGTTCATGCACCCAATAGCAAAAATCTAAGGGAAGAAAAAACTAAAGTGGATTAAAAGTAATTTCACATAGAATTTTGATCATATCAACCCACTGGTTATTATACATTATTGGTTTAGTTCATGCAAAGATTTTTAATAAAGTCCCCCTAAAATTGTACTTTTCACTGACTCTTACAGTCTTCCATGTTATGTTTTGATTGGCAATACAATAATACAGAAAGAGAAGTAGACAAAAAAAGAAAACGGGAATTTCAGTACAAATTCTATGTGATCTATGGCATTTCAATAAGTTTAATATTTCAACCTTTTCTTCAGGAAGCATATGTACATACTCTTGCCTGAGAAATTGCCAAACTCATATACGATTTTATACACATGGCTTTATTAATAGCACATGATTTATTACCATATCAACAAGTAAATATGTAACTTAGCACATGAAATACTGTACAGAAATGAGGGCCTCCTGTCATTTCATTTGCTAAACATTAGCATCTATATTACTATCATCATAATCATTATCATCAACAGATCATCATTTATAGCAGAAAGTCTATCAGATGCTTTACACAGATATCTTATTAATCCTAAAAACAACCATACAAATAATGTTATCATTTACTGCTTCCATTTCGTTAGGAAAAACTCGGTTTTGTACCCATACTATTATTATGAATTAGACTCTCATTTGCCTGATTCCAAAGTTTATATTTATGCTTTTTATGAGAAAATAAGGAAAGAAGGAAAACAAAGAGAGGGAAGGGAGGCAGGAAGAGGAGTGCAGGTTAAGTTGCAGTGTGCAATTCAGGAGCAATTAGCCACATACGGCTACTTGAATTCAAACCAAGATTTGAAAGCATTAAAAATGCAGTTCCTTATCTGCACTCTCTTTGTTTCAAGTGCTCATAGTCTACCATTTTGGACACCGCACTTTCTTCACTGGATGTGGTGCAATGTGGCAGCCATGGTTTAGACCATGATTTCCTCAACCCAGCACCCAATATCTGCCACACATATAGAAAATCTCCTTGCAGAGACCTGGGCACCATTCTGCCCATAACCAGGTTTATTTACAGCATACTCTCAAGCTTCCTTTGATACTTCATGTGAATTTAAACATTTCTTTTCAGGCATACCACTAATTTTATTTTCTATATTTAGTGCCTATTAGGAAAAGGAGAATTTTACCATCTGGATATGCATGTGCATGTGTTTACAAGAACTCACTTGAAACATCAAGAACTATCTTCAGTTTGTGTGTCTAGGTATAAAGGCAAGGAACATAGTGGAGATGACTCGGGGAGTGAACGTGGACAAGTAAGTGACAGCAGCAATTTCCTCATCCATAAAATGGAGATAAAATGGCAAACACCCCATGAGATTCTGGAATTAAAGAAAACAGTGTTTCTAAGGTATGAAGGCAGGATCCAACATATGATGAGCACATGATTAATGCAAATTGTTGTCACAATGAGTAGTAATGCAAATGCCATTATTATCTGAGTTGAATTGTAAAAGGGAGAATCACATTTTCTTTATTTAATCTTTCTTCCTTTATTGTTATTATTATTATTTATACACTCAATCACTATACATCATTTAGATTGCAAAGAGACTTTACCTAGCATGATATACACTCAGTCCAGTTGAGAATACTATACACATCCTCATCAACAGGTAATAAACCATATCTGTGTCCCACAAATATCTTACCTCTCCATTTTTTCCCCAAATTTCTTTTCCTGCACTCTTCACCTCCACACTTTCCTTCCACTTTGCTTCTAGTGTCTATAAGAATTGTGGGACCAGCAATTGGCGTAATGGCTATGTCGCTGGACTCCCACGTAGTCGACCGCGGTTCACATCCCGGAACCAGTGGCTTCACTCACGCCGGGCGCGTGTGTGTGCGTGCCCAAGATCCCAAGAGGAGAATGGAGGAGAAGGGACTGCAATGTTGCCATCCCCCCTGGGGGGTGATTTCTCGCTTTCTGTCTCTCTGTCTCTCTCTGTCTGGCGAGCGCATGCGCCCTATAGCAAAAACCTCTCAAAAAAAAAAAAAAAAACAATTGTTAATGCTTTTATGTCCTCCAGTCTTTCAGTCTCTACTATAGAGTGCAGACAGTCGCTATGCATTAAGTGGAGACATATTTTCTTAAGGTCAATGCAATATAGACACAGAGGACCCCTGTAAAAATTAGGCAAACTGAGAAGATATACTCAGAAGTGGTACTAATCAATACATTGTTCTACTTCTCTCCTTGAATTGGCTTTGAAAACTCACCAAAATTTAGTAATTAATCCAAATCAAGAATTAAGGAAAAGTTCTGAATGACAAGAGAGATTGCACTAATGAGATTAGTACAAATATGCTAGAAGCAGCAGCAGTTGATACAATTTTAAATGTGATTCATACTGTTTAGACAGATGATAAAAGTACCTGGGGAAGACAGAGACATATTAGATTTATCCAGCAAAATAATGTGAGCTGAATATTTATATCAATATACTTTTCAGTGATAATGTTTCATCCAACTATCACATGCTAAAAAAGTTACTTAAGACAAAAGCATGATTGCATAATTCTTTATAAACTAAAAAGGAATTTACAAAGCCTCTGACAAAAAGAAAAAAAAAGAAAAAGAAAAGAAAAGAAAAAAAAGAAAGGAAGGAAGGAAACATGGTTGTACTGACCAGAAACCTCAGTGATGAGACTGGGTTCTCTCGTAACATTTCTATTTGATGTCATACTACTCTTCCCAAAAATAACAGACATAGCTGTTTTCTCAAATGTGGGGAAGACCAGAGAGGAGAAAATGTTGAGTGGTGCTCCCAGATTGACTGAGGCCAGCTCACCTCACTCACACCATAGCATGGCACAAAAGAAAGAAAAGGACTGTTTGGGCAGGGTGGAGGGCAGGGCTGAAGGGACCCAGGGGCATCACTGGCCCAGCCTGCCACAGGAGCGCTGGTGAGCATTTCAGCAAGGCTCGCCCAGTCAGTAGCAACCTAGGACAGATTCTCTCTGACCTGACCCCAAACACATTAATTAGTACCCTGACAACCCATTGAAATTCGCTTGGAATCTTAGGGGAAAAAAAAGTGGCCAGCATTAGTTCTCTGCTACCCTCGCTGACCTGCAGAAGTTATGAGTGTGTAAGTTGCACTCATCCTGGCTTTCTTGAACATCTAGATCTGCCAACTAAGATCCGCATCCACGACACGTCATGATGTAGGATTAGGATATCCTTTGGAGATGTCGGTTTATAAGACAGTGGTTCTTGAACTTGGCTCCATATGGCAGTCATTTGGAACACTTAAAAAAATCTTCTGATACCTGGTTCCAACCCCAGTTATTCTGACTTAACTGATCTGTGATGCAGTCTTAGCATTAAGAATTAACGAGTACCTTCAGGAGACTATAATGTAAGGTCCAAACTGAACACCAATGTTCCAACATAAATTCTGTATAGAATACCTCAGAGATATTGCAGGCTCAGTTCCAGATCACTGCAACAAAATGAGTATTTGCAATAAAAGGAGTCACACATATTTTTCGGTTTCCCAGTGCATACAGAAGTTTGTTTGTACTAGCCTGTAGTATACCAAGTTTGCAATAGCATGATATCAAAAAACAACACATATACCTTCTATCTGAACCTACTACCCAGATCACTAAAACTTTCTCCATTATCTGCAATAAGGCTGTTTCTCTTCCTTATCATTCATGTGTTCACTGGAGTAGCACATTTAATTTCCTTCATGACTTTTCCTTTGCATTCATAACTTGGCTAACTTTTTGGTGCAAGCAGCCTAGCTTTTGGCTTTTCTTGTCTTTCAACATGGTTTCTTGACTGATCTTAGCCATTTTTAGCTTTAACTAAAAACCAGTGACTCTTCCTTTCACTTGAGCACTTATAAGCCATTGTGGGGATATTACTGGGCCTAATTTCAATATCATGGTGTCCTAGGGATTGGAGATGCCCAAGGAGACAGAGAATGGCTGGCGAGTGGAGGAGTCAAAACATGCACTACATTTATGAAGTTCACAGACTTGTATAGCCGTGGTGTGTGGCACCCAAAAATGACTGTAATACTAACAGCAAAGTTCACTGATCACAGATCGCCATAACAGACATAATAAATTAAAAGTTTGAAATATTGTGAGAATCACTGAAAAGTGACACAGACGTGAAGTGAGCATGGGCTGTTGGAAAAACAACATCAACCAACTTGCTCAATGCAGAGCTGCCACAGACCTTCAATTTGTAAAACACAGAATATCTGCAAAGCATGATAAGAAGTGCAATAAGATGAACTATTTCTATATATCATTTTGTGTTTAAAGGGACCTAAAATCTTCGTAAAAACTGATATGCACCAATAACTTCTGAAAGAAAGGTCTCTGGGTGCCATTAGTAACTTTAGGAACAGGTACTTAGGCAGGATGTAAGAGCTGGGTGATGCACACCCTCTCCCTCGTTGTTGCGCTCTTTGCTAGGAATTCAGTGTTTTTTGGTCTTTTGCCTAAAGTGTAAATATCAAGAATTTCTAGGGGGCAGAAAGAGGCAAGGAAGGTTGGCATATCCTCAAGTAGTTCCTTTTTTCTCATATTCAGAATGAGTGAAAAGAAAAGCGACATTTCTCCCTGGTGACCAAGGAGGCTTAATATCACCTCAGCTGCAAGAATATTGGCTTTAGAAACCTTTGCAAATAAATATCAGGAGATGCTTCTAAGCCAAAGTTAATTTTATGCCTATTTGATTTCATCTATTCAAGATAGGAACAGACTTATTCTCTAAATGGTAAATACAAACAACAAGAGCAGTATCTAAACATCAACATTTAGAACTGAAACAAGGATTCGGGAAGCCTAGGACCCCCAAGTTACTGTACGTGAAATTATTTGAATTATATGTGAAAGTATTTCCAGTTATTTTTATTTCTAAATAAAATATACTTAGAAATAGTATGGAAATTAGCAAAGGCATTTACTGAATGAAACCTTTCTAACTCAGAAAAATTTTCCTTGATTTTAATCTGAAGACTTACCATGAGTAACATAAAGCATGATACAATTAGCTTGTGGGTATGGCACTATCCACTCAGCTTTTTTTTTTAATATTTTCTTTTGCTTGTGCATATTTTGGTTTGGAGATTAGGCTTAGTCTCAAAATACAGTTATTTTCTTGTTGCAATATTGTGGATTTTCTTGAGCAGAAATGGAATGCCAAATGTCTGGTGATCATGGTCAAATCAAAATTCCAGTGAACAACGGGTACTAAATCTGTCACTATGAGCTTCTGAATAAATAGATCCTATTTGAACTTCCAAAATAGATATGCACCATTGTAAGTTTTTATCCACATTTAATTTACACATAGTCATCTAAGCCTGAAGATTAGATGCTTTTTAATCGCCACTGTCTTGATTGCAATGGTTGGGATAAAGTAGTATTCAGAGAATGCCTACACTGAAAAATGCCATTTAAAAACAAAGATCAAAACAGAATTCAAAACACTGACCTGAAAATAATCCGATAAATATAAGATATATCAAAATTAACCCTATTTTTAATTCTCTCTCACTCTCTCTAAAGGAAAAGCACAATCAATAATTCTCAGACCAGAGCATAACGGATTAATGGGGGAACAGATTGGTTTATTTTCTTCTGACACACAACATTTCAGTCTTACAGTCAAAAAGGCAGCATCTAGGTGTGGGTGTGTAATTGAGTTAATCAGACCCTCCATGATGCACACTAAAGTGCAAAAATAATAAGTAATGTATTCTAGAAAAAAGGTAATTGAAAAGGTAGAGTGCTTAAATGTCCTTGGCAGTTACTGATGATAAATGAATTGTGGTTTAAAAGCACATCACAGAGAAGATCAATCTGATGACTCATTTGAAGTATTTCACCTGGATTCTAATTCTTCCTAAAGATGCTCATTTTCAAAGTTTATTCTGCTGTGAATGATCATATTTCCACTATCTGCCAACCCTACCTTCTTTCTTATGGCAGAAATGTGCCTGCATACCTAATTACTATGAGCAGCACCTGAGCTGTCAAAGCTAGGCAAATTACTATCAGTAAGAGAAGAGGAAAACGGCAGATAACTTCTGCTCCTTCCAGAAACCTTTAGTTTTCCTGGCATGCCTCAGCAACTGGAGTGGGTTGTCCACAAACACAAGATCAAGAACCAGTAAAAAGGCCCATGAAGGAGGCAATCCTTTCCCTCCTCCGTGGTGGACATATCCACGATTGGGGGCATTATCCCTCCAATCACCAACATTCACTTAAGGAATCCCTACAGTCTTATTCTATAAAGATTTGTGTATTATCAAGAGCTGGCTAATCAAAATCCCTAGAGTTTCATGAAAGATTATCTATACAGTTAGCTGGGGATCAAAAACTATACTCCATTGACTAGAATAAGTGGTATTTTACATTATTCATATTTAAACAATGACCTATACCCAACTTTACAAACATCAATATTTCGAATACGTACTAAGTGCTGTAAGTTTATATCATAGCCTCCAGAAACAAATACAAAATCCACCACACCTCTGAATCACTTTATTTTAATGGAAAGGGCTTAGTTTTCAAATGCGTTCACTTAAAGTATTTTGTGTAAGAACACAGTAAGTTTGGAACATTCTCCCCTCTCCCGATAGATAACAGTATTAAAAAACCCTACAATACTTTTTATTTGATGGTGATCTCTGTTAGTTGAACTCCGTAGTTTAAACTTAGATGGAAGGAATATGGGGCCCTCTGGTGGCCAGTATGAAAGTGCTCATTAGAACTGGAATCTCTCTAACCTGGGGGTACTGGGAACAAAGGTGGGTGGAAGCAAAGGAAGCCAACCAAGTTCAAGGAAGGGAGATGGACACACTATTCACCTTCCAAGTTTTAGAGTAATATATTCACTGGCCATTTCAGGCTCAAGGTAAAACTTTCATAAATAAGGAAATGGAAATTCAGATATTAAATGAGGGTGATTTTGACAGTACCCAAAGGAAGAATAGAAACTTTATATTAGTAGGTATAATTAATTTATTTTTGTATTTATGACATAAATATTTAACTTGTTGATATGTCTCACTGCACAAATGACTTTTTTTAATTTTTGAGAGTTTTTTTGTTTGTTTGTTTGTTTGTTTGTTTGTTTGCTATAGGGTGCATGTGCTCGCCAGAAAGACAGAAAGAGACAGAGAGAGAGAAAGGAGGAAATCACCCCCTGGGGGGGATAGCTATGCCACAATGCCTTCTCCTCTATTTTCTTCTTGGGATCTTGGGCATTCACGCACATGCGCCCGGTGTGAGTTTAAGCCACCAGGTCCAGAACTCGAACTGCAATCTACTACATGGGAATCCAGCAACATAGCCATTATGCTAACTGCTGGTCGCAGTGCACAAATGACTTTTTTTTTGTGGGGGGAGGTTTTCGCTATAGGGCGCGTGCGCTCGCCAGACAGACAGAGAGAGACATAGAGATAGAAAGCGAGAAATCACCCCCCAGGGGGGGAATGGTCACGCCACAATCCCTTCTCCTCCAGTCTCCTCTTGGGATCTTGGGCACGCATGCACATGCACCCGGCATGAGTTTTAAGCCACTGGGTCCAGGATGCGAACCGCAGTCGACTACGTGGGAGTCCAGCGACATAGCCATTATACTAACTGCTGGTTCCCAACACAAATGACTTTTAAAAAGAAATGAGACACTTTTGGAAATAAATTAACCCCTAAATATGATTCTTAACTAAAAATGATCATAATAATTAGATGTAATACATTTTTAAAAGCACCTTGGTGACCTGGTAGAGTTCATGCACTTCATAATGTGTCTAGTTTTTTTCCAAGGGATGTGTTTATTCACTATATCTTAATCACTCATGTTAATTTCAATGATAAAACTTAGCAAGTTTTTAATAGATTCTGACCACTTTAAAATCAAAGTTTCCCTTTGTCTTCAATCCAACAATGAATGTCTACCTAACTATTAAGTCTGTAATCAACATACTTTTTCATACAATGCAAGAAAATGAGGATGAATAGGAGGTAGATTATTTAGCCTCTAATTTTAGAATATGTCCATATTTATTAATACATATCATCACACGTAAACAAAGAACATGTGTCAAACATTAGAAATGTTTTAAATCACAATACAAACTAATAATTAATGGAGAAAGTATTAATACTGAGGCATTCATTTCATGTGACTGAATTTGCATCAAACCAATTAATACTGTGTGTGTGTGTGTATGTGTGTGTATGTATGTGTGTGTGTGTGTGGGGGGGATACATATATAGACTTCATTTCCAGTTAATGCAGGAAAAAGAGGAAATATACAATACTCATTATTGAGTTGAGTTTTTTGATCAGAAGTACTATGCATAAGATTTTTCCCAAGATCATTTAAGTCTAGTACCCAAAGGAAGAATAGAAACTTTATATTAGTAGGTATAATTAATTTATTTTTGTATTTATGACATAAATATTTAACTTGTTGATATGTCTCACTGCACAAATGACTTTTTTTAATTTTTGAGAGTTTTTTTGTTTGTTTGTTTGTTTGTTTGTTTGTTTGCTCTAGGGTGCATGTGCTCGCCAGAAAGACAGAAAGAGACAGAGAGAGAGAAAGGAGGAAATCACCCCCTGGGGGGGATAGCCATGCCACAATGCCTTCTCCTCTATTTTCTTCTTGGGATCTTGGGCATTCACGCACATGCGCCCGGTGTGAGTTTAAGCCACCAGGTCCAGAACTCGAACTGCAATCTACTACATGGGAATCCAGCAACATAGCCATTATGCTAACTGCTGGTCGCAGTGCACAAATGACTTTTTTTTTGTGGGGGGAGGTTTTCGCTATAGGGCGCGTGCGCTCGCCAGACAGACAGAGAGAGACATAGAGATAGAAAGCGAGAAATCACCCCCCAGGGGGGGAATGGTCACGCCACAATCCCTTCTCCTCCAGTCTCCTCTTGGGATCTTGGGCACGCATGCACATGCACCCGGCATGAGTTTTAAGCCACTGGGTCCAGGATGCGAACCGCAGTCGACTACGTGGGAGTCCAGCGACATAGCCATTATACTAACTGCTGGTTCCCAACACAAATGACTTTTAAAAAGAAATGAGACACTTTTGGAAATAAATTAACCCCTAAATATGATTCTTAACTAAAAATGATCATAATAATTAGATGTAATACATTTTTAAAAGCACCTTGGTGACCTGGTAGAGTTCATGCACTTCATAATGTGTCTAGTTTTTTTCCAAGGGATGTGTTTATTCACTATATCTTAATCACTCATGTTAATTTCAATGATAAAACTTAGCAAGTTTTTAATAGATTCTGACCACTTTAAAATCAAAGTTTCCCTTTGTCTTCAATCCAACAATGAATGTCTACCTAACTATTAAGTCTGTAATCAACATACTTTTTCATACAATGCAAGAAAATGAGGATGAATAGGAGGTAGATTATTTAGCCTCTAATTTTAGAATATGTCCATATTTATTAATACATATCATCACACGTAAACAAAGAACATGTGTCAAACATTAGAAATGTTTTAAATCACAATACAAACTAATAATTAATGGAGAAAGTATTAATACTGAGGCATTCATTTCATGTGACTGAATTTGCATCAAACCAATTAATACTGTGTGTGTGTGTGTATGTGTGTGTATGTATGTGTGTGTGTGTGTGGGGGGGATACATATATAGACTTCATTTCCAGTTAATGCAGGAAAAAGAGGAAATATACAATACTCATTATTGAGTTGAGTTTTTTGATCAGAAGTACTATGCATAAGATTTTTCCCAAGATCATTTAAGTCTAGAATATTCCAAAATAATTACAGCAGCTGTGAATAATACATCATTACTAAGAATTCATTACCTGTAGGTCAATTTCAGAACTTGATTTCACAGGGTTAATGGTTCTTCATTAATTTGAAGTACAATTATTAATGACCACATTAAAACCTTTAGACTTAAAAAATACAAGAGAATTATAAAGGCAGAGGAATTCTACCCATACACCAAATATTAATTTCAACTAATAAAAATAATTTTGAGGCAGATATAATTAATTTTTAAAGATCACAACATTCCTTGAAAGCCATAAGAAAGTGGTGGACATTTACCAGTAGTAGCAGCAACATTACTTTGGCACCAGAAAATAATGTTCTTAAACTTTCACATGCACAAGAATGACTTGGGAGGCTTATTGGATCCACAAGCTCTATATTCAGAAATTCTGATTTAGTAAGTCTTACTGTTCCCTGTCTCATGCCATAAGTAGTTGTATATCCACCCAGACTCATCAGTGTCACCTTCACATACACCTTACATTTGTTAAATACTATGAAAACTATCTATTTTTTCATCTTTATACCCTGTATGTTCCTTTGTACACTCTCTGGAATATCACAACTATTCACTAAATGCTTCTTAAATTAAGAATATAAGATTTTAAGTGAAGGAAGACGCCCCAGACAAAATGAATTCACCAGCCCAAACAAAAGCGTTTCCTGCCACACAAATGGCAGGGCACCAAACCACTGCTATGTCCTGGTACAGGAAATGCCCAAGCAATCTTTATAATATAGTCTGTCATAACAATGTCTGAATTCCAGCTCCAGAGAATGGAGCACAGAGCAGGGCCTGGATGAGGCCTTGGCAGGCTCAAGGTTTTAGGGAAGAAAATCATTGATGACAAGCAACATTCCCCACACATTCAGAGCAGAGAAAAGGTCCTCTGGTCACAGAGTAACTTATCCTAAAATGCTCAACTCTCAGAACAGAAGATCACACAGTCTCAGAGAATGGTCTTTACACTGCCTCCCAACCTGTGAATAACAGCCCCACAGTCCTAGAGCCTAAATGATGTGCTTCTACTTGATTGCTATTCAATGACGATGGAAAACCTCGTGTTCACTCAGTTGCATTCTCATTTGGCCACATCTTCTCAAGGAAAAGCAAACATTAATCTCACAAAGGAACCGACCTAAACAAGTCTCCAAATTTGAAACGTGTCATGCAAAAAAATAGAAATTCATAAGTAGAGGTAAATCTTGAAAAAAGAAAAGAAGACAAATTTCTTGGGTGCTGAATTGCATGGGGGCAGCTCAGAAAAGAGGGAGCAAGAGTGGACCCAGACTGGGAACAAATCGGGGAGAGCAAGTGGAAATAAGCAAGACAAGAGGAGGAAACACAGGGCATCATCCAGGCACAAGCGGGGTACAAGCAAAGTGAGGAAGAGCTTGAACAGGATGGGAGTGAAAGAGGGGTATCCATTTGCACTTGGAAGTAAAATGCCCTACATGAGAATAGACAAAGTAAGAAGAGTGGTAGAATCACAGGATTAAGCACTACTAGTCAGGGGATGGTACTATTTCAAGAAAACTCCCTTTGGTATTTTTTTATCAGCCTCATTTAATAAAAACAGTCCAGAAAGAAGTTCAGAAGTATCATATCAGTTCCACTGGCATGAGCATAATTTCAGATTAGAATGAAAGCATTGAAATGAATCTGCCAACTGAGAAAGGAGATGCACACTTTGGAAAGCTTGAGAAAAGGATCTCCCTCCCATAGCTGATGCCACGAAACAGACTGTTTGAGTTTTCTATAGCTTGTTTTAATGTTCTATTGTAGCATAATAAATGACCACTAATGTAGGTGCTTTAAATGACATCGACTCATTGTCTCACGGTTCCGTAGGTTAGAAGTCTGGGCTTGCTGGTTAAAGACAAGCCGAGGTTCTACCCAAGAGAAAGGGATTATACAAGGAATGACACTGGGGACTGGGTGGTGGCACAGTGGTAAAAAGTGACCTTTTTCACTTAAAAAACAAAAAACAAAAAGTGACCTTTTTCAAGGCTGACCTACAGGGGATGTTTCTGGACTCATGTCTAGAAACTTTTCTGGGTACACTGTGTATGTACATACCCATAATCCAGCACTGGCTGAGGCTGGGGGTGGATCACAGTGTCAATATCCTTTGAAATAATAAAACTCTGTCTCTCTCATTCATGGAGAAATAAATAAAAGTCTGGGCACAGCTAAGCTGGGTTCTCTGGGTGCTCAATAGGCTAATACTGAATAATGTTTCAGTCTGAATTCTCACCTGGAGGCTCAGACAGAAAAGTCACCAGTAAGTCCCCTCAGGTTGTTGGTGGAATTTATTTCTCTATGGCCATAGAATTTACAGAAACCCACTTCTTCAAACCAGTATTAACTGTAACTTCAGGGAAAATCTGAACCTTCTTCTGAAGGGCTCACCTGATTAGATCAGCCCTACCCAGGATAATTTTTCATTTAATTAGCTCAAAGACTGCAGGCTAGGTACTAAATACATTTGCAGAACCTCTTCACCTTTACATTTAAGTTAACAAAGATTACTGATGTGACATCCCATCTCTTTTTTCATATTCTGCTGGTTAAAGACAAGCCTAGGTTCTACCCAAGAGAAAGGGATTATACAAGGAATGACACTGGGATTGCTCAGGGGATATGGGGTGCCATACTACTTTATCCTCTAATAGTATTCCTTTTTTCATTGTTTTTAAAGGTTTTGGCCTTAGAGCTCATGTGTTTGCCAGAGAGAGGCAGAGAGAGAGAAAGTGAGAATTCAGTCCCTGAACAGGGATGGCCATGCCTCAGTCCCTTCTCCTCTATTCTCCTCCTGGGATTTTGGGCACTCCTGCACACGTGACCAGAGTGATTTTCAAGCTACCAGTTCAGGGACTCAAACCACAGTCAGCCATGTGAGAATCCAACACCTTAACTACCATGCCAGCTGCCAGTCCCTCTAATGCTATTCCTTTTAGAGTTCTCATTTACAGTGTGTAAAGTGGAGAACTCACTTTCTGCAAATTAAAATAATCTCCCAGTCTATTCCTGTAGATTTATGTCAGTTGTTTTTGTTTTGTTTTTCTTTTTTATGGAGTATAAAAGAGTGATTATCCCAAGGGAAAGCCACTAAGTGGGGGAGATTAAGAAATCAGGGGGGAGGAAAAAGAAATCAGCACACTTCTTTTTTTCTAGTATCTTTTGTTTCTTCAAGGTCACGGCATAATCTATGTCTGGACAGGCATATTGTTAAATTAAACTTAAATTAAACTTAACCCTTATTGTAGTAACCAACCGCAACTATAAAAGGTTGGTGATTTGAATTCAGACATGAAGTCAACAAGAAGAAATTTCTAGGAAGAGTGTTTTTCAAACAAATTCATCCCTACATGAGAATAGACAAAGTAAGAAGAGTGGTAGAATCACAGGATTAAGCACTACTAGTCAGGGGATGGTACTATTTCAAGAAAACTCCCTTTGGTATTTTTTTATCAGCCTCATTTAATAAAAACAGTCCAGAAAGAAGTTCAGAAGTATCATATCAGTTCCACTGGCATGAGCATAATTTCAGATTAGAATGAAAGCATTGAAATGAATCTGCCAACTGAGAAAGGAGATGCACACTTTGGAAAGCTTGAGAAAAGGATCTCCCTCCCATAGCTGATGCCACGAAACAGACTGTTTGAGTTTTCTATAGCTTGTTTTAATGTTCTATTGTAGCATAATAAATGACCACTAATGTAGGTGCTTTAAATGACATCGACTCATTGTCTCACGGTTCCGTAGGTTAGAAGTCTGGGCTTGCTGGTTAAAGACAAGCCGAGGTTCTACCCAAGAGAAAGGGATTATACAAGGAATGACACTGGGGACTGGGTGGTGGCACAGTGGTAAAAAGTGACCTTTTTCACTTAAAAAACAAAAAACAAAAAGTGACCTTTTTCAAGGCTGACCTACAGGGGATGTTTCTGGACTCATGTCTAGAAACTTTTCTGGGTACACTGTGTATGTACATACCCATAATCCAGCACTGGCTGAGGCTGGGGGTGGATCACAGTGTCAATATCCTTTGAAATAATAAAACTCTGTCTCTCTCATTCATGGAGAAATAAATAAAAGTCTGGGCACAGCTAAGCTGGGTTCTCTGGGTGCTCAATAGGCTAATACTGAATAATGTTTCAGTCTGAATTCTCACCTGGAGGCTCAGACAGAAAAGTCACCAGTAAGTCCCCTCAGGTTGTTGGTGGAATTTATTTCTCTATGGCCATAGAATTTACAGAAACCCACTTCTTCAAACCAGTATTAACTGTAACTTCAGGGAAAATCTGAACCTTCTTCTGAAGGGCTCACCTGATTAGATCAGCCCTACCCAGGATAATTTTTCATTTAATTAGCTCAAAGACTGCAGGCTAGGTACTAAATACATTTGCAGAACCTCTTCACCTTTACATTTAAGTTAACAAAGATTACTGATGTGACATCCCATCTCTTTTTTCATATTCTGCTGGTTAAAGACAAGCCTAGGTTCTACCCAAGAGAAAGGGATTATACAAGGAATGACACTGGGATTGCTCAGGGGATATGGGGTGCCATACTACTTTATCCTCTAATAGTATTCCTTTTTTCATTGTTTTTAAAGGTTTTGGCCTTAGAGCTCATGTGTTTGCCAGAGAGAGGCAGAGAGAGAGAAAGTGAGAATTCAGTCCCTGAACAGGGATGGCCATGCCTCAGTCCCTTCTCCTCTATTCTCCTCCTGGGATTTTGGGCACTCCTGCACACGTGACCAGAGTGATTTTCAAGCTACCAGTTCAGGGACTCAAACCACAGTCAGCCATGTGAGAATCCAACACCTTAACTACCATGCCAGCTGCCAGTCCCTCTAATGCTATTCCTTTTAGAGTTCTCATTTACAGTGTGTAAAGTGGAGAACTCACTTTCTGCAAATTAAAATAATCTCCCAGTCTATTCCTGTAGATTTATGTCAGTTGTTTTTGTTTTGTTTTTCTTTTTTATGGAGTATAAAAGAGTGATTATCCCAAGGGAAAGCCACTAAGTGGGGGAGATTAAGAAATCAGGGGGGAGGAAAAAGAAATCAGCACACTTCTTTTTTTCTAGTATCTTTTGTTTCTTCAAGGTCACGGCATAATCTATGTCTGGACAGGCATATTGTTAAATTAAACTTAAATTAAACTTAACCCTTATTGTAGTAACCAACCGCAACTATAAAAGGTTGGTGATTTGAATTCAGACATGAAGTCAACAAGAAGAAATTTCTAGGAAGAGTGTTTTTCAAACAAATTCATCTAAGAGGCATCAGCTGACAACTAAAAACATTAAGGAACTAGATCATTGCCTCTCCAGACACTCTAGAATCAGACACTGAGGATGACTGGCCTCATACATTGCTAAAATCAAATTTCCCCATTCATCCCTTCTTACAGGAAGTCATTGAGATCAGTTTTAAATCTTTAAGTAGGTCTGTGGACAAGTAACTTACTGTCCAATATGTTAAGCAAATGTAGTTGATAGCATTGTTCTATTTAGAACACAATATAACATTAATTTATATATGTAAGTAAAATTAGCATATTTTAATGTAATTTCAGACTTGCTTAATGCCAGTGTAAGAATAGACAGATATAAAAGATACAAAGGCTTTAGTTTTATTTTATTTATTATTTATTTATTTTGGTCTGTGATTTATGCTTGTTCTTTAGCTAGTATTTTCTCTTACATATTAATTGAGCCAGTTTTGTTTTTGTGAAAGAAAATAATTTTTTAAAAAACTTAAAATATAGCATACTTTTAAAAAAACAGATAAAGAATTATCTCAAAGAATAAAAATATTGAAAACATAAAACAAGTAAAAATATAATATTCACCTGGTCTTTGGATGAAGACTTTCTTAATAATCAAGGAAATCACAAAGGAAAGAATCAATTTATTTGGTTCTGTAGAAGTTTAAAAATTCTAACATAGAAAGCAACAATATAAATTTAATTTTTAAAAATTTATGAAGTGTTGGAGCCAGCAGATGGCATAGTGGTTACATCACTGGATTCCCATGTGACTGACTGTGGTTCAAGTTCCAGACCCTATGGCTAGACAATCATGCCAGGCATGTGTGTGTGCGCCCAAGATCCCGGGAGGAGAATGAAAGAGAAAGGATTGTGGTGTGACCATTCCACCAGGGGGTGATTTGTCACCTTCCCTCTCACTGTCTCTGTCTCTCTTTGTCTTTCTGTCTCTGGCAAGTGCACGCACACTAGGGAGAAAACCGCTCCATAAAAAAAAATACCAAGTATGAATATCCATAAAATGCTATAACTCAATAAACATGTACAAGGAGAAAAACAAAACAAACAAACAAGCAAAAAAAAAAAAACCTCTAGATAGCACTGGGAAATTTAACAAAGATTTAAACGTAAAATATGACTCCTAGAGATGATGTTATAAGTTAGAAGCACACACACATTTCTAGTAGGAAAGTAAATTGGAATCGTATTTTTATAAAGCAATTTGGTAGCTTACATAAGAGGTTAGACACACCATACCTATCCATTCTCTGCTACCAATCTATCCTTTGGAAGAGTTAGAAATGTAGATAAATGTTTTTATGCAAATATGTTCATCATTGAAGACTTGTAGTGATGTATTAGAAAGAAACTAAAAATACCACTTCTGTTGAATTAATCATATTGCGATATGATAAATTATGTAAAGTGTTAGGTAACAGGGATGCTGGAATGAATGAAGCAGATTTTCCCTCATGGAGTCTATGTTCTAATGGAGTGGACAGATGAGAGACAGAAATAATTATTTATTGTCAGAAATGCTACAAAGAAAACACATTGGGTACTAAGATTCAGTAACTGGTGGAAAACACTGGAGAAACTCTGGGAGACATTGGGGTAGACCAAAACTTCTTAAATAAGACTCCCAAAGCATGGGCAATAATCCCTAAAATGGACAAGTGGGATACATCAGATTAAGAAGTTTGTGCACAGCAAAGATCATAGCAATTAGTGTGAATTTGCAACCCTCAAAATGGGAGAATATTTTTGTAAAATACGCCTCAGATAAGGAACTGATAACCAGAATACACAGGGAACTCAAGCAGTTTACCCGAAAAAACAAGATTAACTCAGTTAAAAGATAGGAAACGAGCTGAACAAAAATCTCTCTAAGGAAGACATAAGAACAGCCAAAAAAACATATGAGAAAATGCTCATCATCCCTCATCATAGGGAAGATGCAGATTAAAACCACAATGAGATACCACCTTACCCGTGTCAGAATGGCAAAGATAAAAAGTACAAAAAGTGATAAGTGTTGGCAAGATTGTGGTGAAAGGGGAACTCTCCTACACTGTTGATGGGAATGTAGATTGTTCCAGCCACTGTGGAAAACAATATGGAAGTTCCTCAAAGATCTACAAATAGAATTACCTTTTGATATAACAATTTCACTTCACTTCTGGGTATCTACCCAAAGGACAGGAGAATGCTCAGTGAGAAAAGCACTTGCATATCAATGTTTATTGCGGCATTATTCCCAATTGCTAACACATGGGACCAACCCAAATGTCCAAGAACAGATGAATGGAATGAAAAAGTGTGGCACATATACCCTATGGAAGTCATAAAAACAACCAGACCCTGACATTTGATAGAAAGTGGACAAATATGCAAGGTTTATTGCTGAGTAAAGCACGCCAGGCTATGAATGAAAGATACTGTATGTATCCACTTAATACCAACTGTCCACACTCTATGGTAGAGATTGACATATTGGAGGGAATAAAAGCAATGGAAATAGTTATGGGTGCTGAAGACAGTGTGGAACAGGGGACTGAGGGGAGAAGGAAGAGTATAGATAAGGACAGCATGAGAACAAATAAAGAAGCATAACATTTGTGGGACACAGAAACTATTACCTGTTGATGATAGCACATATAGCATTCTCAACTAGACTGGTCTGAGAAGTATTTTGTGTTAGGTAAATTCTCTTTACAAGCCAAATGATGTATAGTAATTGAATGTTTAGAAAAATAATGAGAATAAATAATAATAATAATAAACTGAAAAAAAGCTATTTGATGATGATGATGTAGATAGTAATGTCTTTGTCTTGACTGATATGTATGGCAATCGTGCTAGAAAAATAAGTGTTATACACTGTAAAGATATATGTGATTAAATATAATATTAAAACATATAATAATAAAATATATGAAAAAGATTCTGTAACTGGCCGAGGTCATGTGTGAGTTGTGAGAAGATGAGGTCTCTTTTTAGAAGTTACTTGTTTTATTTTATTTTATTTTTTTTAGATTTTTTGCCATAGGCACATACATTAGCCAGAGAGAAGCAGAAAGAGACAGTGAGAAGGAAAGTAAAAATTCACCCTAAAGGTGGGGGAATGGCCATGCCACAATCCCTTCTCTTCTCTTTTCCTCCTGGGATTATTGGGCATGCATGCAACATGCGCCCACCATGATTCACTAGCCACCAGATCTGGGACTCGAACCATAGTCAGCCATGTAGCAGTCCAGTGTCTTAACCACCATGCCTGCCACCTGCTAATCCTTTTGAACTGAGATAGGCCATGTGTATGACTCCCTATAGGAAGAGTTTTCTAAATGGAAGAGAATAATAGTACAAAGATCAACACCAGGGAAGAGTTTTGTGTTATAAAAAATGTATTTCCTATGCTGCTATGCAAGCAATATCCACACACCATAGGCCTTGAAAAGTTCATAGAATTTTTATGAAAACTTTTATGAAAAAATTATGCATGGATTCAAAATTTTTGTGTCAAAATAAACTCAGACTTAATTTCATTTTTTCCATTAAGTTTTTGAAGTCCTCTATGAGACTAAGTTTTTATTTATTTATTTATTTATTTTTAATTGTATTTTTTATTATTATTTTTCAGTTTGACCAGAGAAAGAAAAAGTGAGAAAGTAAGCTGCTGGGTCTGGGATTGCAACCGCAGGTGGACATGTGGGAGTCCAGCACACTGCTACCACATCACCTGCTGGCCCCAGGATTAAGTTTTATAAAACAGGTTTGGGAGAGAACAGGATCATTGTGACATTATCTCCAGAATCTTCATCCTAAAACTTATTCCTTTGGTTGTGCCAATAGCTCTGTAAACTTGCTATACTATCTTGGCCTTAAAACACTAACTAGAATTAATTGTAGATATTATATTGTAGCTAATATCAGCAATATAATAACATATATAAAGCAGACTAGAATGACCTATATAGAAGAATTAAGTTTCTAGAGACAGCAAGTGACATGGTAGTTAAAGCAGCTAGATCTCACAGAGCTGACTGTGCGGTTTGAGTCCCAGACTCAGACACTTGATGACATGCCAGGTGTGTGTGTGTGCATGTCCGAAATCCTGAGAGAAGAATGGAGTAGAAGGGATTGCAGCGTGGCTATCTGCCCCAGAGGTGCTTTCTCACTTTCCCTCTCTGTCTCTCTCCAGCAAGTGAACATGTCCTGTAATGACAATAAAAACAATCTAAAACCTAATAGTTTCCTAAGACAGATAAGATCACACATGCATGCTTTCTTGTGTCTCTTTTTCTGTATTTTAAAAGCACTGAATTATTTTTATATTTTTTTATCATTAGGAAAAGTAAAAAAAAAATGGGGGTAAGGGGGCTTTCAAGAAATAGATATTATTTGGGGTAGGATGATAAGCAAAACATTAATTTATTTGTTCAATAAGATTATAAAAATAAAAATCATTTAATTCTAAATAAGTTATTTGTTGGCTGGAGTTCTTTCTGGTGTCCATTCTGACAAACACGGCCCTTGGTGCTGGAGTCAAAACAGCACGAAACAGGCTGTCTTCCTTCCCTGATAGAATTTCTGGTAAAAAAGAAAAAAACAAACAAATGGCTCTGACTTCACAACAGATAGATGAGAAGCCAGTACCTTCCTGAAGACATAATGACGCACAAGAAAAAGGGTTTACTCCATATATTACGTGGGAAGTTATTTTGGGAGCACCAGGGGAAATCTTTGCGTATGCCCCCTCTCTCTCACAAATGTCTCCCTTAGCCAACCAGGCTTTTTTCCTTCCTCCTCCCCGACCTGAGCACCCAAGCAGTCTGTCCTCTCACACTCTCTCTCCGAGATCTCCCTGGCATCTATTTCCTTTCTACAGGGAGAAAAATGTAGCTCTTCCTATAACATCTAAAGCCACCATCACGACTGAACCAATAAATGACTTTCTTTAAAATCCACACTTCTTAGAAATTGGAAGCATATAATTTTTCATGTTAACCAAGGTAATCAGTTCAGTCAAGAGAGCTTAAGAATACTGGGTATTCTTTAGGTGCATTCTTAAGGAAATAAAAAATCAAATGTAAGGCACAGGAGAAGAGACAACAAAAGGTCTTTAAGCTGAAGCAAATTTCACCTCAGGTAGAGGTAAAATTTCCACCAGAATCAGGAACCCCTCCTGGTGTGGAAATGTGCTGTGGAGCCCACAGGTAGAGGGTGGGCAGAGGGTGTGGAGGCTTTGCAAGGTCCTGCTGCCCATTTCTACACCTGCTACTTCACCCTGAGTATTGGGAACATCCAAATATTCCAATATCTTGCTACATGTGGTTGCTATGGAGGAAAAATGCTCCCATTATAACCTATTGCTCTTCTGATATCTGAGACTCTGGAAATTTATCTTAGAATGAACAGAGTAAAGAAATTATGGCATTGCAGTTGACATACTTTAGTTTTGTCTTTAACAATTAAACAAGTTTAACATCCCTTCGTCTTCAATGTCACAGATGCAACATAAAAGTAGAACGATATACCACCTGGCATTTTGTCCTGAATCAAACCAAGGTCTAAAATTCAACACATCAGGAATATCGTGTTTAGCTCAGCAGTACATTATCACATTTCAGGACATCTGAAGGATTCTCGAATGTCCTTAGGTTAGTTCCACGTTGAGCACATTGCAGTAGGCCCATCATCAAAAGGATATCCACTTGGTAGGAAAACCCACCTCTTCAGAAGCATCTGAGCCTCTTGCTAATAGATCTCTTTCTCATCTCACCACTGCCCTGTCGTCCCGGGGCTGATGTGCAACCAGAAAAGGGAACTCAGATGCTGGTGCTCTACCGCCGAAGCAACTTTCAGATCCGCAGGCTTAGTCCCAGCAAGTTCAGTGTCTTTTCTGCTTTTTCTGCTTTTTGATAGTTTCTGAAGAACTAGAAAGCTGCCACCCAAAGTTGCCTTTGTCCATGTGTTCAGTGGTTGGTTCAAACGAGGCATAATTGCTTCTGTGCATGTTACCAAGCAGAAAAGGGAAGGTACAGCCAGCTAGAGATGGTTCTTTAGATGGAGAAAATGCTTTTGGCTTGTCAGTTTGCAAGGAAGGTAGAAATCTCAGGTCCTCTGCTGTTCTTGACACAGTGGATTTTTGTCACCAGTGTGTCCCAGACCAAAAACAGTGTCTGACACATACTAAAGCACTCAATAGCACTGAAGTAAGTAAGGAATGCCTTATTCACTATTACTCCCCAAATTCCTCCAGGCACAATCTATCTACAGCCCCCAGGGCAAAAAGAACACCTACCTCTCAAATATTTCATTGCATTGTATTATATGTATGTATTTGCCTATTTCGTCTTCTGCTAGTGTGAACTCTTCAAGGACATAGACGTCTAGTACATAGTAGGTGCTCAAGAAGGGGTAATGAGTTGGCAAAACGCCATATACTTGCATACTTTGATGACAGGACTCGGTGATATTGATGGTCAAAGCCAAATGACTTGGAGACAAGGACAAATATCCTTTTAAATAATTCTGTTGACAAGCCATTTCACAGTAGAGAGACCTCATTCAAACACATTTCTTTTGTGTGAACGCACTCACGTTAATTTTTTGCCTTTTGTGAAGGTCTCAGCTTTAAATGTTTATAATAAATAAGCAGGCAAGCTTGAGAGTTGGTAACAGCTTAAAGCACAGCATGCATGCCAAAAAATGTCTTAGTATTAAACACTTCGTGGAGAGATGACCTGCTGAA